>NC_043706.1:45419579-45538084 GCF_006229205.1 Suricata suricatta
AGAGCTCAGGTGTTCTGTCCTCAGTCCAGTGATCATTTCATTACAGTCACTGTTCAGGACATTCAGGCAGGTAATATGTCTTTTGCTTAACAGAAGATGCGGAATGGTGAGTTCTGTTTGGTTGACATAATAAATGTCATAATCATAATAAATATAAGACATTTAAGCATTGTTTGAAAATCCACTTCTTGCAGACATTCATTTGACCTCGAGTATTCAGTCTCTATAATTTTAAATATAGCAACACTTTAAATAAAGGGGAAAATATTATAGATAATTATATTTGCCAATGGGTTTTTTGTTATGCATTTTACCTCACTAAATTGGTAATTAAAATTCACTTTTTATTCAGATATATATTGAAAAGTGATTTGTTATTATGAATAATAAATGTTATAAATATGAACTTTATTCTTTTGCAAAAATGTCTTTTTTCCAACTTGATTAAGATACAGTTGTCATATCACATTGTCCAAGTTTAAAGTGTACAATAGGTTGATTTGATATACTCAATATACTGAGAAATGATTAACATAATAGCATTAACAACATCTCCATCACCTCATAGAATTACCATTTCTTTTTTGTGGTGGGAACATGGAAGATGCACTCTCTTATTAGCCACTTTAAAGTGTGCACTATGGTATCATTAACTATAGCCACCATGTGGGACATGACATCCCTAAGATTTATTTATCTTCTAACTGGAAGCTTATACCTTTTGAGCACTTTCACCCACTAACATTTTTGATTTCACAAAATTACAGAAATATTGAACAGATTAATTGTTGCAGGGTTCAAGAAGGGGGTGGGAGCAAGAGGGAAGTAGATATGTTTGTAAAAAGGCAACATGAGAGATCCTTATGATAGAAGTGTTCTTTATCTTAACTATATCAAAGGAATATCCTTGTTGTAATGTTAGAGTATAACTTTGCAAGACATTACCATTGCAGGAAGCTGGGTAAAGTGCCTATTGTATGACTCTCTATTATTTCTTATAATTGAATGTAAAACTACAATTATCAAATACACACACACACACACACACACACACACATTAGTGTTTTAAGCAAGAAGTTCCTCCAAGCAAACAAAAAACTACTTGCACATTCTCATGTTATCTGCAGACCTTCTCAAATCACTAATAAAATTCCAGTAAGACACACACAGCCATAGAAAACTGAGGTGAAATACATCGGGACTAAGAGTGGTTAGATCGATAGCAGGAATGAAGAAGGTGGCAATAGTTCCAAGTACAAAGCATAGATCAAATAATCCCATTGACATAACCAGTGAATTGTTACAACAAAGAGGCCAATATGGCACTCAGTGACCCCGTCCAGACACTGCAACCTTGACTAATGCAAAACAATGTTCTTTTTTCTTTTGAATCAATTTCTTTTGAAGTCACAAAAATAAATGATTCTGTTACTTCAAGTTGGCACAAAATAAATTTACACAGTATGAGGAATCAATTGAATTTAGTATTAGTGTTTTGTAAAAGTTAAGCATATGTAGGAAAACAAATTTTGTGACTATTGTCATGATTTTTGTTTGTTTTATGGGAGTTTACATTGCTAAAAGCACTTAGGAGAAGCAGGCATATTCAATGCCATTGAATTTAGAAGAGTTCAGTTTACAATTAACTTAATTCTAACTCATTAGGTTAGAAGAATTTGACTATTTGCAATGTTGAACTTCTAAGAGGTTTATCTTTATAAGACATTAGTTTTTATTAACTATATAAGAGTATTAAATATTTAGAGGAATACTTTAATGTATACTTTACGTTAAATACATTAAGTATCAAAGCAAACACAAAAAGTCAAAAGCCCTTTGTATGGTTAAGATTTCAGAAATATGGCCAAGCCAAGGCCCGCACTCCTACTTGCTGAGGGATCAATTCTAAGACTCAGGGGGATCTCTTTTAGGACTAATGACCTCATACAAAATCAGTAATTTGTAACTCTCCAACTTTTAGCAGTATCAGAACCAGTGCAGCACCTGGCATGAAGCAACTGCTCAATAAAAGTTGGCAGAGTGACTTACATTGTCTGTATTCTAGACATTTAATGTAGCCGAACTTACTCTGAACTAGAATTTACAAATGCAATTTCTGGGAAAGGTATTATTACCATGCATGGCCAAGCTTGGGCTGTTTCCAGTCCCCTAAGTGGTAGTGGATCAATAGTTACCCTTGTGACAAAAATGTAAAAAAGAAGACAGTCGGCTTGATGCTGACATGCCCCGTTGAACTGCCGTCCTGCGTATTGTTAATCTAACACAATAATTTACTTTGAGCCAGGCCTCCCGTGCTGGTGATTGGGAGTGAGTAAGCTCAGTGCACAGCTGAACATGAGTCTAGGAAACTCCTAGAACTGTACACTGCACAAATTGCAGAGACAAGAGAGGCTGAACTCTCAGCTAGAGGTTGGAGGTGAGAAAAAGGATCCAGAAAAAAGATATGAAAATGTTAAAAAGGAGTTCAGACCTGAGCCAAATAGAGTAAGTAATGTGAGACTATAACTGTATAAGTCCAATGATCAAAAGTTGGATTCTAGATGCCCTCACACTGGTCTAAAACCTAGATGTGCTTTGGAAAAGGCTCTGAATGCCTGATGAAAACAGACAAAGATGAAATTATTGTGAATTTGTGCACATCTTCCATCTAAAGTGGAAAGCACTAACTGTTTCGTGCTTGGAGTTTTTATGGGAGCAGAATCCCAAGAGTAAAGTGTTCTGAAGCCTTCACCCGCCTCACCCCTTAAATTTATATCCTCTGGCAAGGACCAGCAAAATTTACATGAAGCAAATCTGGAGGAACTGGAGGAGAAGCTTTCTGTCTCTTGGCAGCCAGGAGATAAATCCTAGGTTATTTACCTAGCATTATGAGACGGTTACAGATGTATTACAGCGCTTCTCAATCACTTAGTTATGAGCTTATTAACTTTCCTAGCAGCTGGAGTAATATCTCACTATTTGAGAAAGAGAGGAGATGTGCTAGTGATTAAATGACTTAATAAACAATCTGTCACTTTTCATGTTTCATAAACCTGAGCGCATTTATGAAGGACAAGAAGGTAGACTCCTTAACGCGTTTGATATAAAGCTCATGAGAGTTGAGGAAAGGATGATTTCAGGGTACCTCAGATGTCTTTCCTGATTTCCTTTTAATCTCTGATAAAGCAGAGAAAAATTAGACCGATTTAGAAAATAGGTACCACATTTGCTATTGAGCAATAAGACAAACAAGAAGTCATATACATTCATATTCATATTGCATATACACATGGTGTGCATATATCACTTAAAGTTCTAGAAGTGAGAAAACAATCATTTTTAGCTGAGAGAAAATGGGCTAGCCCCAACTGCTCAAACCCCAGCTTTGCCATATTATTCACGACCTATGTGACCCCGGGCAGGTTCCATAGGCGCTGTGATTCTACCTCCTTCCCGTATGATAAGGGTGATAGTAGTACTCATCTCTTAGACTTGGTGGGAAGTCCTTAAAATTAGTTTTAAAAATACTTCAGTGTCTGGAATATAGAAAGCACACAATAAATAGTAACAAGTATTTTTTTAATCGAAGGTGAGACAAAAACTAACTTTGTTAGGCAAACCAACCTTAAAGGAAATTTACTATTAACTTGTGTCCATTAGGTAGATGATTTATTTGGAGTGTCCTTGGTGCCATTTTGCTGTATCCTTCAGTGGATGAATTGGAGCAGGACTGATGCCTGACTCGGCTCTGTCTGGAACAAATAGCAGGGAATCGGAGAGGAGTCGGCCTCCCTGCCCCAGAATACCCTGATGGTGTTAAGAGGGAAAATCATTTTCTGCTTTCACACTGTTTGTAACTTAAAGTTCCTTGCGTATCTGTTAAGTTTGCTGTAACATTTTTAAAGGTAAAATGGAGGGGGAAAATCTTACTTTGTGAGAGGGAGTGCTCTCTTCCTTCCACAAGTGAACTCAGTTCATACAGAATAGCTGAAAAAAGAAGTCCTTGAATTATGAGATTGCCTTGCACTTACAGGACATTTTCTTTCCTACAGCATGATAGCAATTTTAAATCTGGCTTCAATGAATACATCATAGGATCTCAAGGGTCTAAATTAAGCTGATTGTTAGTCTGAATATGAAAAAATACAAAGGCATTAATCATATGCACTACTTCCTGAAAAATTTGCAACTGAGTTATGAAAGCTCTACTGGATCTCCCTGTGCTGCTATCACTTTTCACCCAGTGTGTGGTCAGTGCATCACTCGAGGCACAAAATTCTTCACCCTGTTCATTGCAGAGTCTGAGACACGAATGCCAATGTAGGGAAAAGAATTTAAATAACACCACAAAGTGTCACGTTGCACAAAACCTTGGGGAGTGTAAAACTAAATCTTGAGAGTCTGATTTTAAAAGATGCCTGTTTTTTTAAAGTCAACTTAAGATCATCCTGTTCTGTGTTCACCTACATTTGACAGAATTTGTAATAAATCTTTCTCACTCATTTCTCTCTTGCTTAGTTGTTTTATGTACATATGTATGTTTGTTTGTTTGTTTTAGAGAGAGAGTATGTGTGAGCAGAGGAGGGGGGAAGGAGGGAAAGAGGTAAGGAGCGGGGAGGAGGGAGAGAGAGAGGGAAAGAGGGAGAATCTCAAGCAGTCTCCGTGTTAATACAGAGCTTAACTTCGGGCTAGATCCCACAGCCCTGGTATCATGACCTGAGCTAAAATCAAGAATCAGACATCCAACGATTGAGCCACCCAGCCACCCCCCCCCTTAGTTGTTAATTTTAAAGATCCAGGCTATTTTATGAACCACAAATCTTACATACTTCCTCAGACCCCCTCAGTGACGGCAGCCTCCTTTACCCTGGCTCACCACTCATGCTGCCTTGTGAATAGAGTTTGTTGAGATTCTCTCAGTCCTCCTAGGGCCAATCGGTCACTTGCCCTGGGAGTGCCACGTCTATCGCCCTAGACTGTGCACACCTAGGCAATCTGCTCCAAGGCTAGAACTTCTGTCTCCTCCTTCTAACTTCCACGTCTGATCCAACACCACATCACGAGATGACTTGATAGTCTGAATTTCTACAAAAAGAGCCAAATGATGCATCACAGAATATACGGGAGTTCACTGCCACTACGGCTAAATGTTGACTTACGGGAAGCAAAAACTTAGTGAGGCAAGTAAGTTCTTTCTCCTTCCTCTCTCCAACAGATGCCCAAAGTCATAGTCTTTGCCATTGACAAGATTTCTCCTTGTCATCCTCTAGAGCAGCACCTATATTCAGCAATGCTCTTGCTAAGAAGCTGTCTCTCTATCCAGTGGGCCATGAAGTGGAAGCCGGTGTGGCCATGCATTCCTGTGGCTTCCCCTCTTTTACTGTCTCCCTTCTTTTTTCTCACTTACGCTGCACTGGCTGGGTTTTGCCATTGACATTGCTGAATTATTAATTTTATCATTGCCTGAGACTCTCTTTTCTAGGGAAACTAGGCAACGACAGTTATATTTTTCTTGTATTTTAAGACAGGAAGACTTATCATTTTACTCTTGTTTTCCTGAAGAACATTGTTACTTTTAGGGATTAAGAACCCTAGCATTCTAAATTAAAGTGAGCTGGAATATTGTTATGAGCAATAAGAGCAAATAGCTTGATAGGGCCTGGGGTGGGGGGAAGCATAATTAATGTCTACTTTCATCCTATTGGGACACCAAGATCATTCAGAGCAGAGCAATGCATCTATTTATAAATACGCTTAGCAGGGAAGAAAAATACAATTTCTTTAACAAGGTTCATGACTTTTACTTTTCCAAGAAACATTAGGAGAGGGTAGCCCCCGATAGTCAGAAGGATGCTTGTTAAGGCAAGCATAATTATGCATAGTGCATAGAATCGACTTAGGAAAGGCAGAAATAAAATGTGATTCTAAAGGATAGTAAAGACTTTTTACAAAAGATAATAAACCCAATTTTCTGCTTGAGCTCAGGCTCATAAACCTGCAGGAGTTTGTTAGCTTCCTTGTTTGTGTGTTTGTTTTTGTTTATCTCTGGTTTGTTTCTTGGGATAAGAATGTCATGGGATTTGGAAACCTCCATCCTCAATGTCACTCCTCGGAGCAAGATGAATTCTCTCTATGTACTCCTTCACCACCCACCCCTCATCTCAACAGAAAGGACCTGTAATATGGCAGCACAACAATTATATTTTGAAGTATCTCAAATATATTATTTAAATTTTTAAATGTTTTTTATTTTTGAGAGATAGAGACAGAGATGAAGTGTGAGCAGTGGAGGGACAGAGAGAGAGAGAGAGAGACATAGATTTAGAAACAGGCTCCAGGCTCCAAGCTGTCAGCACAGAGCCCAATGTGGGACTCAAACTCACAAAGTGCAAGATCATGACCTGAGCTTAAGTCAGACCCTTAACTGACTGAACCATCCAGGTGCCTCTAAAATATATTATTTTAAATAAAAATAATTAAGTATACCTTGACCACCAACTCTCCTTCTTAACTGAACACAAACTGTAATGAATCTCAGAGAAGAGCATGAGGAAAACCCCTCCGATATTCACATCCACTGTTTTATTTGTATTTATCTAACAGGCAGTGATTCTACTAGTGATTTCTCCTTTCTACTAGTGATTTCTCTGTCATCATTTCTTATAATGAGCTTGAAGGATGGCAGAATATGCCACCCCCAAATAGGCCAGTTGGGCATAGGGACTACTTTGAGCTAAAGGCACTTAAAAATCAGCAGCTACAAGAAGGCTATTCTAATTTCCCTCTTCTTCCTGAAAGGAGATTAAAAACCTCCCACGTGAAAGCCACCCTCTCTGTACTGAGAGGATAGGAACATTTCTTTGATGGCGAGTCAAAGCCTAGAGAATTCTGTACAGACTTCGTTAAAACAATCTTTATCTTCCTTTAGCCTCCCTGTTTATTTTAGTCACCTTTTCACAATTGTCTGTCTTTGTAAACCTAGTATAAAGATCTCTAGGTTTCCCTATGCCTTTGGGTCCTCATTTCCTAATGAAGGCACCCATGTGTCGGGTGAATCTTACATAGATATGGAAGCTTTTCTCCTGTTGATCTGTCTTAATGGCTGTTGAATTCCATGGCCCAGCTGAAAGACCCTAAGAAGGGAGGGGTGAAATTGTGCCTCCCCTCAGTCTCCATATCCTGTTCCCTTCTCCCCAACAAGTTTAGACGCTTCCTCTGCTATTGCCTGGGGCAGATTCAGCAGCAACAGCTGCTCCTCAAGCATTTGGAGTCCCCAGCAGCTGATCTGCATAGAGGAGGAGGTAATCAGTTGACACAGGATGCAGCAATCAACTAAATGTTCTTTTCCAATTCTGCGTGGGCTGTTTAGGACTGAAGATTATTTCATGGTTCCAGGCTGACTAGAGAAACAACAGTGATATAAAAGGGAATAGTCAGTTTATCTATTCACATAAAAATGAAAAGTGTTTATGACCTCCCCCCCATGATAAATACATGGTCTTCATCCTACTGTTGCATTTGATACTTTTCCCTTTGAAAATTTGTCTTGCTTTCTGTGGCTCTACAGAGATTCTTCTCTTCTGTGTGTTTCTCCTTTCTTCGCATTCATTTCACCCAGGAAACGCTAATTTTCTCTGGGATTCCAATCTTGGCCCTGTTTAAATAATGTAGATGAAGAGTCTGACAAAGCATCTATAGACCATAAATAAGGTCTTCTTTCCTTCCTTTCCTTCAAACTCTCTCCTCTCACCCTTTGTGGGCTTATTCACCACCAGCAATTAATGCCTATCTCCATTAGGAGGCTGCAAATCTGTCTCCAATCCTAAAACCTCTACAAAAGCCCAGGGCCATGTAGATAAACGTTTTCAATCACTTTCTCAAATTTTTCAGTTGTGTCAAAGTCAACTCCCACAAACTGAAAGTTTTTATCACCACTCCCTAATAATTTTTTTTCTCCTATGCTCCCTATAGCTAAGTCAGCATAATTATTTGCCACTACCACTAAAAATATTTTTATCCTCTTAGAGTTTCTCATTTCGTCTTCCCTCTATTTTCACTGCTTCTAATCTATTTTATTCCCCCCAAATTCTCACCAGACAATTGCCTCTAACACTAGTCCCTGCTTCCTGTGTCCTTCAACAGCAGTATATTCATCCCTGTGCATCAGAATTTTACTTTTAGGGGCGCCTGGGTGGCTCAGTTGGTTAAGTGTCTGGCTTCAGCTCAGGTCATGAACTCATGGGTTGTGGGTTCGAGCCCCACATCGGGTTCTGTGCTGATAGCTAGAGCAGAGCCTAGAGCCTGCTTCAGGTTCTATGTCTCCCTCTCTCTCTGACCTTCCCCTGCTCACACTGTCTCTCTCTGTCTCTCAAAAATAAATAAAAAGCATTAAAAATTTAAAAAATAAGTATAAAAAAAGAATTTTATTTGTATAACCCTTTCCATATCATCCTATACATCTGCTCTGAAGTCATCTGTAGTTCTAGTTCATTGCCAGTTGCACCAGATCTCTATTTACTGTTCTCAATATATCTATGTTGCAGCACCATTGTGATATAATTCCTTCTGCCTGAAATTCTACCCCTCTGACTTGATAAAATCCATGTCACCATTTAAACCTAAACTCACATTTCTCCTTTTCACTGAAACTTTCCTTGCTCAGGCATGATTCACTACTGCTTTCTCTATATTCATGTAGGAATTCATCAATATTTTTATAGATTTTAACAAATGTGTGTGATTAATGAAGGCACTTCAGTCTTTCTTCAATTCATCAACAGGTCAAGGTTTGCAATTACAACCATTTATAGTACCGTATCATTGGCCTATGCATATATACCAACCTCCCTTCCTGTACATGAGAAAAAGGGCAAAATCTTTGATACCTTCTTATACTCTGTGTCTGCCACCAGTATCTTGCTTATAGAAAGTCCTAATAATATTGTTTCTCATTCATTGCACAGGAATTCAAATGAGGTAGTTTGACATTTTGTGTGAGGATCTCACTTATTTTTTGATAATTCCTCTTTATACTTAATTGTATATCTGTTACTACTGACACTTGGGAAAAAGACCCAACCTCTTCAGCTCACATGAGATGCAACTGGAAATGATGAATATTGAAGGGAAAGAGGAGTTAAGATGGCAGAGTTGCATCAAGATCCTCAGCTTGTCTCATGCCTGAAACACAGCTATCAGCACCGAAACAGTTTTGCACACGTTGGAAATTGATCTGAGGATGAACACAACAATCTGCATAACTCGAGCCAGAGAACTCAGCAGGTACATGGTACCAGTGCGGAGGGGTGAACTGGGGAGAGGGAAGCTGTGGAGGGCAGGGAGCTGTTTTTGTGAAGAAAAGAGAGAAAAGAGGAGAGTGTAACATATTGGGAGAGTGCTGGAAAAACACTACTCCAAAAGTAGCTGGAGAGAAAGAGAGATCAAGGGAGAAAACAATCACAGGGGACTGAACAAGAAATCTTTTCCACAAGACCACTGATGGGAAGAAAGGAGAGGTTTTCAATACAAACAGGATTAATATAAACAGTGGAGCACAGAGTCTGATGTTTTGGAGCTCAGTCCCTGGTGCTGCTCTGGTGAGGAAGGAGGGAAAATCCCCAGGAGCAGGCAGCAGGGTCTGAGGGGGTCCCTGTGCCCCATGGGGAGAAGCAGTTTCCCTTTTTGGAGAGCAACCTGGTAAGGCCATATGGCCTCCTCACTGGCAAAGGTCCCAGTGGATCCCAGAGAACAGCCACGTTTGCTGCTTTTGGGACCAACACACCAAAATGTGGTAGAACCTGGGGCTGGCTGTGTGTTGTGATTTGCCATTATTTCAACCTCTGCCACTGCATGGTTGCATGAATGTTTTCCGGGGCAAGCTGGCACCCTGCCATTTCTCAGTGAGACTCTCTCCCCAGAGTTGGCACAGGTCCAAGCCACCAGGGTCTCTGAAGCTTGGGGTTTTGAAATACAGCCCTATCTGAAGTAAAACTCTGGAGGGAGGTACTTCCTGGCAGGCTGATGGCGTGGACATGGACAGGACAGAGGCAGAGAGTTGATGGAGGCCTGAGACAAAAAAAGGTTGCTTGATCATGGGTCGGTCAGAGCGTGAAATACCTGCTTCAGCGGTTAGGAAATGGGGAAGCCATTTCCACCTCTCCCACACATGCTCATGTGCATCATACTGATCCACCCCTATAAAATAAGCAGTGCCACCTAGTGGACAATGGAGCCATTACACCAAGCCCCACCCAACTGCACCCTCCAAGCACATCCCCTAGAAAACGAACACAAGTTTCTCAACCTGCTTAGTGTATGGACTATAGAATGCTTCATAGTTTCTAGGGGAAACTGGATATAGCTTCATTGCAGTTTCATTCCATTTGCTGGTCCACCTATTAATTCATTTTATTTTTTTAGTTCTGTTTTTGTTTAAATTTTTTCCTTTCTTTTCTTTTTCTTAGATACAGAAAGATAGAAACTTATTTTTATTTTCTTTTTAAAATATTTTTTCAGTTTTTCTTAATTTTTTACTTTATTTTTTAACATTTTTTATTCTACTTCATTTTCTTTTCTTTTATTCTATTTTATTATATATGTTTTAATTTTTAACTTTTTTGTTACCTTTTTCTTTCTCTTTTTCTCTATTCTATCACACTTCTTTCAATAAGCAGACCAAAACACAACTAGGATCTAGCTTCCTTTATTTGATTTTTGTTTTGTTTTTAATTTTATTATTTTTTTCCTTCTCCAAAATGACAAAACAAAGGAATTCACTCCAAAAGAAAGAACAGGAAGAAATGACAGTCAGGGGCTTAATCAACACAGATATAAGCAAGTGTCTGAACTAGACTTTAGAACCTTGATAATAAGAATACTTGCTTGTATTGAAAAAAAAAACATAGGATCCCTTTGTGTGGAGATAAAAGAAGTAAAACCTAATCAGGATGAAATTAAAAATGTTATAACAAAGATGTAATCTCAAATGGATGTCATGACAGTGAGGATGGACAAAGCAAGGCGGTGAATCAGCAATATAGAAGACAAAACTATAGAAAATAATGAAGCAGAAAAAAAAGAGGAAACAAAGGCAAAAGAGCATGATATAAGACTTAGAGAACTCAGTGACTTATTAAAAAGGAATAACATCCAAATCATAAAAGTCCCAGAAGATGGAAAGAAAAAGGGACAGAAGGTCTATGTGACCAAATTATAGCAGAAATCTTTCCTAATCTGGAAAAGGGCACAGATAACAAAATCCAAAAATCACAGATAACTCCCATTAGAGCCAACAAAAATCAGCCATGAACAAGGCATATCATAGGCAAATTTGCAAAATACACAAACAAGGAAAGAATTATGAAAGCAGCAAAGACAACAAAAGTCCTTAACCTATAAGGAAAGACGTATCAGGTTTGCAGGAGACCTATCCATAGAAACTTGGCAGGCCAGAAAGGAGTGGCAATTATTTAACATGTATTTAACATGTATTTAACATGCTGAATCAGAAAAATATGCAGCCAAGAATTTTTTTTTATCCAGTAAGGCTGTCATTCAAAATAGAGCAGAGATAGTTTCCCAGACAAACAACAACTAAAGGATGGCTGTGACCAACAAACCAGCCCTGCAAAAAATTTTAAGGGGGACACTATGAGTGGAGAAAAGATGAAACAAAACAAAAAGACCAAAAGCAATGAGGACTAGAAAGGACCAGAGAACGTCACCCGAAACACCAGCTTAACAGACAACACAATAGTGCTAAATTCATATCTTTCACTCACTCTAAATGTCAATGAACTAAACATTCCGATCAAAAGATATAGGGTATCAGAATGGATAAGAAAACATACCCATCTATATGCTGCTTACAATAGATACATTTTAGGCCTAAAGACACCTGAATATTGAAAGTAAGGGTATGGAGAACCATCTATCATGCTAATGGATGTCAAGAGAAAGCTGGAGTAGCCATACTTATATTAGACAAACTGAAAATAAAGACTGGAACAGGAGATGAAGAAGGGCATTATATCATAATTAAGGGGTCTATCCACCAAGACAATCCAACAATTGGAAATATTTATGTCCCCAACACAAAGCACCCAAATATATGAATCGATTAATCACAAACATAAAGAAACTCACTGATAATACTACAATAACAGTAGGTGACTTCACCACCCCACTTACAGCAATGGACAGATCCTCAAAGCAGAACAAGAAAACAATGGCTTTGAATGACACACTGGACTGGATGGACCTAACAGATATATTCAGAATATTTCATCCTAAAGCAGTAGAATATACATTCCTGTAAAGTGCACATGGAACATTCTCCAGAATTGATCATATGCTGGGGAACAAATCAGCCCTCAACAAGTACAAAACGTTCAAGATCATAGCATGCATATTTTCAGACCATAACACTATAAAACTTGAAATCAACCATAAGAAAGAAATGTGGAAAGACAATGAATATTTGGAGAGTAAGAACATGCTTTTAAAGAATGAATGGGTTAATCAAGAAATTAAAGAGGAATATTGAGGGAAAATACTAGTATAATTATATAATTATTTTTATCTTAATTAGAAGATAGGGCAAACATGCTTTCTTGAGATGATTTCCTCTTTTATTTATTTTTTATTTGATAAACTGGAGTGAAAATGTACAGTTAAAATATTATCTATTTGCTTACTTACTTGATTTTATTAGTTTCTTTTAATATGCCAAATATAACACATGGTGTTTCTTGTTGGCGTGTTTAGCATGTAAAGTCAAATAAGGCATTGCCTCTACCACCAAGATATTTATAAGCTAGTACAGACCTAGATGTGTAAACAATTAACACCCAAAGCCAAATTAATCTAGTGATAAATAGAGGCATAAGCAGTGCTGGGAAAGAACAAAATAGGAAAAATTAGTTTAAACTGAGACTAGGAGTGATGTCCCCAAGACTGTGAGGCAGGTTGTTCCTGATTTAACTCTCCCTTACAAGACCAACTAACAGCTACTCAAGAAGAAAACACCCTGAGAGAATCTTAGAATACAGGGGTGAGGCTGAAGTCTCATTCCTGTACCACAGAGACCAAGACATCATTAAAGGGTAAGAGAAGTGTCTACACATTGACCTCATTGCCCCTCCCCCAGCCAGCACTGTACCATGTGGAGAGGTCTCCCCTGAGCCTTTGTTTCCTTCAGTGGGAAAAGAGAACCCTGAGGAGACAATCAGAAAACCATCCCCCCACCCCCCGCTCAGCACCACCAACATTTTGTGTTGCTTTGCAAGAACCTCTACTCTGATCTCACACCATTGAAATTTCAGGGTAATCTGTGGGGCCTAACCATGGGGAATCTGACTGTGATGGAGAAATGGGAAAGGGCTTGCAACAACCAGCACAAGGATCTTGGAAGCCTGACTTCATACTGGCAATACCCAGGTAGTAATCCCAACCAGCTTTGCTCATCTGCAGAATGAAGTTAAGAGCACACGTTGACCAAGAAACTCAGCTGGGTACAGATCTGTCTGATGCAGATCCTCAAATAAGGGTTTTTTCTGGCAACAGAACTTGGTTTTTCATGCCTGAGCAAGGAGCTGAATCACAGCCCAACCTGTTGTGGCCACGTCTGACCAGAAGGGCTAGAAACAAGTCCTAGAAGCTGTGAGGTCCAGGAGCACTTGAGCTGAGTAGTGGACAAGAAAGGCCAATCTCCTGCAGAGCAAAGCCAGTATCGGGTACAGTGTGTTCCCATGCTACGCACAGACAGACAGATAATTAATAGCCAAGGCTTAGGGAAGCTTCCAGCTCCTCCCAACTGGAGAGACTTCTTGGGAAAATGAGAGTAGCCAGAAGTGAACTTCCTCCCTCCTGCCCAGGTAAAAGAGCTGAGATGCAGCCTCCACTACCATGGAGAGTGTGTTCTGGCCCCAACTGACTAGAAGAGCTGGTAAAATCACCCAGAAGCTGAGCTGCTGACACGTGAGCTAAGAGGTGGGTAGAGCTAACAACTTCCAGAGCAAAGCCACTGGCCCTGTTTGGTCAGGGAACTTGAAGGGCAGGTCAGCTTGTCTTAAGACAGCAAAGAGCTTTACCAGCTCTAGAACTGCTTCTGCTGAACCAAAGTAGGGAATTTAATTCGTAGCCCCACTCAGTGCTGAATACAGCCTTCAGCCTGTCCATCCAAGAAACCTAACCAGAGGAAGTGAGAAGCTATGTAGCCCATTCAACAACCCTAAGTACAACAGCACGAGAACAGAGAACACAGCCCATGGCTTCCTTCTTCTATGGAGCAAAACTAGTGGCCTCACCTGACCAGGTAATTCAGCATTCTGGACTGATTTGGGTCTTCAAACAACAAACAACAAGCTGTATAGATTCTGGGTCCAGGGCCGGGAAGCTAAGTCATGGCCCACTGAATACAGTACCTAATCCCAACAATCGAGTAAGCCTGACCAGAAAATCCAGGCAACTGTGTAACCCGTCCTTCAGCCTTGGGTAGGGAACCAAGCTAGCAGTCCTATCCAACTATCTCAGCCAGTGCCACACTCTCTCATCCCCCACGCTTGGAGCTTGAATAGTTGCCTCACTGAAAATCTGACCATAATAGTAGGCCACACTTACCCAAGGACGTTACCAGTAGATACACTCAGAAACTAATAGATGACTGGTGAAAAGCTATCTCTGCTACAGGAAATCTGTAAAGTCTGAAACAGGAGCCCAATTATTCAAATATGCAGGGACAAATGTAAGAATTGTGAAAATCAAGTAAATATGACACCAAAAGTATAATAATCTGTTATGAGTTACACAATACTTTTTTACGTTTATTTATTTATTTATTTTCAAGAGAGAGAGTGTGTATGCAAGCAGAGGAGGGGCAAGGAGAGAGGATGACAGAGGAGGATTTGAAGCAGGCTCTGTGTGGAGAGCAGAGAGCCCAATATGGGGCTCAAACTCAAGAACTGTGAGTTCATGATCTGAGCCCAAGGCAGACGCTTAACTAACTGAGCCACCCAGGTGCCCCGACAATACTTTTTGTAACAGTAATAACTTAAAATATGAGAGTTAGGAGAAATGAAAGTACAAAGTTTGTGAATTCTATTGAACTTAAGTTATTATCAGTTTGAATAAGGTATTATAAATTTAAGACATTTTGTGTAAGCCTCATGGTAAACACAAGGGAAGAATCCTGTAGTTATCACATAAAAGAACATGATAAAGAAACCAAAGGATGCTCATACCAGAAGACATCAACACACACAAAAGACAACAGAGTAAGAAACAATGAACAATGGATCTGCAAAACATCCAGAAAATGGTTAACAATATAGCAATAATAAGTTCTTAATCTATCAATAATTACTTTAAAAATAAAAGTATTAAATTATCCAATCTAAAGACACAGGTTAGCTGAATGGATTAAAGAAAAAAAAAAAAACATCAAGAACCAACAATATCATGCCTGCAAGAGATTCACTTAGTCCTTAAAGATACACATAGGCTGAGAGCAAAGGAATTAAAAAAGATATTTCAAGAAAATGGTAACCAAAAGAAGGAGGAGTAGCTCTACTTACATCAGACAAAATAGACTTTAAGTAAAAAATGGTAAAAGGATACAAAGGTCATTATAGAATAATAAAAGGGTCAATACATAAAGATATAACAATTGTAAATATTTATGTTCTCAACATTACAGCACTTAAATACATAAATCAAAAATTTAATACAGCTAAAAGGAGATATAAACAGTAATACATTAACAGATGAGGGCTTTCCTCCATTCTCAATAACAGATAGATCATGCAGACAGGGAGTCAATAAGGAAACAGTGGATTTGAACAACACTTTAGACCAAAGGGACCTAATAGATATATATAGAACATTCTATCCAACAACAGCAGAATACATATTCTTTTCAAGCTTATATGGAACATTTTTGGGAGGATAGACTATGGATTAGGCCACGAAACAAGTCTTAGCAAATTCAAGAAGATTGAAATCATATCAAATGTCTTTTCTAACCACAACGACATAAAACTATTAATCAAAGCAGGAGGAAAGTTGGAAAATTTATGAAATGAAACACATGGAAATGAAACAACACTCTTCTAAACAATTAATGGGTCAAAGAAGAAATTAAATGTGGGGAAACTTTTCTGGAGAGTTTGCAATGAAAATGGAAACACAGCATACCAGAACTTGTAGGACACAGCTAAACCAGTTCTAAGATGGGAGTTCATAGTGATAAACACCTACATAAAAATCAAGGAAGATCTCAAATAAACAACCTAACTCTACACCTTAAGGAACTAGGAGGGGGAAAAAGACACAGAATGAGCAAGCTGAGCTCAAAGTTAGCAGAAGAAAATAAAAACAGTAAAGAAAAATAGAAAAGATTACCAAACTAAGATTTGTTTTTTGAAAAAATAAACAAAAGTGACAAATCCTCATTAGACAACTCAAGGAGACATGAGAAAGAACCCAAATCAACAAAATTGTAAATGAAAAAGGAGATATTAGAACTAGTAACACAAAAATTAAAGGATTGTAAGAGACCTATGAACAATTATATGCCAACAAATTGAACAACCTAGAAAAAAATTTTAATCTTAAAAACAGTTTACTAAAACTGAATCAGGAAGGAATAGAAAGTCTCTGTAGACCAATTACTAGTAAAGAGATTGAATCAGTAATAAAAACAATCTACCAAAGAAGGAAAGCTCAGGACCAGATGGCTTCACAGATAAATTTTACCAAAAATTTAAAGAATAATTAACACCAATCTTGCTGAGTCTTCCAAAATTGAAGAGAAAGGACTACTACCAAACTCATTTTATTAGGCCAGTATTATCCTGATACCAAAACCAGAAATGGACACTACTAGTAAAAAAAGAAAGAAAGAAGGAAGGAAA
Organism: Suricata suricatta; assembly: GCF_006229205.1. Classification (NCBI taxonomy): domain Eukaryota; kingdom Metazoa; phylum Chordata; class Mammalia; order Carnivora; family Herpestidae; genus Suricata; species Suricata suricatta. The sequence continues at coordinate 45,436,490 of NC_043706.1, forward strand.
GAAAGAAAGAAAGAAAAGAAAGGAAGAAAGGAAAGAAGGAAAGAAAGAAAGAACAAACAAATGAACTATAGACCTATATCCTGATAAAAATAGATGTAAAAATTCTCAACAAAATACTAGCAAATTGAATTCAACAGCACATTAAAAATATTATTCATTGTGATCAGGTGGAAATTATCCCTGGGATGCAAGAATGGTTCAACATTTGCAAATCATTCAATGTAGTATATTACATTAATAGAATGAAAGAAGCAAATTATATAATCATCCCAATAAATACATAAAAAAACATTTGACTAAATTCAACATCCATTCATAGTTTTAAAAAATTTAAGGAATTATGCATAGAATAAATATATCTCAACATATTAAAGGTCATATGTGGAAAACCCACAATTAACATCATACTCAATGGTGAAAGGCTGAAAACTTTTCCTTTAAGATCAGGAACAAGATAGGGAGATTGTCACTATTTGTGTTCAGTATAGTACTAGAAATCCCAGCCAAAACAATCAGGCAAGAAAAAGAAATAAAAGATATCAGGATTGTAAAGGAAGAAGTAAAATTGAAGTCTATTTGCAAATGACATAATTTTATATATTAAAAACCCTAAAGACACAACCAAAAAACTGTATATCTAATCAATAAAGTCAGCAAAGTTGCAAGATACAAAATTAACATACAAAATCAGTAGTGTTTCTATACACTAACAAGAAATTTTCTGAAAAAGAAATAACAAAATTGATCCCATTTACAAAAGCATAAAGAACAATAAAATATTCAGAAATAAATCTAAGGAGACATTGATGAAAGGAATAAAGACAATACAAGTAAATGGGAAGGCATCTCGTGTCCCTGGATTAGAAGAATTGCTAATTTTAAAATAATGATATAATAGCCATCTACACATTTAATAAAATTCCTATAAAGATTCCACTTACATTCTTTTACAGATGTAAAACACTCTTTAAAAAGACCCTGGACAATCAAATGAATCTTGAGAAAGAAGAATGAAGCAGGAGGCTCACACTTCTTTATTCCAAGGAATACCATAATGCCATAGTCAGAAAAATAGAATAATACTGGAATAAAAACAGATAACTAGATCAACAGAACAGATTGAGAGCCCAGAAATAAATCCAGGCATCTCCAGTTAACTAATATCTGACAAGGGAGCCACAAATATTTAATGGAGGAAAGACACTGCAATGAATGGTGCTGGCATAATTGGATCCTCACACATAAACGAATGGATTATAAAATGAACTCCAAATGGATTAAAATGCAAAACAAAAAACCATAAGTAGGAGAAAACATAAAAATGAGGCTTGGTAATTGTTTTTTATTATATTTTATTTTTTAATTTTTTTAATGTTTATTTATTTTGAGAGAGAGAGCTTGACAGAAAGAAAGCATGAGTTGGGGAAGGGCAAAGAAAGAGGGAGACACAGAATCTAAAGCAGGCTCCAGTCTCTGAGCTGTCAACACAGAGCCTGATGCGGGGCTTGAACTCACAAAACATGAGATCGTGATCTGAGATGAATTTGGATGCTCAACCGACTAAGCTACCCAGGCACCCTAATAATTGTTTTTTAGATATGACACCTAAAGCAGAAGCAACAAAATAAAAATAAATGAGACTATATTAAACTAAAAATCTTCTTCACAGCAAAAGAAACAATCAACAAAGCACAAAGACAACCTATTGAATAGGGAAAAAAAATATTTGCAAACCATATACCTGATAAGGGATTAATATCAAAACAATATAAACAACTCACATGACTGAATAGCAAAGAAACAAATAATCTAATTTAAAAAATGGACAAAAAACCTGAAGATATATCTCCAAAGAAGATATATAAAAGGCACCTGAAAAGATATTCAACATCATTTGTCATGAGGGAAATGCAAATTAAAACCACAGTAAGCTATAACCTCACAGCTGTAAAATGGCCATCATCAAACAGACAGGAGATAACAAATGGTGTTATGTGCGAATGTGGAAAAAAGGAAACCCTCATTCCTTGTTGGCAGAATTGTAACTTGGTATAGCCACCATGGGAAACAGTATAGAGGATGCTCAAAAAACCTTAAAAAAGATCTACCATGTGATCCTACAATTCCACTCTGGGAATATATCCAAAGGAAACGACAACACTAATTCAAGAAGGCATCTGTGCCCACATGTACATAGCAGCATTATTTACAATAGCCAAGACATGGGAACAGCCCAAGTGTCCATAGATGGATGAATGGCAAAGTTGTGGTGTACAGATACAGTGGAATATAATTCAGTCACAACCACAAAAAATGAAGAAATACTACTGTTTGTGACAACATGGATCAACTTAAAGGCATTATGCTAAGTGAAATGAGTCAGACAAAGACAAACACTATGGGATCTCATTTATATGTAGAATCCAAAAAGAATTAAAACTAACAAACAAACAAACAAACTCACAGAAAAGAGATCAGACTTGTGGTTACCAGAGGTGGAGGGTGTGGGGAGGGGCAACTGGAGGTGATTCAAAGAGACAAACTTTCAGTCATAAGATCAACAAACACTACAGATGTTTGTTGTACTCACATAATGAGTACAGCTAACATCACTGTATGGTATACAGGAAAGTTCTCAAGAAAATAAACCCTGGGGCATCTGGATGGCTCAGTCAGTTAAGATCAGATTCAGGTCATGATCTCATGGTTTGTGGGACTGAGCCCTGCATTGGTCTCCGTGCTGACAGTGCAGAGCCTGCTTGGGATTCTCTCTCTCCTTCTCTCTTTCCCTCTGATGCTGCCCCCTCCCTCTATCTCCCCCTGTCTCTCTCTTAAAATAAATAAACTTAAAAATAGAGAGAGAGTAGATCCTAAGAGTTTTCATCACAAGGAGAAAACTTTTTTCCATTTTTTCTTTTCTTTTCATTGTATCCATATGAGAAAATGGGCTGAACCTATTGTGGCAATCATTTCACAATATATGTAAATCAAACTATCGTTCTGTATACCTTAAACTCATATGGTATTGCATGTCAATTATTTCTCAGTAAAACTGGAAGAAAAAAAGAGAATATATTTCATGGAGGAGTTGGCCATTTAAAGGATATTTAGCAAATCAAGCCTTGATTCTTGGCCCATTTGTAACAATGATTAATTCACCTTGGATACTCTTATTGAAATTGTCTCAAACAGTAACTTATTTATTTCTGTTTCATCTATTCTGTTTTGTTATAGAATAATAGAACCTCACACATTATTTTTACTTGCTATTTGTGGTTTAACCATTGCAGAGCTATGTACTATTAAATGTTACTTAGCAGAATGCATAAAACTTTCAAGTTAATTACTTGTAACAATGCTATTAATATAGCATTTCTGAACTCTGGATCATTTGCAACAGCTGATTAAAGAATAATTTCAAAAAGTACTGCATACTTCACTGATTATTTTTATGAACAAATGTCATTTTTCCTAATGAATTGCTTCAAGACTAAAAAAGATAGTTGTGTTGGGGCACCTGGGTGGCTCAGTAGGTTTAGTATCCGACTTCTGCTCAGGTCATGATCTCATGGTTCGTGAGTTAGAGCCCATGTTGGACTCTGTGATGAAAACTTGAGCCTGGATCCTGCTTCAGAATCTGTGTCTCTCTCTCTCTCTGTCCCTCTCCCATCGCACTCTGTCTCTCTCTGTCTCATAAGAAATAAATATATGTTAAAAAAAATTTTAAAGATAGTTGTTTTGAAGTACTTATTTTTACCTTAAGTAAATATTACATTTTATCATTCTGTAAGTCAAAATTAGTATACATAAGCAGCCATCCATTTATTGATTATAATTGGAATATTAATGGATCCAACTCTTTTGTAGACTAGTTAAAATTGTTATCCTTAGAAAAGGTAGTGAAAAAAAGAACTTCTCTAATATTGATTCTCTAAGGCAATAAAAATAGCCAAATTACTTTATTTTGTATTTTGTTACCAGTGTCAGTATAATAGAATGTTTTAAAATGTCTCAAATTATTTACAACCATTTTTCTACATTCCTGACCCTGTTCCAATTTTCGCAATATAATTTACGATCCTTTTTCCTACAATTAATGGATATAAGGAATCTCGTTCCTAGAATAAGTTTATGCTTAGAATAAATTAAAATCTAGGACTGTGTCAATCCAAAGCAGCTTCCTACAAACTGAAAAAAGTAATCACTTTGGTAGAATAGGGGGAGAATAGGAAAAAATATGTGCTGCTCTTTAAGTGCGTTCAGCTATGAAATCTTTCCCTAAGCCTCTGAAATTTTAAAGACATTCTATGCATCATTAAGGTGTTTATGCCAAGGAAAGGTAAATGATTAAAGAAACATCCTAGACAGCATCCTCCACAAGGAATATAAAGCAGACATAATGATTATTAAAGTATTAGCTACTCATTAGTGGCAGTGCTGATTAATGGAACTGTTATTTGACTCTCAATCATTCTGTGTTGTTGATCAAGATATGCTAAGTTTCTGCCTCATGCTTTCTGTTTTCTTAAGCGTAAGTCACACACACAATGCCTCAAAAAAAAAATGTCAAAGAATGTAGCACTTTGTACAGGCTTTCTAGAAGAGAGTTGTGACTAAAGTTGTGATCATGCCATTGGATAATAATTTTTATAACCTTTTTTAGTTCTACATATACTATGTATTGTGTAATCCACTTTATAAGCTTTCAACAGCTTGGTATAGAAAAGAAGAAAAGGTACAGTTTATGAGTCATTTCCTACACCTCAGATTAGTCCTTTGTACTGTGATTCACCCTACTGGGAGCTCCTGTTAGCTGGAGGAGAAGACATTAGAACAAGTCCTTTCTGCTTTTCCCCTTACTTTTTTTCATAGACAAGCAAGAATCAGAGAATATAGAGAATATTGTACCGCTTTCATAAGAGGGAAGGCAAAATCTGCAGTTTCACTATTAATAAGAAAGCTTCTTGGTAACTTCTACTCGACCTGTTTCTAAGTCACTGAAACAAGCATGTCTGGGTCTGATGATGATGGCCAACATTTATTCAGTGTTAACTCTGTGTAGACATTTGACCTTCATAAGCTCTACATAAAGTAGATACCTTTATTACTCTCCTTTTAACATTATTTCACAGATAAGAAGAGTTCACATTACCTATCTAATGTCACAAAACTATCAATAGCATGAAGCATCCAGAGTCAGGGATCTTAGGATGCTCTCACCTGCCAGAAGGTCCAGGAAAGCATCACTGGCCCCATTAAATGATTCCCTTTACTTTGCATTAAATTTTGTTCAGTTTCTGGAGCTTGTCTAAAGTTGCTTTACAAGACAATGGTGGGGCAGTTCCGTGAACATCACATCTATCAATTTTATGCTTTGTTCACGTTCAGGTTCTTACTTCCTCCTTTTCAAATAGTGCATAATAGTATGCATTTCCACAGACTTTCACAGACCTGGTGGAAGATAAACAAAGACATTTGATATATATTTTTTTGCTTTTAATGGAACTCAGAAAGGGAAACCAGAAAATTACCCCCATAGTTTTTAGCCCTGTAATAAGAAAAAAGGTTGTAATCAAGTTTGAATCCTGATATTTCCACTTTTAATGCCATCTATAGTGAATTACATTTTCCTAGGATAGTGGTAACTTTAAGGACTTAAACAAAATCATGGAAAAAGTGACAGACACAAAGAAAGGATGACACATATGGAACCCAGCAGAACTGAACTTTCATACTCTTTCAGCCATAAGAGCATTCAAGAGAAAGACAAAGAGTCCATTATTTATAAATAATTATTCTTGTTATAATCCATATATATAAGGGCTGTGAGGTTCTGCAAATGATTTGAATTGAGGTCATTAGTTATCATTTTAAAAATTAAGTTTGAAGAGGGGCACCTGGGTGGCTCAGTCGGTTAAGTGTCTGACTTTGGCTCAGGTCATGATCTCATGGTTAGTGAGTTTGAGCCCTGCATAGGGCTCTATGCTGACAGCTCGGAGCCAGGAGGCTGCTTTGGATTCCATGTCTCTCTTTCTCTCTGCTCCTTCCCCGCTCACGCTCTGTCTCTCTCTGTCAAAAATGAATAAATGTTAAAAACTTTTTAAATTAAATTTGAAGATAAATTAGGATAGCCAAAATTTTTTAGCTAACTTAAAGTTAAACAAAGGAAAATAAATTTCAAATGACTGTCTTCTGGTCAGTCTGTCTTAACTGTTGGGAAGAACATGACATAGAAAATCCAGAATCAACCTGTGACGCTGGTTGAAAGGGAGGAAAAAGAGTACCCCGTTTAATTCTTGATGATTTTTTAGACATTCATTTTAAGCTAACATCTGACTATACTTTTTTTATACTACAGATGAAAAGGACTGTTGGGAGGGTATATGTTTTGACCTTTTGCATCTTTATATGCTTACGTGAAAATAGCTTAAGTGTTCCTATGGTACAGCTGTCCATGTGTAGCTATGTAAATTCTACTCCCAGGTGTTTACTTTCACCTCAGGAAGAACCCAACATTTTCTCTAATATAATAGTTCTGAGAAATGCAGCTCTTCCTAGCTGCCTGTCCATTCTCTGTGCCAAGGTTAAGTCCTGTGTGAAGTTGCCCACAGGTGAGTCAAGACAGACTGAATGCATCTCCTTATTCAGAAGGTCACCAAGGTTTCCAATCAATGAGAGAAAAATGAAAGGTAATGTGTACATTTTGATTTTAAGACTAAACAGAAGTGTACAGTTAACTCATTGTATTTGAAGATGATGATTCCAAATGCAGAAATTTTCATTACTATGAGGAGAAAGAATGTAATAGTAACAGAGAAATGCCCTAGTCTCGAAATTCATGGTATCAGAGACTGTCACTGCTCTGTGGGACACCAGGGATCATCTACTATCAACCCTACTGATTTAGATGAGCCCTTAAGAGACTGGGAAAGTGAAAGAACATGTGTAGACTCAAAACCTTGATAGATTAAAATGAAACAAAAATCCTGGCCACAAAATAGTGCTTCCATCATTATGTTACCTTCTTTAACTTATTTCTTCAGAAACACCATCCCAGGAATACCTACGTCTGAGCTCCGAAAACTACCTTGTTGAACTCTTTGGAAGTTCCTTGGAAGAAGGAATAGCTTTAAATTACTCACCTTACATCCAAGGTAATGGAATATTGTGTGTGTGTGTGTGTGTGTGTGTCTGTGTGTGTACAAATAAAATCATTGTAGTCAAATCAATGTACTAATGACATCGAACTAGAAAGGCTGCTCATGAAACAGAACAAAGAATCCAAAAATAGATCTCAATATATATGATAATTTGATAAATGACACAGATTATAGCACAGCTGGTCATATACTTATGGAAGAAAATATATGCTGACCCCTGTACCTGTTCAGACTGTTTTCCAGCTTTAAGTACAGAAGCTTTGTGATACCATAACCTAAATATACGTAGGGTTATTTTTTTCACATAAGCCTAGTGAAGTGTAGTCTGCATGTGCCAGCTACTCAAGGACACAATCTCCTTTCTATTTATCTTTTTGCTCCACCATAGTCAGTGTGTGGTTTCATTTTCATCATGGCAAGATAGCTACCAAAACTGAAGGCATAATATCCAGAGGCAAGAAAGAAGGGTAAGAAGACATAGGGAAAAGAAGTTTCATGGGGGGGGGGGGTTGTTTGATTTTAACAGACTTGGGATTTTTATTCAGAAAAGGATGGCTTCCCCAGAGACTTTTGCCAATAGCCCAGTCAAGGTCATATGGCCCCCAAACTGCAAAGTAGCTTGAGATATCAAATACTAGCTTTGATTCTTGATAAAAGAGAAATACCAGGGGACAGGATTTGTGGCATTGTTAGAGAATAAGCCAACCCACAGAATCTGACACATTTAAAACAGAAAGTATGAGTTCCTGGGTGGTTCAGTTGGTTGAGCAACCGACTTCAGTTCAGCTCATGATCCTGTGATCTGTGGATTCAAGCCCCTCATTCTGTGCTGACAGCTCAGAGCCTGGAGCCTGCTTTGGCTTCTGTGTCTCCTTCTCTCTCTGCCCCTCCCCTGCTCATGCTCTGTCTCTCTCTCTCTCTCTCTCTCTCAAATAAAAAAAGAGAGTAAACTTTAGGTACATCAAATAATTGAATTTAAATTTAAATAAAATAAAGTTGGTAAAAAAATTAAGGAGAATATATATCCATCAGAGCGGGGGAGACAGTCTTAAAAATGACTGAAAAATTATACATCATAAAAGAAAAAATACTTATTCAATAATACAATTTTTAGTTAACAAAACATAGAGTTAAAAAACAAACATTCAGAAAATGTCTGTGATATAGTTGGCAAACACAGACATGTATACAAACACATGCATTCCATACACACAGACCACACAAATAGTCCTTACAAATACACAAGAGAGATATAAAGCCCAAATGAATAAATGGGCAAAGGATATTTTGGCATAATTCATAGGAAGTAAATTGAAAGGAAAAAAACATAAAAGGATCTTCAACCTCCTCAGTCATAAGCAAAGTGCAAATTAAATTAATAATAAAATATCATTTCTTATTTACTAGACCTGCACACCTTTTCTAAAAAGAGAGGTATATGTCCTAAAATGAGACACCCAGCAAAATGATATTCTTTTCCCAGTAGTGAAAATATCAAGTTCTATATCCTTTTCAAAAACCAATCGGGCAGCATCTTTTAAAATCTGAAATATATAGTTTACCTTAGAAATGGCATTCCTAGGAACCTAATAAAAATGTATGAATGTAACTAAAGATTATGAATTGCAATATTATTTATAATGCCAAAAACTGGGGGAAAGTTTAATATTAATAGGAAGAGGGTTGGCTAAATTATGTTATATTTATGTTTTTGAATAATATGTAGTCCACTATAAAAAAAAGTAAAATTTTACCAATTAAAGCATTTTCATAACTTTTTGAGTGAAAAAAATGTGCAGAAAAAACATACATGATCATCCCATTTGGGACAACAATAACACATTTCTGCATAGATAGCACATACATATGCTTATATACAATTATATAAATGTGAAGAAAATATGTAAGAAGAAATGCTGGTATAAACATATGCAACAGAGTTGAAGAGTTATCTAGGTGGAGCATGGGAGGAGATAAAGAACTTAACCAAGTAAAAAAGAAAAAGAAAAATACCACTAATAATAACTATATAACAGCAGACATGATCTGCTTCTGAGCGTGCCTTTATGTAAAATTATATTTATATAAATACACATACATATGAATATATTTAAGTAGAAAAATTAAAATAGCAACATGATATAGAATAAGGGTTGTGACTATGCCTGTAATATCATATGTGGTTCCAGGCAAATATAGTAGACAGTAAGAAAAGAGTTTATAAAAAAATATTTAATATAAGTAAAATATACGCAAACCTAAAAGTAGAAAAGTCAAAATAATGTTGAAGCTAGAATCTTCTACACACATTATCTCTGTAGCAAGATAGCTTTTTAAAAATTTTACCATATTAAATAAATGGCCTGTTGTTATTGTATATTCTGTACCTGGCATGGTTATGTCTACAAATATAAAACATCTGGAACAATTCTGAAAAATCCAAACATCAAAGGCGTTTTTAAGTGCCTATATAGACATTATCACGTGGATAAGACAGCCAGATGATGACCAAATTTTTCAAACTTTATCAAGGTATTTGTTGTCTTACAGACACAACATTTGCTCTATTTATTAAAATTGTAAGTCTGAGTCAGAACGGCAGTCAGCGAACGGGACTGGCCGAAGCCAGGACCAAAGGGAGCTCCACATGTGACCAATGTGAAAAGGGCATGTTAAACTTCTTTGCTCCTAGGCCCAGCAAGGAGGCCAGCTCCCCGCTAATGTGGGTGGCCCAGCCTCCACCCAAATAGTTCTCCACCTGACCCCTTCAAATGGCCTAAGGCTCTGAAGGTCCATGGAGTCCTGAAACCAAAATGCCATGGCCCCTCTGGCTCAACCTGTCCCACAGACACAAGGGTGGGTCCACCTTGGACATTTGCAGGCCTGAGCTATTCTTCTGACAGAATTGTACGGACCCCAAAGCAAATCTTGATGGATAAAAAAGCATGCTCATGAAACTTGTAAAAAATAAAAAAATAAAATAAAATTATAAGTCTATGTTACTTAAGATTATGTAAATTGATAAAGGAAATCATGATTTTCTCCTATTCCTCCAGAAAAAAAGAGAAAAGAAAAGAAAAAAGATAAAAAGAAGAAAAAAGAAAAGCAGAGAATCATGGGGAAAAAATGACAACTGAAATCATCAGCAAGTCAGGAGCTTTAATTCTTCTAGGATTCTAGGTAAATAGGGATTAAGATGATGAGATTCCTCCTTTTTTCTTCAACAAATTCTACCCTCACTTCTCCCTCATATTCAACAGGGGATAGTACCACCCACTTGAGAGAGAAAATAATACTTAGTGGACTGAAACTCCTCAAATTCCTTCTTCTGTGCCTATAAACTTAACCCTGTTTCCATGCCTACCTCCTGTCCTCCATCAACAGTTAAGCCTTCACCTCAAACTCTGGGATTCCATGCACACCGCTCCTTCTCAGAAAATGCCTTCTATGTATGGTCCCTCCTTCTCCTTTGGCATCTTCAACTTATCCCTCTTGAGGCTGTTTGTTGTTGTTTTAATTAGTCCTTACCTATAAATCTTTTTTTTTTTATGTTTATGTTTGTGAGAGCTTGGTGGCTGGAGGATGGGGAGATTGAAGGAGCAGGTGCAGAGGATGTGAAGTGGGTTCCACACTGACAGCAGCCAGCCAGATGTGGGGCTCAAACTTATGAACCATGAGATCATAGCCTGAGTGGAAGTAAGATGCTCAACAGACTGAGCCACCCAAATACCCTTTTTTTTTTTTAAATCCAAGTCTGGGCTAGAAAATATAGCAAATGAGTCTGTCACATTTTATGTATCTGAAAACAAGAAATTATCAATGACTACTGAGGACTTATCAACATGACTCAATAATTTTAAGAGGTTCTCAGGGTCCAAACATGGTGCAGTTTAAGCATATTTGAGAACAATAGCTATAATAGGTAGAAACTAAGGAAGCCATTTAAAATTTTTGTGTTCATAATAATCATTTTTGATGAAAATTAAAAATGCCCTGGTCTCCTTTGAAGGATGTCAGATAATTAACTCAAAATTTTGAAACTGGTCAATAAGTGAAACTAATTACTGTTTATACCAATTATACCTCAGAGTATCCAAACAGTTAATGATGAAAAGTCTCATTTACAGACTTATTCCAGCTAATGAATGAAAGGTAATCTCACATTTTGCAACTCTTAGTAAAGTAATAGATCGAGGCAAAGTTTCTCAAAGCTCACTGATTTCACAATAAAAGAGACCAAAGGACATTTTGTGCCTCCAGATGAAAGAACAAACCACCACACATGAAGCAGTCTTCAAAAAATAATTGAACTACAATAGGATCAAGAGTCCACTTCTAAGTACCAATTTAAAGAAAATGTGGAGAATAGAAAACATATTGTATAGCACAGTTTAGCAACTAGAAACGTCCAAACCATGAAACATTCTGCAGGACAAATGGTCTATTTGCTCAAAAAAATCAATAACAAGAAAAAGAAGAAAGGGTGCGGGAGGAGAAACCTATACTTTAAAAGAGATATGGGAGGATTCCTCTCTATGCTCCAAGGAGGACATCCAGTTGGAACGCTCCTGCCCATTGGTGGTGTGTCTGCAGTGGCCAGTAAACGTATAGACCCTGGCCTGGTTCTGTTCCATGATGGCGGTGGGAGAAGACCTCACCTCCTCCACAGATATGCCAAATCCACAACCTATTTTTACAGCAAGTCCTCCTGAAGAACTCGGGTCTGACTTAATAGCTTCTGGACAGCAAAAGACTAAGAGACCACACTGAGGGGCACCTGGATGGTTCCATGGGTTAAGTGTCTGACTCTTGATTTCGGCTCAGGTCATGATCCCAGCATTGTGGGATCGAGCCCCACATCGGGCTCTGCATTTAGTGTAGAGCCTGGTTAGGAATCTCTCTCCCTCTGCCCCTCTTCCTTGTTGTGCTTGCTCTCCCTCTCTCTGAAATTAAAAAAAAATTAAAATATATATAAAAAAGAGAACATGTCGAGAATGACAAGCAAGACAAAATAATGATAAGGAAAAGAACCTTCATCTTTGACACTGTGACTACAGTAGGGAGGGATAGAACTGAGGGACTGTGAACAGATTCGTCTGCCCTAAGGCAGAGAAAAAAAACAAAAAACCCTGTGATTTAAAAGAGCAACTAGTAGGTGGCTCAGTCTGTTAAATGTCTAACTACAGCTCAGGTTTTGTGCCCTTGGTTTGTGAGTTTGAGTCCTGTGTTGGGCTCTGTGCTGACTGCTCAGCACCTGGAGTCTGCTTTCAATTCTCTCTCTCTCTCTCTCTCTCTCTCAAAAAATGAATAAAACATTAACACATTTTTTTAAAGATCCACTACTATGTAAATATCTAGCATTAGAACTCCACCAAACAGTGGGAGAGCTGTTGGAAGTCTCTCCAGTTTGAAGTGGCTGGTGAACATCAGTTTAGTCTTCTCCTCCATCTATGGGATGGAGCAGGGCCCAGATGTCATAGCTGGGCTGCCACCTCAGTGAACCCCAGGCTCCTAGTGCACACTATCCCTGGATGCCATGGGGTGCAGAAAAGAGCCAGGGTTTAAAAGAGATATGGGAATATAAAGGAAATAGCTCTAGAACTTTGCCAAATGGCAGGAGAGCTCCTAAAATTCTTTCTTCATTGGAAAAGCTGGTGAGGACCAAGGTTTACATTCTCCATCCACTCTGATAGTCTGAAGGAGAGAAAAGGGCAGGTACTATAGCCAGCCTATTCCCTCAGCTAGCCCACACCAGCCCCAGCCATCCCACCAAGGCATCCTCAGCATGAGGCATACCAGGACACCCCAGGCCCACAGCACTTGTATTCCAGGTGGCTTGCTAGGGAACCCTCAGCACTCTGAGACCTCCTGGTTGATGCCTACACTTTGACTCCTGCTGCCCCATGAAGGTGCTCCCCTGTGCAGAATAACCCAAGGACCCCCAGCCTGTATCTGCCTTGTTTCCAGCTACCGTACTAGGATATAACAATTATAAATATCTCTGCACCCACATCTCTGCTCTATGAGAACCTAAATACATACAGCAAATATTAGAAGACCTAAGAAAGAAATCGACAGTAATACAATAATAGTAGAGCACTTTAACACCCCACTTACATCAATGGAGGGATAATCCAGGCAGAAAACAAATAGGGAGATATTATCTTTGGATGATATATTAAACCAGATGGACTTAGATATATACAAAACATTCCATCCAAAAACAACAGAACACACATTATTTTCAGTGCACATGGAACATTCTCTAGAATAGATCACATATTAAACCACAAAACTAGTCTCAATAACTTTAAGAAGATGAAAATCATGTCATACACCTTTTCCAACCACAACAGAACCAAACTATAAAACAATAAGAAGGAAAAACCTGGGATAAAACATAAAAATGTGGAGGCTAAACAGCATACCCCCTAAATGGGCAATGTGTCAATGAAGAAATCAAAGAGGAACTAAAAAAAAATATAGGCAGACAAATGAAAATGAAAACACAATGGTCCAGAATCTTTGAGACACAACAAAAGCAATTCTAAGAGAGAAATTTATAGTGATACATAACACACACACACACACACACACACACACACTAACAAAAAAGAAAAATCTCAAATAAACAATCTAGCTTTTTGCCTAAAGAAAGTATAAAAAGAACAAACAAAGCCCAAGGTGAGAATAGAAAAGGAAATAATAAATATCAGAGCAGAAGGAAATGAAATAGAGATTAAAAAACAATAGAAAAGACTAATTAAATCAAGAACTGAGTCTTTGAAAAGATAAACAAAATTGATAAACCTTCAGCCAGAATCATAAAAAAGATAAAAATAAATAAAATCAGCAATGAAAGAGAATAACCAACACCACAGATAACAAATTATTATAAGAGAATACTATGAAAAATTATATGCCAACAAATTGGACAACCTAAAAGAAATGATACGTTCCTAAAAACACATAATCTCCCAAAATCAAATCAGGAAGAATTAGAAAATATGAATAGACACATTACTAGTAACAAAATTAAATTAGTAATAACAAAATCTTCCAAGAAGCAAAAATTCAGGACCATATGAATTTATAGGTAAATTTTACCAAATATTTAAAGAAGACTTAATACCACATTCTCCTAATACTTTTCAAAAAAATAAATAAATAAAAGTGGAAGGAAAGCTTCCAAATACATTCTATGAAGCCAGCATTACCCTGAGACCAAATGAGACAAAGACACAGCCACAACAAAAATACCGGCCAATATCCCTGATGAACATAGATGCAAAAATCCTCAACAAGATACTATCAAACCACATTTATAAATACCTTAAAAGGTTCATTCACCATAATCAGAGGGAGTTTAAAATGAGGTATAAGAATAGTTCAGTGTTTGTAAATCAATCAATGTGGTACACCACATCAACAAATCAGAGAATAAAAATCATGATCATCTCAGATTCAGAGAAAGCATTTGACAAAATCCAACATTAATGATTAAAACCATCAGCAGAATGGGCTTAAAAGGAATGTACCTTAACATAATAAAGGCCACATATAAAAAGCCCACAGCTAACATCATACACATTGATAAAAAAAAAAGTTCCTCAATTTTTTAAGATCAGGAACAGGACAAGGATATGTACACTCTTGTATGTTTATTCAACAGAGTGTTAGAAGTCCTAGCCACAAAAAGCAGACAAGAAAAAGAAATAAAAGTCATCCAAATTAGTGAAAAAAAAAAAAGTCGCATACTATTTGAAGGTATAATACTATACATAGAAAACTCTAGGGGCAATTGGGTGGCTCAGTCAGTTAAGCATCCGACTTCGGTTCAGGTCATGATCTCAGTTTGTCTGTTCAAGCCCTGCGTTGGGCTCTGTGCTGACAGCTCAGAGCCTGGATCCTGCCTTGGATTCTGTATCTCCCTCTCTCTCTGCCCCTATCCCACTCACTCTCTGTCTCTCTCCCCATCAAAAATAAATAAACATTAAAAAATTAAAAAAAAGAAAATCGTAAAGACTCCACCCAAGAACTATTAGAACTGATAAATAAATTCAGTAAAGTTGCAGGATATAAACTTAGTACCCAGAAATCAGTTGCTTTCTATACACTAACAACAGAGTAGCTGAGAGAGAGATTAAGAAACCAATTCTATTTATAAGTCACCTAGAATAACTAGGAATAAAATTAACAAGGAGGTGAGAGACATATACTCTAAAAACTATAAAACATTGCTAAAATAAATTGATGGCAACACAAGCAAGTGGAAAGATATTCTATACTCATGGTCTGAAGTAATCAATATCGTTAAAATGTTAATACTACCCAAAGCAATCTACAGATTCAATGCAATCTCTATCAAAGTGCCACCAGCATTATTTCATAACTGGAACAAATAATAATAGAATATGTATGAAACCACAAAAGACCACGTATTCATTCATGGCCAAATAAATCCTTAGAAAGAAGAACAAAACTGGAGGCATCACAATTCCATATGAAAGATATACTATAAACCTGTAGTAATCAAAAAAGTATGGCACTGGCACAAAAATTAACACAGAGATAAACGAAACAAAATAGAGAGTCCAGAAATGAACCCACATTGGTATAATCAATCTACAACAAAAGAAAAACAAGAATATACAATGGGAAAACACAGACTTTTTTTAAAGATGTAGATGTTTTTTATTCTTTTAAGTTATTTAAATTCTAGTTAGTTAACATAAAGTGTAATATTAGTTCCAGGTGTACGATGTAGTGACTCAACACTTCCATATACCACCTGGTGCTCATCACAAGTGTACCGCTTCATCCCATCACTGACTTCACCCCTTCCCTTGCTCACTTCTCCCCTGGTAAACATCAATTTGTTCTCTTTAGTTAAGAGTCTGTTTCTTGGCTGTCTGTCTCTCTCTTTTTTGTTTTCCCTTTGCTCAATTTTTTTTCTTAAATCCTACATATGAATAAAATCATAGGGTATTTGTTTTTTCTGACTGACTTGCTTAGCCTAATACTCTCTAGCTCCATCCATATCATTGCAAATGGCAAGATCTTATTCTTTTCCATGGCTGGGTAATATTCCAGTGTGTGTGTGTGTGTGTGTGTGTGTGTGTGTGTGTGTATTCCTTATCTATTCATCAGTCAGCTATTTCCATAATTTGGATATTGTAGATAATACTGCTATAAACATTAGGGTGCACATATCGTTTTGAATGAGTATTTTTCTATCCTTTGGGTAAATACCTAGTGGTGCAATTGCTGAATAGTGGGGTAGTTCTATTTTTAACTTTTTGAGGGACTTCCATACTGTTTTCCAGAGTGGCTGCAATAGTCTTTTGAAAATGTCCTCAGAAAATTGGACAGCTACATGCAAAACAGTGGAACTGGAACACTTTCCTACATTGCGTTCACACACACACACACACACACACTCTAGAAGAAAAGATAGGCAGTGATTTCTTTGACATTGAGCACAAAGGACCATTTTCTTACATACATCTTCTAAGATAAGGGAGACAAAAGCAAAACTAAGCTATTGGGACCACACCAAAAATAAATAAATAAATAAAACCCACAAAACACAAAAACAAACAAAAAAAAAACTTTTGCAGTGTGAAGGAAACCAAAAAAGCAACCTACTGAATGGGATAAGATATATATCTGACAAATGGTTAATATCAAAATATATAAAGAATTTATACAACTCAACATCAAAAAATCAAATAATCTGATTAAAAAATGGGCAGAGGCACTGAATAGATATTTCTCTGAAGAAGACATCAAGATGGCCAACAAACACATGAAAAGATACTCAACATCAATAATGGGAAATACAAATCAAAATCACAATGAGGTATCGCCTAACCCCTGTCTGAACGTCTAGAATCAAAAAGACAAGTAAAAAGTGTTGGTGAGGATGTGGGGAAAAAAGAATCCTTGTGTACCATTGGTGGGAATGCAAATTGGTGCAACCACCATGGAAAACAGTGTGGTGCTTCCTCAAAAAATTAAAAACAGAAATACCATACGATCCAGTAATTCCACTAGTGGGTATTTATTGCAAGAAAACAAAAACACTAATTCAGAATGACATATACATCATTATGTTTATTGCAGCATTGTTTACAAGAGCTAAAATATGCAAGCAGTCTAAGTGCTCATGGATAGAATAAATGGCCGAAGAAGGTGTGGCATGGCACACATACACACACGCACACTGGAATATTAATCAGCCAAAAAAAGAATGAGATCTTGCAATCTGTGATAACATAGATGGACCTAGAGGGTATCATGCTAAGTGAAATAGATTTCACTTATATGTGAAATCTAAAAAGTAAGCCTGTAAACAAAGCAAACTAATGGTTGCTGGGGGAGGACAGGCGGATGAATGGGCAAAATTGGTGGAGGGGAGAGGGAGACACAACCTTCTAATTAAGGAATAAATGAGTCATGAGGATAAAAGGTACAGCATAGGCAAATAGTCAAGTGTACTATAATAACACCGTGTGGTGACAGGTGGCAGCTGTACTTGTGAGCAGAGTGACATGTCAAGTCACTATGTGGCACACCTGAAACTAATGCAACATTGTCAACTATACTATAATAATAATAAATACATACCTACATAAATACATGACAAAAGACATCATTAAAGAGTGATTCTAGGACTCAGTTCCATTCTGTGTGTGGAAAGTTCCCTCACACCAACAATTCTCCACGACACCAGCTGGATGTCCTACAGTTTATCTCAGTTCTGACACTGTCTGGAGATAGTGTCAAACTCCACAGGTTAAGGGCTAGTCTCACGAGACTGCTTCCACACCCCCTCCGCCTGAGACACCAGTCATAAGTCCAGGTTATCGCCTGTGCTTCTGACCAACTGGCTACACACTGGGGGTTTCAGTGGCTCCCTTCTTGGATTTTATTAATTTGTTAGAGTGCATAGAACTCAGGGAAATACCTACATTTTCCAGTCTATTAAAGAATATGACAGAGGATACAGATGAAAACAGCCAAATGAAGAGATGCACAGGGTAAGAGATGTGAGAAAAGACAGGAAGCTTCCATAGCTTCTCTGGGCATGCCACTTTTTCCATACTTCTACTTGGTTAGTGAGCAAGTAACCTAGAAGATTTCTGAATCCTCTACTATTGACATTTTATGGAAGCTGCCTCACATAAGTGTGATCAATTCTTAACTTCATTTTGAGCCCCTTTCCCCTCTCTGGAGGATAGAAGGGTAGGCTGAAAACTCTGTTTCCAATCATGGTTTGGTCTTTCTGGTGACAAACCTCTGTCCAGGAGCTCACCCAGAGTCACCTCAATAGAACAAAAGGTGATCCTTGTATTTTCTTATCACTTAGGAAATGCTGAGGGCTTTAGGAGCCCTGTGCTAGGAAACAGGGACAGGGAGAACTTACAGTTTGTATTATCTCACAATCAATGACAATGTAAAGGCTTTATTATAATCCAAAATTAAATAAATGAATGGTAAAATAAACTATGGAACAATTGAAACAATTTGAACACTGAATGGATATTTAGCAATACTAAGTAATTAGCATCAATTTTTAGGTAGTATAATCATATTGTGATTAACTTAAAAAGCAGATGACTTTTTAGGGACATAGGCTAAATTATGTGTGAATGAAATTTCAGAGTGTTCAGGATTTGCTTAAAAATAATGCAGATGAGGAGCGCTTTGGTGGTGCAGTCAGTTAAACGTCTGACTCCTGATCTTGGCTCAGGTCATGATCTCACAGTTTTTGAGTTTGAGCCCCCCTTTAGTCTCTGCAATAATGGCTAGAGCCTGCTTGGGAATGTCTCTCCTCTCTGCCCCTCCCCTGCTTGCGTTTGCTTTCTCTCTCTCTCTCTCTTTTTCTCAAAATAAATAAATAAATGAATAAACATTTTAAAAAATTTAAAAAGCTAGTGCAGAAGAAGGGCACCTGGATGACTCAGTTAGTTAAGTATCCAACTCTTGATTTTAGCTCAGGTCTTGATTTCATGGTTCGTGGGATCAAGCCTCGTATCAGCCTCTGTACTGACAGTGTAAACCCTGCTTGGAATTCTCTCTTTACCCTCTCTCTCTGTCCCTCCCCCACTCACACTCACCGTCTCTCTCTCTCTCTCTCTCTCAAAATAAATAAAATTTAAAAAAAAATGCAGATGAAGGAGCAATTGGTTTAAGTGAAGCAATATCAGAAAACAGATATTTTTAAGCTGAGTATGAAGAGTACATGGGAGTTCACTATTTTACATATTTTTGTATATAATTGAAATTTTCCATATTTTCCCTTACATTTTCCACATGTAGCTTTAAACTCACATTTCCATCCCAACAAAATGACGAAGCTATCCAGACTAATACTACAATTCCTCTACCTTCATTCAGTCTCCTTTCAACTTTTCATCACCTGCTTTCACTCTTACCACCACACTCAATCTGTACATTCTAATCTTAGCAAAGACCTGCATATATGTAATTTTAATGGCTCCTTTTTACTACTTACTATGCTTAACTTTTTATCTCCTCCACTCTATTATTCATTCCCAACATTTTCCAATCTTGGCTCTGTAATATTCTATTCTCCTGGCTTTTTGCCTATGGTTCAAGCTGTTTTCACCACATCTATCTGTGGACTCCTGGCCCGGATGAGGCCGTCTCTCTGTACTCTGTATCAATAATGGAGAGTTTTTAAACCATATACTTTTACCACTTCTGATCAGTCTTTGAAATCAGAATCTGACTTCCAAACATTATAATACATCATCCTTTGTGATTAAAATGTTTTTCTAATCCTCCCCACTCATCCCTCTGTTCCTAAAGACTCCAACATACTGTTCAGTCCTCATTTTTCAAGCCTTTCTTTCTGCAGGGACTCTCCCCTTCTCTAAACTAAATGAAGCCTTTATGCTCTGTGCATCTAAGAGAATAGACTTCCTCTAATAATTATTAGACTCACCACACACTATTTGCTTGCTTATTAAATTACCTCTTTTTCTAAAAGACCAAATTCTCTAAAAGCATAAATCTTCTACATATTATTTGTTGTGGTATTCTGAGCTCCTAGCAGTACCTGGCTCAGAATAGAACCCTCAAACATTTGTTAAATAACTTGTTTGATTCACTACTTGTTGGCCTGAAATAGCTTTTCTTATGTGTATATTTCATTGTTTGTTTCAGTCGGTATCCATGGAAAATTATTTGTACTTGCACCCAGAACTCCTGGTTGAAACCCAGTAAGAGCTTCAAAGAAAAATCACAAATTTATTTTAAAACTAAAATCAGGTGGTGTTTCAAATTGCAGACATTCTTCTATACATTAGTGGATACTGAAGTCAATTTGGAATATTTTTAATGAAATAGAATAGGAAAGAAAATATTAAGGTGTATTGCAGGGTAAGTATTTATTATTATTTTTATTTAAAAATGTTTAATGTTTATTTATTTTGAGAGAGAGAGAGAGAGAGAAACTAGTGGAGGAGGGTCAGAGAAAGAGGGAGACACAGAATCTGAAGCAGCACAGAGCCCAATGTAGGACTCAAACCCACAGACCATGAGATCATGACCTGAGCCAAAGTCGGATGCTCAACCAACTGAGCCACCCAGGCGCCCCTATGTTATTTTAAAAATTAAATATATACATATATTAATAAGCTTGTGTTATCTGCCTGTGTGAGTACACTGCATTAAGATGTAAATTGTATCTTTTGTTTTCTGCAAGTCTCAAAACAGTATGAAAGCTATCCACTTAGGATATAGGCAACAAGAACAATCATGTAAGAATAATTTCTTAGCCAGCAGATTTACTCCCAGTGATTACAAACAACCTCTGCAGAAGCAGGTGATCCCTTCTGGATACAGAGTTTAATAAAAGCAATAGCGTCCAAAATAACCTATATGAAATGGGTGGCACCTCTGGTTAAGACTCACCAAAGAAGATTTAGCATGCAATTTCCTTAAAAGCACTTTGACTCTGAAGAGGTGCATCTCTTACTTATGGCCAAATTAACGAGAGAGGAGACCCATTCACTAGGCTCTGCCAAAATGCCAAAGAGGATTTCTATCTTGGATATATTTTTCAGATCTTTTCCAGGAAAGAAATTATGTTCTGCAAAGATTTCCAAATGTGTCAAATTTATCTACCCAATTTACTACCATATATAATACTACCATATTAGTCTCATCTTCCTGCAATTCAATCCTCATTTCTTCCCTTCCCAAACACTACTTCTATGTTCAGACCCATTGATTTATTACCCTTTCTCTATGTCAGTCCCATAATCCTTTGCTACTATGACTTTCAATTCTGAATTCATTCTCTCACTGTATATAATTATTTTAGAGCCCTCTTTCTGGGGTCCCAGTCAAACATTAAGTGATATCGAAGGACAGGTGGAGACAAAGGACACAAAATTAAGTGTCTTGCCCATAGTAACTTTTTGCTAAGGTTGTCTCTAAATTATTTTTAAGAATACAAAATGGGGGGGGCATGGGTAAAAAGGCTGAAGAAGATTAAGAGGTACAAACTTGCAGTTATAAAATAAGTCATGGCGATGAGACGTGCAGCATAGGGAATAAAGTTAATAATATTGTAATAACTTTGTATAGTGACAAATGGTAACTACATTTATCATGGTGAGCACGGAATAATACATATAAATGTCACTTTTTGTGCACACTGTATGTCAACTATGCTTCAATGATAATGATTTTTCTATAGAATGCAAAAGAATTCCAAGTGCCACTTAACTGCAAAGTACGCTTGCAGTTACAAAGGTGTGACAGGGTAGGGGGAAACTGGCTGAGGTGGGAAACAGGTGAGAGAATGTAGGTTCAAGTTTTTTAGGTTGCGTTTATTAAGCCTATGTGCCTTCCTTACCTGGCCCTTTCAAACAAGCATTCTGTTGAAAAAGAAAATGATGATCGATAAAGACATACTTTGATGATATCTGTCCAAGAAAAAAACGTTTTTTCCATGCTAAGAAATGGGGCAAACGTGTTGCACATCTTGTGACTTGCGAAAGTAGCTAGCAATGACCTGTTTGCAAGGCCTCCTTGCCACCTCCTGGGGCTCTGCTGCAGCCTCTACTGGACATCCCTTGAACACCTTCCAATGGCCAGAAGAAGCTGAGCTCAATTCTTTTCTCAAGAAGGTTTAATTTTTTGGTAAGCTGAATACAGAAAATAATTTAACCTCAGCTTACTCACACATTTAATAATTTAGCACAGAAACCAATTGTCAATGTTGGAAGAACTTCTAATTCAGAAATCAAAGTCAGAATACCATGTTTTATAACCAAAAGTTATAAAACTGATGATATAAGTAAGAATTGTTTTTAGGTAAGCTAATTAAAAACAAACAAGAGTAGCACTCATTCTGTATCTTTTTATGGTGAGGATTTTCATGACATATACTTGAAATCTAGGAGTAAACATATTGGAAATATACCTATGCTGAAATCACTATTTTGTTTTGCAAAAAGAACTAACTTCCTTGGCATCACATGCTATTTATAAACAATTTTTCTTTATACACCCAAATATTAAATGCTTTTGCTTTGCTGGCTTATGACCTTGAAATTTTTTCTGGTATTAAAACAAATTTACAGGGGCGCCTGGGAGGCTCAGTCGGTTAAGCCTCCGGCTTCATCTCAGGTCAGATCTCACCTTCGTGGGTTGGAGCCCCGCGTCAGGCTCTGTGCTGACAGCCAGCTCAGAGCCTGGAGCCTGCTTCCGGTTCTGGGTCTCCTTCTCTCTCTGCCCCTCCCCCTCTCATGCTCTGTCTCTCTCTGTATCAAAAATAAATAAAACATTAAAAAAATTTTTTCAAACAAATTTACAGTTTTGTTTTGTTACTGAAATGAGTTTTTACTAGAGTGCCTTTTCTCTCTCAAGTTTCTGATTGCCAAAGTCTCAATTTCCTTGGAGCTTAGCAGACATTCTTCTGCTATTATATATTGATTCCTAGCCAAAGGAAAAACAAGAGATAGTAAAATCACCAAGGATGGATGCCACAAAGAATTAGTTCAGCATCTCAAGAAATAGAAACACATCTGACAGACTGTGTAATCATTGCCAGTGAGGGTGCTAAATAAGCTTTATTTTGTGTCCTTAACAACACACTTGGCTTATACTTCTGATTTTGAGCCCCATAAATAATTTCTATTGCAGGCATTATTATCTTTTAAAATTAATGATATAAAAGTTATCATTAGTATTTTAATTAATCTCTAATAAAGAATGCATTTATGTATAAAACATAGTATTAGGCTTCCTTGTAGAATTTTTGGTCTCTAAAATTTCCAAGCATTTCAGACATATATATTATAATCAGAAACAAGGGTTATATGTTAATTTATGGGATGAAAGTTATCTTCTTTGCCTTTCATGACACATAGAAGCAATAGTAACTCTTGTAGATAGATGTTCATTGCAAAAGTGCAAAAGACACTAAGGGAGAGTCTAAAATGAGGACCATGAAGGCATCAGACTCTAATCTTAGCTTTGCCACTAAATGGCTCTAGGTCTTCAGGCAGAACAATATCTGGTTGGTGGTCTACTCATCTGCTAATAGTGAGAATTGGGCTTCTTGACTTACAGGGTTTCTTCCTGCTCTGAAAGCTGATTCTGAGCCAAATGTTATTCCCTTGTTAGAAGTTAAAAAAAAAGTGTGTTCCCTTTCTTCTTGACTATGGTCAATTGTAAAACAGAGCCTTTTATTCTACAATTGACTTAATGTATGCATGCACTGACTCATAATCTTGCCCCAACCACACTTGGCGGATAGTAACAGTTAGATATATCCTGATTTTAGAAATTCCCAAATATCACCATCTTAAATTTTAAAAAAAATTTTTTTAATGTTTATTCATTTTTGAGAGACAGAGTGCAAATGGGGGAGAGACAGAGCGGGAGACACAGAATCCAAAGCAAGGTCCAGGCTCTGAGCTGTCAGCACAGAGCCCAATGCTGGGCTCAAACCCACAATCTGTGAGATCATGACCTGAGCTGAAGTCAGATGCTTAACTGACTGAGCCACCCAGGTGCCCCGATGTTTATTTTATGAGAGAGAGAGAGAGAGAGAGAGAGAGAGAACAAGCAGGGGAGGAACAGAGAGAGAAGGGTACAGAGAATCTGAAGCAGGCTCCATGCTGACAGCAGAGGAGCCCAATGTGGGGCCTGATCTCCTGAACTGCGGAGATGGTGACTTGAGCCAAAGTCAGAAACTTAACTGACTGAGCCACCCAGTGTCCCTGGCATTTCTGTATTATTCAGTTTTAAGGCATATTTTCCACACATTGATGTTTTTAAAATGTGTGCATTTAACACAGTTTTCTCCCCTTCATCCAAGAAGCTGTAATTAAAATGGTGGTCTATTTTACAGTAAGTCTTAGGATTGAGTAAACAGGATTGTGGTGGTTGATCCTATGTGTCAACTTGACTGTCTACGTGATGCTCAGAATACTGGTAAAACAGTATCCCTGTAGTGTCTGTGAAGGTGTTTCCAGAGACATAAGTATTTGCCTCAGTGAGTGGAATAAAGCAGGAGACACTCTCCAGGTTGTGTAGGCTTCATCCAATCTGCTGAGGGTGACGATAGAACAAAAACACAAAGGAACAGTGATTTTACTCTCTGTTTGAGTGGGGGCATCCATCTTCTGCTTTCAGAAGCATGATAAAAGGCAAAACTGAAAAAAATAAAGATGTAACCTCAATGAGTATGTATGTTCTAAATGAAATCACATCTAATAACCTAATACTATTAAACTTTTTTCAGTTTTGCCTTTTATCCTTGCACAATATTTTTTAATCTCATTTAATATCCTTAAACTTAGATTCTATCATTTCTGATTATTTATATCATCATTTCTCCTTTTTTGTTCTTTATCTGGATTGGGTATTCCTTTATCCATCCCATTAGTTTTAACACTTAAATGTGCACACGTACACATTTGTTTGAACAGCTTAGATTAGGGCTTTTCTTTTGAACCCAGTATAACAACCCTTTTTTCACATTAGTTGTAATAATGCCATACATGATTTATTCTTCCCATTTTTATTATTTTCTATTCCGCTTATGTAACTTTCTGATCAGAAACTGATGGCTTTAACGTTTTGTAAACAAGATACTATTTTCCATACTGAGAATCACTGTTTTCTCCACAAAGGTGCAGATTCTCTCCAGCCTTGTTTTTTTCCTCCCAATAAGATTAGGATTTTAGAATATTTTATTCGACCTTCTCTCTTCCTTTGCCCCACTCCCAGCTAAGACTTCTGGAATCCTTCTAATTTCCACCCACACCCCTCACATTCCCAAGTCTTTCTGAGACGATTTAGTACTTGCCAGACATGTTCTCATGTATTTGAACAGCTCCTGATTGCATTCATATTACAGACCCCAGGTGACTGTATTATTATCTGCCAATGACTTATGCCACCAGGCTCAGGTGCCAAGATTATTTCCTTTTTCTTTATCTTTTCCCTACTTCATTACCTTATTTATTCACTTATTTATGTTGTCATTTCATAGGTGTTCTCTGTACATGGAGAATGTGAATAATACAGTCTCAGATTTCTTGCACATCCTCAATGTTTGTCTTTCTCCTAGAACGGAAGAATGCTATTTGGGCCAAGTCAAGGACGTCTGTCCTTTCATCTCAGCAGTCTGCCGGTTTGTTCCAGTATTTTAGACACTGGCATTGCACATAAGATATCCGGCACCATCAGACATTTTTCTCTACACAAAAGCTTATGATTTTTTGTCTTGAAATGTATGAATTTTCTCTTCATTCTTGGAATTCATGCTGGATGTCCAATTCATGTGTCAGGCTATATTCAGATTCACATATTTTTTTATCATCTGGAATTGAAATTGGTAAAACTTTTTAATTTTACACTCAGGTCTTTTTTCAGCTTAGGGAAGTTTCTTTCCCTCTAACTATTAATTATTGTTCCTCCTTTATTCTTTTTCCTTATTTTGATTTCCAGTTTGGAACACCTATTTTACTCATGTTGAATCTCCTAAAGTGATCTCTCAAGTACTTTATCTTTTCATTTGTGATTTCTTTCCCCTTCTCTTTGACCGCTTTGTCCAGAGCTCTTTATTGCATGTGAACTTCTCACAAGTGGTTATCTCTTTTGATTTACTGAATGTCATTTTAAAAATCATGATTTTGGAACCCAAAACTGTCTTATTTTACATTACATTTGGTTCTCCTTGTGTGATCTCATTTTTCTTTTTACTTTCATTCCTCCTTCCTATGACAGATTTTGATTATTCTTATATTCCAATTATTTACTGTGGATCTCCTCTTTTTCAAAGATGGATCAGTTTTGATGGGTGATTGTTTTCTCTGTGTGCCCATTGGGTTTATATCTGATAGCTGGGATACTGTTAATAAAGAGAATCCTGCAGTGGAGAAAGACAACATGCTCTCTGATTGTGTGCACTATTGTGCACTATTTGTGTACTATTACTCTATCTGAAGCCTGTCTGCTTTTACGTGTCCCACACTCCTCAGACCTGTCAGGGAAGACTCACCCCACTTGTTCAGTTTCTCACCAGCCATTTGTGCCTCAGGGCAATGGACGCTCACACCAAGCCATTATCAAACAACCTCCCTTCCCTTTCTCCCCCACACATAGATCCAAATCACAAGAACTTCCTATGATTAAACTTGCTGGTCCGTGCCTTTAGACTTTGTATCTGTCTCCAATCAGTTTTTCAGCACACAGGGGAACATTCTCTGAGCTAGTTCTTCAAAGAAAAGGAAACTCATCTAAACGTAGAAGCCAGAAGTTCTCTCTAGCTTCTGGGCTCACAAGAGCCATGGTAGTTGGCATTGAAGGTAGAAGGAAGGGATTCCTGTTCAGATTGCTATTCCAGTTATTAATCACTGGAAATTAAGAAACCCAAAGCCCAATGTAATATGATTCTTTCAAAAACATTATAGACTTCTTATGTATCAAATTGTCATTCATACCATTAGGCAAAAATCACATCCCCGTTTCTTTCTAAGACATGTTCTTCTATATCTGGGTTGTATGTGTGGCCAATGTGAGCAAATACCCCTAATATTCTTCAGAAGCACAATAACACACACCCTAAATATAATTAGTGGCCCTATTATTTACATGGAGGATGCAAACTTAACACATTTCTGAGGACCTGGCAAAATATACTATGGCTATACTTCATATTTTGATCTCTGCCCTGAGGCCATTTTTTTGGAGAACATTTACTGTTTGAAAAAAAAACAACTGTTTTGAGACTTCTGTATTTTCTCTAGGTTCTGTTTGAAAACTAAATATTTCTTCTTTAATCCATCTGGCTCATCTCATATTCTCTCCTAGAGAGTTGGCAATTTTAGAATTCTATCTGGAAAGCTCTTCAGCAAGAGCCTGAGATCATTAGATAATATTTCTATTTCCCATGGTACTGCAGTGTCACTGTTTTCCCAGAATGTAAGTTTTCTCTGGCCTAAAATAATAGCTTTCTCACTGTCCTTCAAGTCTTCACCAGTCTTCTTAGGTCTCTTCTACCTTTCTCTAATCATCACCCTGTGGCTCTTCAAGATTTTTCTGTCACTGGTCTTTAAACCAATGGCACATGTACAAGTTTTGTGTTACAACAACATTCCACTTTATGGCAGCATCCCAAATTCTGTTCCAGTTATCTACTGCTGTATAACAAATGGTTCCAAATGTCACCACTTAAATCAGAAGGAAAACTTTTTTTTTTAATTTCACAAATCTGCAGCTTGGTGGTACTCGGCTGAGGAGGATTTGTCCAAGCTGGATGTGATATGGCCAGGCTGACTGCAAATAATGGGGGGCGGAGGGGCAGCTACAACAACTTGGGGCTTCTTGGGAATCTCTCTGTCATGTAGTCTCAAGGCCTCTCCGGGGGTCTCTCCACATGTTCTTTCTATCCTGCCCCTTAGAGTGGTTTAACTCGCTCCACGGTTGCTCAGAGCCCTAAGAACAAGTATTCCAAGGGACCAAGCAGATTGCTGTAAGTACTTTTAGGGAGTACTCTTTGTGACCCGGGGCCAGCACTAATTCAATGAGAAAATGGGACTCCACAGGGGCATAAGTACCAGGAGACAGAAGTATTGGAAGAGAGGGTCAACCTACAGGCTAACGACCACAATCAGCTCTCTGCTCTTACACCTCGCCCACAAGTCTTTAACAGTCATTACATAGTATTGTAAACATCCACGGCTTTATTTCTTCTTTTCTCCCAACAAACCTTAAAGAGACTATGGCTTTTCTTTAAGTGATCATGGTCACAGTTTATATTTATTATTCAGTTATAATTATTTAGAGCTGTTTTCCAAAGGGTCTCATTTTGGTTATGAAATATTTGGTCACCCATCTGGTCATTAATATATCTTTAACAACTCAAATAGTATCTGGGACTTACTTGATTAAAAAAATAGATGTCTGTTAAAATACTTACATACTTATATTTGACATTTGAAATAATAAGTAGTATCTTATAATTGCAGCATTAAAGTAAGAGGGCTTATGCTATTTTGTGAAGGAATTACTCTAATGTCCTTTTTGAGGGTACTAATTGCTCACTCTTAAAAGTCACATCAATCTGCATATCTGATGAGTAGGGTCACAATGTTCTAAAATAGTCAGTTTTTCACTTATAGCATTCAAAAAACATTGACTTTTAAGTCTCCTAAAATAAATTCACATTAATATTTTCTATTTTTCAAGCCACTTTTTCAAGTCACTTACTTTTTTTTCTATTGACCTTTGTTAGCTTTTCCTTGCATTTCCACCTAATTTAGAGAACAGAGGATACGCTGCAAGAGTCAAGAATTTCTAGTGACATACGTATTTTCAATTGCCTTTTAATACATCCATAAAAATGATCTTTTTAGAAATAAGTGCTTCACAAATAGAATAGCAATGGTCTGATTTATTTTCAATGACATTTACATTTTCTGATGCAGTCTTTAAAGAAAAAGGGGAAGGAGGTAAACTTCAAGGAGCAAAGAGAGAAACAAGGTCTCCTTTAAGATCCTATTTCATCTATATCTCCAACACTAAGAGTTCCTAGTTTGTATCTGGTGTCCAACTACACATTGGTATATAAATTTTAATGTATTTCCTCGTTATAATCTTTGCTGTAGTGTCTTGGATGTGGTCACCAGTCAATGAGTATTTATTAAATAATTGCCTAATATCATCTGCCATCATTTTACCAAGGTTTCAAAGTGAATTTTGCTTACCAATTCCTTATATTCTCACTGTGTCCTAATTATTCATCCAAACGAGCAATGGTATTTATTTGTCATAGGTTTGCCCTTCCTGACAGTGCTATGAAGTACAGACAAGAATCCAAACAGTTTATAATGCAAACAATGAAACAAGGTCTACCTGCTTTATGAATGTTTAATGTTGTTAGACTTAAGGACAATTTAATAAATTAAAACCACTATCTTGCCTAATATAATGCCTTTAAGGCAGTGTGTTTTCAAATGTTTCCTAGCACATTGTTCTGCCATAGTTCAATGTTAGTAAGACTTCACTGCTGACCATATCACTTTCCCAACTATAGAAGTAATGCAACAAAAGCATCAATTCAAAATTCAGATTAAAGAAATCAGTGTTTCAATTCCAGTTAGAATACAGAAAATTGCCAAATTGCACTGCTCTTACCATGAAAATCAGAAACATCGTATAACCTTTTTAAAACACAATTTTTATTGAAGACATTGGTAGGAATGATAAACAGAGAAGGGTTGAACCTTTGTTTCTGGAGTTAATTCTTTGTCTGGATATTAGCACTTAAGAAGGTTAGAAGACTACTATAACATGGAAAAATGAGCTGATTTTTAAAAAAATATGACAGAGCTAGAGAATATTATGCTAAGCAAAATAAGCCAGTCAGAGAGAGAAAAATACCATATGATTTCACTTATATGTGGAATTTAAGAAACAAAACAGATGATCACAGGTGGAAAAAAGGAAAGAGAAAAGCAAACCAAAAACAGCATTAACTGTAGACAGCACACTGATGGTGCCAGAGTGAAATAGGTGATGGGGATTAAGGAAGTCACGTGTGATGAGCACCAGGTACTGCATGTAAGTGTTTAATCGCTGTATTGTACACCTGAAACCAATATTATACTGTGGTAAGTAACTGGAATTTAAATAAAAACTTAAAACAAAAACCACGTGGGTTGACATAATAAATTAAAGTTGAAGAAGCCCTAAACACAAAGCTTATCGATTTTTTTGGGGGGGTGGTGAGGTCAAAAGCCTGGGAAACTGATAATTGGAATGAAAAATGGAAAAATATTTTTTGTCATACAATGTTAAGGATCCAAAGACTTTTGGGAGAAGGATCCGAATCCCATCCTAAAGACAGTTAATGTTAGAGGTGAACCGAACTAGGTGAGGGAGCAACCCAAGTCCAACACAGTTCAATCCCGGTTTGCTCAAAGAGATAACCTCTCATTGTGGGATACCTTGGATTTAAAACAGTGTGTGCTTTCTTTATAAAAACAAAAAGGTATACATTTCTATCTCTAACCATATCTTACATATAACATTTGACATAAAACCTTAAAAAATACAAGATATCTGAAGCAAAATATGTTCCCTATAATCAGGGACTGAAACCATCAAGGGAAGCCATGTGTCCAAAACACAGATAAGGACTTTTAAATCCTTTATATGTTAAAAGATTTGGAAAAAAACACAGAGTGAGAAAGGGGTTAGAGCATTTATAAAAATAAACAGAAACTCTAAAAAGGAACCAAATGGAAATTGTAGAACTGAGAAATATACAATATTTGAAATTAAGAATTTATTGGATAGAATTTACAGTAGAAGGCCCATAGAAGGACACAGGATCACTGAGTCAGACCCTGGTTTGAAACTATCAATATCTAGTAGATGTGTAATCAATATCCAGAGAGAAATAAGAAATAGCCACATGAGATAATGCCTGAAAGGTTTTACAAAATTCATGACAGTCATCAACAATGTGTTCAAGAATCAAGCAGGATAAATACAAAGATAATCCGAACTAGGCATAATCATAGCTAAGCTGCAGAAAATAAAATAAAATTGGAATATGTTAAAGGTAGCCATGAAAATCAGGCATATTACATTTATGAGGAAAAAATTAGATGTCTATTTCTCTTAAAAAATAATTGACATAAAAATGTAATTGATTGACAGCTTTAGAAAGGGGGGGAGGGGAACCTGCAACCTACCTATAATTCTATTCTGCAAACAGTGTCTTTCACAAATAATTGTGAAAGAG
Organism: Suricata suricatta; assembly: GCF_006229205.1. Lineage (NCBI taxonomy): Eukaryota > Metazoa > Chordata > Mammalia > Carnivora > Herpestidae > Suricata > Suricata suricatta. The sequence continues at coordinate 45,467,957 of NC_043706.1, forward strand.
TCACTTTCAAACAAACAAAAGCTCAGACCTGCACTACAAGAAATTGGCAGCAAACCTGCACTACAAGAAACATTAATAAATATTATAAGTAAATTACATTACAATAGATAAAGGTATTTGGAGCAATGAAGGGAATTATAAGATTTTAAGATTCTTATGTGTTAATAGAATGATATAATGCTAAATAAGTTAGTCTGTCATAAGTTAAGTATACATATTGCATTCTGTAGTCTAACCACTACAAAAAAATTCACAGAGACATAGCTAAAGCATCAATAAAAAATAAAAAGAAACCCTCATAAATATTTTATTAGTTTTTTAAAAGGCAAGAGAGACAAAACAAATCGCACTTGAATTAAATAGAAAACAAACAGCAAGAGGGTATAATTTTAAAACAATTCTTTAATGTTTATTCATTTTGAGAGAGAGAGAGACAAAGTGTGAGTTGGGGAGGGGCAGAGAGAGAGGGAGACAGAGAATCTAAAACAGGCTCCAGGCTCTGAGCAGTCAGCACAGAGCCCTACGCGGGGCTTGAACCCACAATTGCAAAATCATTACCTGTGCCTAAGACCAATGCTTAACTAAATGAGCCACTCAGATGCTCCCAAGAAAGTATATTTAATATTGAAGCAAAATTAGATGTTGGCATCTTGATAACTTGGTACTCAGCTAAATACTTCCATCAAACCCTTGCAAAACAGTCAATGATACTTTAGAAATATTATTTCAACAAAAGTGATTGGAACTGATTGTAGGCAGTGACTAGAGTAACACTGAACAGATGGATATGTAATTTAAATTCTTGTTCAGTACTTACACAACCTGCAGAATGAGAATGATACACAGATGCTTTTCACTCCTTATCCTAACATCAATAAACAAGTCACACAATAATATGTCATATCTACACAACATACATACAACATGTAATCACTTTAAATACAAGATAGAGGATAGATAGGTAGATAGATAGATGTGTTATATATGTACACATGTATATGTATTTTGGTGGAATATATTTCAATGTGTCTGACAAGGACTGATGCTGTGAGCTGTAAAAAAAAAAAAATTCAATTTCTATAGGGGGTTAGAACTCCTGGAATTTTTTAAGTTTATAGAGCTATGTCTTTACTATGTATCTTGAATTTGTTCACATTAACAATGACAGTTATTTTACTTCAGTAGGTAATCAATGATCCACTAACTTTGGAAGATAAAGTAAAAAACTATGAAGAAACTGATATAGGGAAGTAGATATTTTCATTTCAGACTAGTTTTGGCCTCTAAAATTGAAGTTTTGGTGATTATTTACATCATGGATGGGGTTATTTATTCATAGGAAGACATTATATCACTAATTCTAACCCAGCAGAGGCCCAGTAACAGTTTACCAATCATAACCTCACCTTCCTATTTAAAATCCACCTAATTTTTTTAGTCCATGCCAATTAAGTTTCCTATTCCTTGAAATTAAATCAATCCTTTCTCTTCCATGTTTAACACCTCATACCAGCAAAAATGATTCTTCCTGGAAGTCGTACACTAAAAGAGTTTTCCATGACAATAGAATTTCTTTTTTTTTTTAAATAAACGTTTTCCAGACAGAATCTTCTGGATTCTAAGCAGTCTGGTCTCTTCTATGGAAATGAGAACTAAAGTTGATTTATGAAGAACAACAAATAGAAAAAGTTTTTAAAAAGTATAACGTGATATGCTAAGAAAAAAGAGAACTAAGATGGTATAAGATGCTCACTTAAAATCAGAAGAGGAAGAAAAGAGTGGAAGACAAAAACAGGCAGAAAGAACAAGACCAACAAAAAGAACAAGGGTAACAGAAAATGGTGTCAAATATGGTAGACATTAATCCAATCATATCAATAATCTCTTTGAATGTCAACGGCCTAAATGCACTAATTAAAAGACAGAGATTGCCAGACTGCATCAGAAAATACAACCAACCATATATGACTATGAGAAAACCAGTTTGAATATAAAGACAAATATAAATCAAAAGTAAATGGATGAAGAAAATATACCATGCTAACACTAATCAAAATAAAGCAGGAGTAGATATATGAATTTCAGACACAGTCAACCTCAAAGTAAGGAAATCATCAGGGATAAGGAAGGTCTTTACATAATCAAGGAGCAAATTCTGGAAGACATAACAATTCTTAATATGTATGTATCTAACAACACAGCATCAAATTGCAATAGACAGAAACTAATAGAACTGAATTCCATTACATCAGCAAGATGAAAAAGGGGAAAAAATCACATGATTGTACTAATAGACACAGAAAATACATTTGACAAAATCCAACACTTATTCACAAAGAAACTGTCAGTAAGCTAGGACTAGAGGGTACATTTCTCAACTGGATAAAGATTATGCACAGAAAATCTACAGCTCACCTTATACTTAACAGTGAGAAATTCAAAGCTTTCCTGCTAAGATCAGGTAAAAGGTAAGAATGTTCCTCTGACCCATCTTTTTCAACACTAAACTGAAGTCTTTTCTAAAGCAATAATTCAAGGAAGAAAATAATATATATACAGATTGAAAAAAAGATTAAAATCGTCCTTGTTCACAGATGATGTAATTTTCCATATATAGAAAATCTGAAAGATTGTCAAGAGAACTCCTGAACCTAATAAGCATCACAGCAAAATTGTAGGATACAAGGTTATTGCACAAAATTCTATTGCTTTCCTATAGACCAATAATAAACAAGTGGAATCTGCAATTAAAAACACATGCCATTTATATAGCACCTCAAAAATGAAATACTTAGTTATAAATCTAACAAAATATGTATAAGTTCTATAGGAGGAAAACTAAAAAACTCAATGACTGAAATCCAAAAACAAAATAAATGGAGGGGCGCCTGGGTGGCTCCCAGTTGGTTGAGCATCCAACTTCAACTCAGGTCATGATCTCACATCTCATGGGTTCAAGCCCCCAGTTGGGCTCTGTGCTGACAGTGTGGAGCCTGGAGCCTGGAGCCTGCTCAGATTCTGTGTCTCCATCTCTCTCTACCCCTCCCCTGCTTATTCTCTCTTTCTCTCTCTCTCAAAAATAAATAAACATTTTTAAAAATAAAAACAAACAAATACATAGAGAAATATTCTACATACATGGATAAGGAAGACTCAATATTTTCAAGACATCAGTTTTTCCCAACTTGATCTGTAGATTCAGTGCAATCCCAAGTCCCAGCAATTACCTCATGGATATAGAAAAACTGACTCTAGAGATTGTATTGGATGGGCAAAAGACTCAGAATAGCCAACACATTATTAAAGGAGAAGGAGAGAGGATGATACTACTTGTATTTGAGACTTAATATAAAGCTATAGTGATCAAGAGAATGTGGTATTAGTAAAAGAATAAACAAATAGGCCAATGGTAAAGAATATAAAGTCCAGAAATAGACCACCACAGATCAACTGATCTTTGACAAAGGAGCAAAGGCAATACACTGCAGTAAAGATCATCTTTTCAAAAAACAGTACTGGTACAACTGGACATCTACATGCAAAAAATTAATCTGGGCACAGACCTTATACTCTTCATAAATAAACTCAAAATGAATTAGAGAGCTAAAGGTAAAATGCAAAACTATAAAAATCCTAGCAGGTAACATATGAGAAAACCTAGATGACCTTGGAGTTTTTAAATAAAGCACTAAAAATATGATCCATGAAAGAAATAGTTGATAAGCTAGACTGTATTAAAATTAAAAACTTCTGCTCTGTGAAAGACAATATCAAGAGAAGTATAAGACAAGCCCGGAGTGAGAGAAAACTTTCCAAAAGACACACCTGGTAACGTCTTGTTATCCAAAATATACAAAGAACTCTCAAACTCAGCAATAAGAAAACATGCAACCCAATTACAAAATGGGCCAAAGAGCTGAAGAGACATCTTACCAAAGAAGATATATAGATGGGAATAGGCATTTAAAAAGATACATAGTAACATATATCATCAATGAAATTCAAGTTAAAACAATAATAAAATACCACTACACGCCTATTAGAATAGCCCAAATCCAGAACACTGGCGACATGAAATGTGGAGCAGCAGGGACTGTCATCCTTTCCTAGTGGGGATATAAAATGCCACAGCCACTTTGGAAGACAGTTTGGCAGTCTTACAAAACTTGACAGTTTCTTACAAAACTAAGCATACTCTTATCATATGATCCTCCAATTATGCTTCTTGTTATTCACTCAAAGCATTTGAAAATACATCTACACAAAAACCCACACATGGTTATCTATAGCAGTTTTATTTGTAATTGCCAAAACTGGGGAAAAACAAGATGTCCTTCAGTAGGCAAATAGATAAACTATTGTGTATCCAGATAATGGGATATTATTCAGTGCTAAGAAATGAGCTCTCAAGCCTTGAAAAGACATGGATTAAACTTAATTGCATATCCTAGGTGAAAGACGACAATCTGAAAAGACTACATCTTATATGGTCCCAATTACACAACATTCTTGAATGGGAAAAACTGAAGACAGTAAAATAGATCAGTGATTGCCTGGGGTGTGGTGGAGGGGGGCAGGGAGCAGAGATAAACAGGCAGGGCACAGAGGATTGTTAAGGCAGTGAAAATACTCTGTATAATATTATAATGATGGGTATGTCATTATAATTTTATCCAAAAGCAGCTAATGTACAATACCAAGAATGAACCCTAAAGAAAACTACGGGTTTTTAGTGATTATGTTTCAATATGTGTTCATCCTTAATTTGAAGAAAGAAATAAACAAACACCATTTTGGTGAGTGATTTTGATAGTAGGAGAGATGATGTATGCATAAGGGAAGATGGCACACGAGACATCTCTCTACCTGCCTCTCAAATTTGTTGTAAATCAAAACTGCCCTAATAATAATAGTCCATTAAAAATGAAATTATGAAAAGTTAGTAATAATTTTAATCTTATCTTTGAAATATTTTGCTTTAAAACCCTTTCAAAATTTCAGATCTACATTAGTCATTAGTTGACAATTTCTAGCAGTGGGTGAATGTTTAAAAAGAGAGTTAGAAAAAGGGCAGAGAACAGTAAATACTATAGTGCAGGCTCTGCGAATACACAATGTATTCATTTTCATCATTTGTTTTTGCTCATATTTTGTCATGCTGCAGATAATACGCTTTTGCATTCTAGCAGGTTATTCTCATGTTTTCATATAAATGCAAATCTCTTCAGTTTTGCTAAAAATGATGTCATCCTTGGGGCAATGTTAACTTAAACTTTTATTTTTTTATTTAAAAATTTATTTTATTTTATTTTTGAGAGACAGAGATAGCGCGAGAAGGGGAGGGTCAGAGAGAGAGGGAGACACAGAATCCGACGCAGGCTCCAGGCTCTGAGCTAGCTGTCAGCACAGAGCCCGACTCAAGGCTGGTACCTACGAACTGTGAGACCATGACCTGAGCCAAAGCCGGACGCTTAACCAACTGAGCCACCCAGGCGCCCCTAAACTTTTATTTTTGACAGTGGATTGATTGCTCCAGCTGGTATTTTACGTTAAAATAAGCAAACTGATAATCCTGGAGACTCCAGAAAGAAATAGACAAGTACAAAGTAGATTGTAGAAGGGAAAAAAGATAAGAAAAGAGATAAAAGGCATAAAGATAAGTGAGAAATTAATATGATTAGCTAACTTGCAGGATATCCGTGGTTGTATGGTAGAAAAATCAGTGCAATTAAAATGGGGTAGAAATAATGGCTCTGAGGTTGCCTCGGGGTAGAGTTCTGACTTTTGGCACCACAGTAGAGCTTGATATACATATGCAGAAATAATTTTTAAGTAATTAAAAGTATCCAGAATGTGGGGAAACACAAAATGAGTTACAAGCAGTAATAAGGCAAACAAGCTATATTACAAATGCCTAACAAAACCACACAAAACTGTGTGGGAAAGAAAATAATCTTTTAACTCAGTAAAACACGATTTGCATTATTTGACTATAAGCTGACAGGCTAAAGACAAAATGAACTACACACAGCTCTTTTACTCTTAGCATGTTTGTCACAAGAGTATGACTAGTAATTATAAAATTAAGATTTTTGTAATTATAAAGTTACTATTATTCACCTTCAAATGAATGTGAATAATGAGATGTGGTTTTCTTATTGTAGGAGAAGTTACAAATATAAACTGAGGAAGGCTAGAATGAACCTTGGGTGTCAGACTATAACCAGATGAATCAGTACGTATTAACAATTCTTAACAAATACATAGAAATCAATACAGATATTGGTATTGATGTCTGTCTCCACTAAAACCTAAAACAGTAACACTACAGCAGCAATGGACATAAATAGTGCCTATGTTTTGTTTTCTGAATACCAGTTTGCAATAAAAATGAAAGGGCTCTGAGGAAATGACTGATTTCAGGAAAAGTACTAGATGATAAAGGAACATTTCATGTTGCCAGAAAGTATGTGAATGCTTAAGACAAATTATTGGAGATATAGAAAGAAATAAATTTTAAGGAATTCCAAATGACCAAATCTGGGATTATTTGAGCAAAAAATATAAATAGTAATAATTGAACTATGAATCACAGAATAAAATATCCATGAGTCAATGCCAGTATAAATATACCATTGAAGAAATAAAGGGGGGAAATGGGCAGTTCTTCTTTCTATAATAAATGTGGGGGGAAGAAAATGATGGAAATAAAGTCACTATTGGCAAACATCACAGAAATGGTCACAGCAAGATTCATCAATGAATACTAAAATTAGTAGGCAAAAGCATAATAATAAACAGGATATTTGCATAATTTAATGGTATCTTCCTACATGATAATTATTAATTACAAAGAGAAAATAGTAGCATTGTAATGGAGAAACTTGTTAGGCACCACCTGAACCAGGTTGTCTAGCATCACCCTTAATGACATGTATAAACATTACGTGCCTCCTATTATAATGTCCTGAGAAAGACATGGTATTATTTTTGTGACATTCTTACAAAGAATGCATAATCTGAATTTTATCATCGAGAAACATCAGACAAATCCAAATTGGGAGACATTCTACAAACAATTGGCTATTTCTCTTCAAATGTAGGATCATGAAAGACAAAAAAAGACTGACATGACAACTAAATGCAATATGGGATCCTAGATGGGACAATTTGGAACACTGGCAATGGAACAAGGTCTATAGATTAGGTAATCGTATTCCATCAGTGTTAATTTTTATTTTAATCCTTGAACTTGAGTTAAAGAAACTTAATTTTTGTGAAATTTCAGTTTTATTTTTTCAACTTTTCAGTTTTCTTTCAGTTCTCTCTTCATGTATGTCCAAAATTATTTCAAAATTAAAAGTTAAAAATATACAAAAAGCAAATCATTCTTACAATTAATTAAAGCCCTTCTTAGTTACAATGTAGTTACAAAAGAGTGAGATACTTTAATAATAAATATGCCATAAATTTCATATCATATTATGCTTTGTATTTCAGAGAAACATCTTCTTTGGGGACTATTCAGTAATAATTCTTTAAAAAATGGCTCTTAAATACTTTTGCCACCAAAGTAGATCATATGCCACTGAAAATATTACTTTATTTTAAAAGTTGGTATTTTTTCAATATTATCCAGATAGTATAGATAGATGATAGATAGAAGGATAGATAGGTAGGTAGGTAGGTAGATAGATAGATAGATAGATAGAGGGATAGATAAATAGATAGAAACATACATATATATTCATATATTCATTCTACCATCTTGGCTCCAAAACAATTACATCTGTTTTTAGATATTATGATCATCCACATAGAATATGTGGATGCCCTTGAGAATATTTAAAATAGCCCATTGCAATAATTCTTAAAGTCACAAAATAATCTTGAACAATGATAGATGTGTTGGAATTGATGCACAGACTTCTAAAGTGACAGCTTAATATGTAGTAGCACCCCTAATTTCTGCTGTGTTTATAAAATTAGTTTCACTCAAGGTTTGGTGATAGACACTTTAAAGACCCAAGGGTACATTTTGAAAGCAGTAATTCAACAGTGTCAGGCTAAAAGTGTTTGACTGACTTGTCAAATAGGACTTGCCCTGCCTTAATTGCTGTGATTAGGTCATAAATCAGCCCAACTGAAAACAATTTACCTTTGTTGGTTACATTTTTAAAAGACAGAAGAATTATGGATAACAGCAGTAACTCTGAATGTTTCTATAAAAATCTACATTATGGCTTCCTCTACCCAATAAAATGGGAATGACTGGCTTTTGCATTTCAATAATTGCACAAAAGCATTCTTAGGGTATTAACAACCAGCTGGTAATGACCTTTTCCATTTCATGGCATAACATTGTTTAACCGTAAAATAATAGTCATGTTTTATGTCACTTTTTGCCATTAGTTTTTCCTCTGGGCTTCATCAATCTTGGTAATTTTTATGTTAAAATCAACTTGTAAGTTCTTTAATGGCTTAGTTATATGAAATATCAATTTAACATTATTTACATGCTGAAGAACTCAAACATAATTATGAATTAATTGGATGAATTTTATCAATCCAATATAGCTGCATACTAGAAAAATGTCATTTCTTTTTCTTTCTTTTTTTATTTTGTTCTATATAAAATCTACAATAATTATACTATTCCAAACACCACAATAAGCTTGAGATATCATTCATGATTATTCAAAATAAATTTACTCAGCATTCTTATTATTACAAAATACTTCAGAATATTCACTCAAAGAGATATGTTTTTAAACACAAAAAGAAATGAGAAAACTCTATATTGGTTTGAAATAACACTAAGTTAAAAATTCATTGTGTCTTCCCTCATTTAATATTTGGCTTCTCAAATAACATCTCAAGATTGTTATAGAATTAAGGACCTAGAAATACAGCCCACAACTTTTGGCATTATATGTAATTGAAAATATTTGAGTCAGATAACTAATGAAGATCACAGCTCATACTTTAAAACTGCTTTATGGCTTAGAAAGAATATATTGTTGGGTCATTACGAAAATAAGGAAGCTAAGTCTCAGAAAAGTGAATGCTTTATCCAAGGCTTTGCAAGTATAAAGTGAAAGAACAAAGGCTAAATTCAACTCTCCTGATTTCATTATTTTCCCCAACATAACACAGCTACCTTTATAATAAGGCAATTTGACAAGTCTTTCAGCTTCTCGTAGCTCAGGGAGAAAAGCAGCCAAAGAGCAGTTTGACTAAAGGAACTACTTTACCAAAGAAAAAGCAGCCAAGTTACAGGTTTTATACTTCAGGTATACATATACATAAGGATCCTCACTCCCACATTTCCTTCATATATTTGTGTGAAATAATCTAACAACATCATTCATGTTAGTTGTTCCCCCTCCCCTTTTTTTTGAATCCTTAATGTAGTTTTGGACAGTACTGATCTGCTTCACTGCTATCTAATTTACCATGATTAGTGATTTATCCCCCAGTAGATTGTAAATCTTTCGAACCTAATGTCCAATACTGATAGCACTGTGTTGAATACATGATAGTTCATACCGTGATGATACATACATAATAGCAGTAAAATAAATATTGTTGATTTATTGATTGACTTATTCATTCAGGGCAATGAGGGTTACATATTTATACTGTTTGCGAGTCAGTCATAAAGTATATGACACATGTATATTTTATTACTGGATGCAGTTATTTTATATTTGTCAGTAAAAAGGATTGCTTTCATGGTACATAGTAAAAGGAGCTGGTATGGGCTACTACTATGCATTAAGTGTAGATAAAATAACTGGAAAAAAGCATGAAAATTATGATTTTCTAAGCATTATTGAGACTTTTTTTATAAACTTTACAAAGTCAATTTTCATAACAATACACACATACATTTTGTATTTTTTATATTTGTTAAATAACTTTAATGTTTACAATATATATTTCATATGTACATATTTCACATATACATTCATATATATATTCATATATATTCACAAGTGATAGATTGTAGGGGCTTTACTCAGCTGTGGAAGGAGGTGGAAGACCAGGAAGGGAAGGCACTTTTGGGTCCTGTTGAGGCCAGCCAGCAGCAGAGGACACCACCCACACCAAGGTCTGAAGAGTACAAAGAGAAGGAGCTTTGCCAGTATGAGTTGGGGGAGGAAGATGCCTCAAGCCCTTAGGATCAGAAGAGCAAGCAGACACAGGGAGTCAGCAGAACCAATCTTCTTGGAAGACCCAGCTTCCTGATTTCTGAACCAATATATGGCTATTTTCAATGGAAATATTGTAAGACGAGATGGGAGAGTGCTTATGTATGGTGCATTTCTGGAAGTAATAAGGTTTATTTCAAAGAACTGTGCTGCAAATGCCAAAAGAGTTTTAACATTTAATGAGTAGAAGCAACCCAATGTCAGACATGTTCAAGGTCTTGTTCCTGTCCTCAAAATAAAAGACACATTGATCTAAGGGGCCACATCAACAGGAACTATATCATCGCTGCAAACACAAGAGATTCTCCTGTGGCAATACTTACAGCTCTAAATACATCATGTGACAGGCAGTATGACTTGCATAGGACACCCCAACTTTCCTCGTAACTTATGGTACTGTTCCTTTTTAGCAACTTAGCTCTCACCTGGCATTGGAAAATGGACTAGGCTTTTGTACTTTTTGTGGGTTGTTTAACAATTGTACAATGTGAGTAGAATAAAATAAATGCATGTTAAAAAATATATATGAAATGCATACACACGAAATACATGGTATAAACATTAAAGTTATATATATTTCATATGTATATATTTCTATTCTTTTATTTTATCTATCAGTTACCAAGATAATTGAGTTAGGAAATCTCTACTATTATTAAGTGATTTATGAATAATAAATTGTAAATAGTGATTTATGTAGTTCCAAGAATGATTCTCCATTTTGTCTGATAGTAATATAGTAGTGATTATTATGGTAATGTTTTAGTATAAACATTTTTACTGTAGCATATTGTTTGTTTGAACTTATGTGTATCTCTTTCCAGAACATATACTTGATGATTGCTTTTGTGTTCAGCCTACTATTCTGTACCTTATAATTAAAGTTTTTAATCCAATTATATTTAATGTAATTACCTATATGGTTGGTTTTAGTAATTCCATTTTGCTTTCTGTTTCCCTTTGTCTAACTTTTCATCTGTGTTCCTCCATTCTTCCCTTCTAAAGAATAATCAAAGAGTCTCTTGTATTCTCTTTTGATTCATCTTTGGCTTTTTGTAATTCATCTTATTTTATCAGTGCTTGCTCTGGGAATTAAAATATGCATTTCTAAACAATTATAATTCAGTTATTGTTAAGATTGTACTGTCATATGTAAAATACTGGAAACCTGATATAATGTAGCTTTACTTATTATTTTTCATCCTTTATGTTTTCATTTTTATATACAAGTATACACATTATAAATTGTACAATGTAATGTTAAAGCCTGTTGCTTTAAACATTTATACACCTTTCAGTGGGAGTTAAGATGGCAGAGGAGTAGGAAGGCCCTAGAGCTGCTTCGTCCCTCAAACACAGCTAGATAAATAGCATATCATTTGAACATCCAAGAAATAGATCTGAGGACTGAGAGAGCAAAAATACAAACATAGAAGTGAGGCATGCCTGAGTGGTTCAGTTGGTTAAGTGTCCAACTTTAGCTCAGGTAATGATGTTTCTACTCATGAGTTTGAGTTCCATACTAGTCTGTGCTGACTGCTCAGAGCCTGGAGATTCTATGTCTCCTCTCTTTCTCTCTGCCCCTCCCTCACTTGTGTGTGCTCTCTCTCTGTCACTCACTCTCTCTCAAAAAATAAACAAACAAACAAACAAAAAATAGATGTGAAAAACCACCACATCATGGAAGGTAGGAGCAATGGAGAGTTGATTTGAGGGAAAGAAGAGGTGAGGGTGCTGTGATGGGAAAGGAGCCCTGATCATGGAGAGAGAATAAAGGGGAAAAAAAGAGAAAGAGTAAAAGAGCATGTGTGGGGAATTTCATAAGAAAAACTCTTCCCCCAAAACATTGACTGGCAAAAAGAGAGGGGCTGAACATGGCAAGGTTTTATACTCAGCAGAGCACAGAATCTGAAGTTTCAAAGGTTCATGCCATCATCAGGGTCATACCTGGTGGGCCTACTGGTGGTCCAGTGGGGAAGGAGGATGGAGACCCAGAAGTGGAAGGGGAGACTGTGGATCCCTTGGGTCCCACAGGAGCAACAGTTCCCCTGCTTGGAGTGCATCTAGGAGAGGGGACTCAGCCTATCTGGAAGCAAAAGACCTAGCAGACACCCGAGCTGCTCTATTCACTAGCACGGGGACAGAGATTCTGGCCGAGGGCAGTAAGCCTTGGTGCTAGCTTTCTGCCGCACTCCACTATAAATTCTGACCCACTGAACAATTGTGCAACCAACTTCTGGGACAAGCCTGCACTGGCCAGAGTATAGCAAGACCCTCTCCTAGAGGATCAGCTTGGGTCCATGTCACATGATCTCTAAAACTTGGAGTTTTGAAACCCACCCAGGCACTTGAGATAAAACACAATACTGCTATGCTGCAGGCAGGCTGACAGCTCACACACAGGAGGGCAAAGGCAGGGATCTGGTGGAAGCAGGGTACATAAGACAGGTGGTTGTTTTCTCTTCTGTGTAGTCTTCCTGAAGAGCAAGGGGAGGTCTCTACTCTGGGATGATAGAGAAGGATGATGCATTTTCACCCCATCCATCAGCACTATGGACCTCAGTGACCAAAACAGTGCCACCAAGTGGAGGCCAGAGCAGCTTACACCAAACCCCATTCCCCTGTGCCCTGCAGGTACATCTCCAAAAGGGCAAGTCCACCTGACAATCAGCACAACAGGCCTCACTCCCAGAAGATTAACACAAAACACTCACATGCCTCAAGTCTACTGACCATAAAGTGCTGCAATGCTTTATCTCTAGGGGAAATAGGATCTAGCTTCCCTTGTTTGTTTTGCAGGTTTTCTGACCTTGACAATATGACAAGATGGAGGGATTCACCCCAAAAGAAAGAACAGGAAGAAGTGATAGCCAGGAATTTAATCAATACAGATATAAGTAAGATATCTCAACTAGAATTTAAAATTACAATTATAAGGATACTAGCTGCATTAGAAAAAAAGCATAAGCAACACTAGAGAATCCCTTACTGCAGAGATAAAAGAGCTAAAACCAAGTCAGGCCAAAATTTAAAATGTTGTAACTAATGTGCAAACCTAAACGAGGGTCATGACAATGAGGATGAATGAAGCAGAGAAAGGCTTCAGGGATATAGAATAACAAATTCTGGAAAAGAATGAAGCAAAAAAAAGAGGGAAAGAAAGGTATTGGGCTATGAATATAGACTTAGGGAACTCAGCAACTCCTTAGAATGTTATAACATTCATATCATGGGAGTCCCAGGACATGAAGAAAGACAAAAAGAGGCAGAAGGTTTATTTGAGCAAATTGTAGCCAAAATCTTCACTAACCTGGAGAAGGAAACAGACATCAAAATCCAAGAAGCATAGAGAACCCCAAATTCAAAAAAGCCAGTCATCACCAAGACATATCATAGTCAAATAACAAAGTACACATACAAGGAAAGAATCCTGATAGAAGCAGGGAAAACAGTCCATAACCTACAAGGGAAGACAGATCAGGTTCACAGCAGATATATCCACAGAAATTTGTTAGGCCTCACCCTCCTACACTGTTGGTGGGAATGTAAACTGGTGCAGCCACTCTGGAAAGCAGTGTGGAGGATCCTCAAAAAATTAACAATAGAACTCTCCTATGACCCAGCAATAATACTGTTAGGGATTTGCCCAAGGGATACAGAGGTGCTGTACCCCAATGTTCACAGCAGCACTTTCAACAATAGCTAAATATGGAAAGAGCCTAAATGCCTGTCAACTGGTGAATGGATCAAGAAGATGTGGTTTATATATACAATGGAATACTACAAGACCATGAGAAAGAATGAAAGCTGGCCATTCGTAGCAACATGGAAGGAACTTGAGGGTGTCATGCTAAGTGAAATAAGTCAGGCAGAGAAGGACAGGTACCATATGTTTTCACTCATAAGTGGAATAGGACCATGGAGGAGGGGAAGGGGGAAGATAGTTGGGGAGAGGGAGGGTGGCAAACCATGAGAGACTTTTGAATACAGAGAACAAACTGAGGGCTGATGGAGGAAGGGGAGAAGGGATGGGGAGTGATGGGCATAAAGTAGGGCACTTGTGGGGATGAGCACTGGGAGTTATAGGGAAGCCAATTTGAAAATAAACTATAAAAGAAAAAAAAAAGAAATTTGGCAGGCCAGAAGGAAGTTGTATGATATATTCCATCTGCCACACAGGAAAGATATGCAGCCAAGAATACTTTATCCAGCAAGGCTGCCACTCAGAATAGAAGGAGAGGTAGAGAGTTGCCCAGATGAACAAAAACTAAAAGTTTGTGACCCCTAAACAAGCCTTGCAAGAAATATTAAAGGGGACTGTAAGTGGGGGAAAAAATAAAAAAAAACACTAGAAAAAGCAAAAAAAGACTAGAAAGGAACAGAGAACATTACCAGAAACACTAACTTTACAGGTAACCCAAAGGCACTAAATTCATATCTATCAATAATCACTCTAAATATAAGTGGACTAAATGCTCCAAGCAAAAGATCTAAAGTGCCAGAATGAATTAACAAAAAATAGACCTATCTATATGCTGCCTACAGGTCACTCATTTTAGACCTAAAGATACCTGCAGATTGAGCATAGAAGGATGGAGAACCATCTATCATGCTAATGGACGTCAAAAGAACTACAGTAGCCATACTTCTCTCAGACAACCTAGATTTATTTTATTTTACTTTATTTTATTATTTTTTCTTTTATAATTTATTGTCAAGTTGGTTTCCCTATAACACCCAGTGCTCATCCCCACAAGTCCTCCTCCATGACCATCACCTCCCTTCTCCGCTCCCACTCCCCCATCAGTCCTCAGTTTGTTCTCAGTATTCAAAAGTCTCTCGAAGTTTGCCTCTCTCCCTCTCCCCAACTACTTTTCCCCCTTCCCCTCCCCCATGGTCCTCTGTTAAGGAAAAGGAGAATAGGAGAATAGGAGAACTATTCCACTTATGAGTGAAAACATATGGTATCTGTCCTTCTCTGGCTGATAATCTAGTTTTTTAAAACAAAGACTGTAACAGGAGATTAAAAAGGGCATATTAACAAAGTTAAGGGGTCTATCCATCAAGATCTACCAATTGTAAATATTTATGACTTCATATTGTCAGGACCCAAATATATAAATCAATTGCTAACAAACATAAATAAACTCATTGATAAGAATACAAAAATAGTAGGAGATTTAACACCCCATTTACAATGCACAGCTCATCTATGCAGAAACTCAACAAGGAAATAATGGCTTTGGATGAAACGTTGGACCAAATGGACTTAAGAGATACATTCTGAACATTTCACCCTAAGGCAGCAGAATACACATTCTTTTCAAGTGCACATGAAAGATTCTCCAAAATAGATCACATACTGGGTCACAAATCAGCTCTCAACAAGTAAAAAAAGACTGAGATCATACCATGCATATCTTCAGACCATAACTATGATACTTGATGGCAATCAGAAAAAATTGGGAAAGACCACAAACACATGGAGGTTAAAGGAAATCTTACTAAGGAATGAATGGGTTAACCAATAAAACATAGAAGAAATTTAAAAATACATGGAAGCAAATAAAAACAAAAACACAACAGTCCAAAACTGCAGCAAAGGCAGTCTTAAGAGGGAAGTACATACAGATCTACATCAAGAAGCAAGAAGAGTCCCAAATACAAAACCTATTTTTACACCCCAAGGAGCTAGACAGGAAACAACAAATAAAGCCTAAAACTAGCAGAAGAAGGAAAATCATAAAGATTAGAGCAGAAATAAAGGATATACAAACAATAACAACAACAAGGAAAAAAACCCCAGTAGAACAGATGAATAAAACTAAGAGCTGGTTCTTTGAAAGAATTAACAAAACTGATAAACTCCTAGCTAGACTTATCAAAAAGAAAAGAGAAAGAACCCAAATAAATAAAATCATGAATGAAAGAGGACCAACACCATAGTAATACAAACACTTATAAGAGAATATTATGAAAAATTATATGACAACAAACTCGACAATCTGTAAGAAATGTACAAATTCCTAGAAATATACAAACTACCAAAAACTAAAACAGAAAGAAATAGAAAATTTAACAAGACCTATAAATGAACAAAGAATTGAATCAATAATCAAAAATCTCCCAAAAAACAAAAGGCCAGAACCAGATGGCTTCCCACGGGAATTCTACCAGACATTTAAAGAAGAATTAATAGTTATTCCCAAACTGTTCTGAAAAACAGAAATAAAAGAAAAATTTTCAAACTCATTCTATGCCAGCATTACCTTGATTCCAAAAACAGACAAAAAAAAATTGACAAGGAGAATTACAGGCCAACATCCCTGATGAACATGGATGCAAAAATTCTCAATAATAATGATGGTGACAACAATTCCTCTTGGATCTGATATCTGCCAAACTGCTGAGACTCCTGTTCTTGACACCACAATCACAGCATAGTTCACAAATTCTCATTTGTATTTTTTTAAGATTTTCCCATGATGAGGAACATTGATATTATTCCTTCTGTTTTTATATTTTGCAAATGCATATGCTGCTTTGCTCTTTGAGAGCATTGTTTCTCTCCAGTGGTGCTGAAATTATTTTAAATTTCAAATCATGATGACTTGCACCACTGATATTGGTCACTGTTATACTAACATTATAATTCAGGATGCCTCTGAATGATTCTGAGGCCAGTCCAATAAAAATGGATTCCAAGGATTCCTCATCACACTCATTTCTTTTTTTAATTTTTAAAAATATTTATTTATTTTTGAGAGAGAGAGAGAGAGCAAGCGGGGTAGGGGCAGAAAGAGAAGGAGACACAATCTGAAGTCTCCATGCCCTGAGCTTTCAGCATGGAAGCCAATGTGGGGCTCAAACTCACAAACCGTGACATCATGACCTGAGCCAAAGCCGGATGCCTAACGGACTGAGTCACCCAAGTGCCCCTTCACACTCATTTCTGCAGCTGTGACTCACATGATTATTTTTAATGGCTATAACCCAGGCTGCCCACACATACCCCAGTGGCTATGGAAGCAGGGAATGTGCTTCTGACTACTATCACAAGTGGCCTATGAAATACCCAGATTCTTCAAGGTACTATTGAGCCAAAATCCTAGCACATTTTTACTAGATGGTCATCAGCATATGGGTGAAAATTGGGCCATGGATTTAGATGCTACGAACGAGGAAAGGTGGATGATACAGCTCTTCACCTTACTTATTTGTTTCTTTTGTTATTCCTAGAAAAAGAATTTATGTAATATCCTATTTTTAGGACAAAACAGAGTCCATAGAAATATGTGGAGAAGACTTAGATATAAAGATAGATTATCAGGGGTGCCTGGGTGGCTCAGCCAATTAAGCATCTGACTTCGGCTCAGGTCAAAATCTCACGGTTCGTGGGTTTGAGCCCCACGTCACACTCTGTGCTGACAGCTAGCTCAGAGCCTGGAGCCTGTCTTTGGACTCTGTGTCTCCCTCTCACTCTGACCCTCCCCTGCTCATGCTGTCTTTCTCTCTCTTTAAAATAAATAAAAAATTAAAAAAATAAAGACAGATTATCAATAGAGCTGCAGCCCATACAGAAAGCAGGGCACATATTTTACATAGAAATTTGCTGGCCTCTATATTCCTAAGATCATCCTTATAAAAATGAAACAACTTAAAAGACAAAGAAGAACCTCATTTCTGGAAACACTGGGAGTTAGAAGAGAAATTTTAATGGAGATTTATGCTTCTATAATTATTCAGATATATTTTATATATTATATGTTATGTTGCCATATATGGTTGTTATATTATATATTAATATAGTATTTAATGGTAATGACTCTTTCCATGTTATTCTCTTCCTTAGGCAAGTTTCATATTTTTATGGAGAGTGGTTTTTTCACAAGCAATGTAGAAAGTAGTTTAAACATCAATATTAACAAGTCACAGACTGAGAAAAAAGTAGCAACAATAAAATTAGCTTATCTTGTCTCTAGTTGAATCAGTGATGTCTCAGATAATGCCTGATTAGAGTTGGAGGAATAGTATACTTTTTGCAGCTTTTAGTTTTCTAAATCTTGAAGACAAAGCTGAGAAGTTGGCATGTATACTAAGTTATGGAAAATAGAAAAATCCAAGATCTCCAAATAAAGGAATTTCCAACTTTCCCAAGACCTTCCCCTAGAGATTCCTGTAAACATATTTGTTCTTTAAGAAAAAAAAAAACCAGCATTCATATATAATAGGAGATAAAAATTAAAAGCTCCTAGAACTTGTTTATGATTCTCTTTTAAATATTTCATAGAGAATTCTCTTAAAAAATTAAGAGAAAAAACTCAATATCTGACATGCAGAGTTTATTTGCTTAATGTTGGTGACATTTTTTTATGATTTTGTTTTTTTTGTGTTGGTCAGATAATTGCAATGAATTCTGAGTTTTGTTATTGTACAGATTCTCTTTCAATAAATAGCTAAGATAGTATCTTGTGATGGATCTGGTGTATTACTTCTAGGGGTCTTTGTATCTATCTATCCATCCATATTGTCAGATATATCCTTGATCTTGAATCACATTCCATAATGTAACAGATTTCTTACAATAAATCCTAAATACATGAAATTCATGGTAGATTCAGATCCAAGAATAGGCAAACACAGGAAGTGGAAACACAGATTCAGTTAAAATACAGAACAGAAAGGCAAGTGAGGAAAGAAATACAACCATAGAACCTTACTTAGATCTATTCACCTTACTTAGGAAACATGGAGTAGGGTCCATAATTCCTTGATGTCATCACCACCTATGAAATGTTCTTCTACTCAGCAATGTCCACGGATCACTAAAGACCACAACATTGCCTAGCAACCCTGCACATTTTCCTGGTATGCTTAATTTTCCACTGTCCAAAAGAACCCTTTCTAACTCTTTAGTTGATAAGTCTACCACACATTTCCTCCTTCCCTGCCCAGCAAATGGCTTTGTCTCTCTTTTCATGAGAGAAAGAGAAGCACCACAACTAGTAATCATACACCTAGCAGCCCATCTGTTTGCCTTTTCATCTGTAACAGCTCTGCTTCCACACCAAAGGGATGAGTGCAGTGTCTGCTCCCCTCAAAGGCTGACATATCTTCTCTGATTAGAATTCCATGCCTCTGGCAGGGAACTTCTTTCAATTTTCTTCTATTCTGCAATACCAATTTTTATGTCTCTAGTGCATCCTTCTCAATCACTGTATAATACTTACCACCTTAAAGAAGAACAAACAAAAAAATATACAAAAAAATATTCCTTTCATATCACACTCAGCTTCCATCTCTATTCTTCAAAATAGCTAGTGAATAAATATAAGTGGAAAATACTTTTTATGGCATATTTAAGACCATCTCTGCTGGTTTTCATATTAACTATGTTAACTGCTTTTCTACCTTCTTCTCTGGTTGACATATTCATACTGGGATATGTCCAAAGCTGTCCTGGGTTTCTTTCTCTTCTCTCTCTCTATTACTCAGCCAAGGAAGCTTATCTATTTCTCTGATTTTAAATTCTAACTACATATCACTGAACCCTAATTATTCTCTATAGCGTAAATGTTTCATTATGTTATAATCTTTATAAAACTTCCTATTTCCAACTTAAAAAGATAACATTCTTCCATCACCAACAATTAGTCTTTCCTTCTCAATAAATACTATTGGCAATATTTTAAGCCAGATATTCATATTTATTTTTGTTTTTCTTTTTCATGCAACTCAATTGCCCTGTAGGGACCTGGCTAACAGGACTAGACTAAATAAGGGCTCATAGACAGTTTTTGATCAAACAAGCAGTAGGAATTAGCTTAGATCAAAATCAGGCTTATTTATTGTGTCTCTTTACCAGGCCAGTCCTCCAATATAAACCTTCTCAATACTGCCACTCAATACTGAGTAAGATTCAATAAATGAGGATTGCAAGGGATACCACATTAAGTGGAGAAAGAAAGCCCATTAGTCCCATCATAGGCTTATACACTGTAATATCTATTGTTGATACCTCAATATATTAGTGATGCTTCAGATAAAGCTTTATCTGAGAATATGCAGGCCAAATGCCCCTGGCCACCCTGCTTGTTCTGGAAAATAGAATGAAAAGGGAAGAGAAGAGAAGGTCTGAGTTCATACCAGAGAATACTGCATGCCACTCACATTAAAACTCTCCAAATATACCAACAGGCTTGCGCGCTCTCTCTCTCTCTCTCTCTCTCTCTCTCTCTGTCTCTCTCTTTTATTTTATTCACAATTTAATGGGTATTCACTTTATTTCCAGATTGTTTGGGGTGTTGTTGGGTGATAGGAGGGGTGGTGGTGTCACCGCAAAAATGATACACTAAATACAAAATTATAATTTCTTGGTTTTGGTTTTTCTGAGTTCTAAATTGCACTTACTTCCTGGATGCTCGTTTTTCATTCTTTTTTTCATGTTCCAAATTATAGAGCTGTCAGCTCTGATTTATAAGATACAATGTGCATACAAAGTCTGTGTCTATCTCAGAGTAAGAAGGTGGAAAACACAATGGAAGTCACAAAGTTTATTTCTGCCCTTGTGTAGCAGCAGCTGTTTTATCAGATGTAATTGTGTTTCCGTGTCTCAGTTTTATCATCCCTGTCAACTTTCGCAGGGATAATGTGAACATAAAATGAATACATCAGCAAAATGTTTCCACATAAAGATTTGCATTAAGATCGCCATGGGAAAGGGCAACATTTGTTTCCCCATCTTCCCTGACTACAAAAAGCCTAGACCTGGCCTAATTATTCATAACTGGGTTCCTACTTATATTTTAATAATGATACTGAATAAAAATATACATGCACACACGTATCTTTGACGTAAGCCATTCTAAAACATTTTTTTAATGAGTGGAAGGTTTAAGAAAATGACGCAATATTATGTTTATAGCCAAGGTGTTTTTGACAAACAAAATGTGTTGTGTGGCTAGTTTAGAGGCTGCTACTCTCCAGCTGTTCTCCACTCCTATCTCTACACAGGGCTCTCAATCTAGGCACTATGGACATTTTGGGCAGGATATAGCTCCATTGCTTGGGGTTATTCTGTGCCTTATAGAAGATTTAGCACCTTTCTGTCCTCTGTCCACCAGACACCAATAGCACATCTACACCCCCAATTTTCACAACCAAAAATGTCTTCAGATACTGCCAATATCTTCTGAGGGAGGAGTGTGTACAAAATCACCCTCGATTGAGACCACTGTTGTACAGAATTAGAAATGTCCTTCCTTGGAGATGACTTTCCTGGGAATTAAGGAATAATGTTTTATTACTCTTTACATGTACAAGATGAGGTCAGTTTGGGGATCTACTTCCAAAGCAGAATGGAGAAGAGTGTGAAAATCATACAGAATGCAAGTTGATATCAGTCCATATATATGTTTACTGTTCACCATCATATTGAAAACACATCAAAAACTTTCTGCTGGATACAGATTACGAACTTAAAACATGCTTAAGGTCTGTGCATGAGGTACGAAGGAAAGAACTACATGTATTTATTGAAAATCTGTGCTCTGATATAAATCTGTGGTTTTCATATATTGTTTTCCCATTCAATACAGTGGGTATAACAAGGGTTTTGTAGAAGACAAACCTGAGTTTGATCTATCTTAGCCAATTTGTAGTTGTGCAACATTGTGCATGTTATTTAACCTCTTTTGAGCTACAACTTCCTCCTTTGTACATATGGTTAATAATAGTTTCTACCTCCTAGGATTATTGTGAGGTTTAAATGTGATGATGCATGAGCAAAGTCACCAATTCTCAAGATGTAACTACGGCTAAGATGCTAAATAAGAAAGTCTTTCATCACAGTAAAATCAAATAGGGCAATTTACAGGTCCTTTAAACATTGAGTCTTTTAAATAAAATTTCAATGATTTCTTCTCCTTATCTATTTTTTTGCATACAATGCAGTTCTTCAGGTTTTATAACTGCAAGAGATTAATGCTGTACGGCAAATTCTGTCAGATTAAGAGTAATAATATCTTTTGGCTTATTTGCACAGTAACAATTACTCAGCTATTTTGAGACACAGTGTCATCTGTAAAAACAAAAGCCTGAATATTCAACAGTGAATATATTTTTAATACACTCTATGCATAATAATAACGGATTATAAACTGACAATATGTCAAAGAAGGGAGAGTAGAAATCTCACCATTCCTGTCCTGATGCTGTTTTTCTTTGATAGCATCATTTTTATGTAATTGTTAAATAGCAGGATTTTAAACACTATGTTTGATTTTATGAGTATAATAGTCACTTGAAATGCTTAGTTTCTGTCAATTTTGATATCATAGTGACACAGAAATGAGTGATGACCTAGTAATTGTACAGATAACTGCTTGATTCTTACTTTCTCTGTCTCTAGAAAAGCTAGGTTAGTTAGAAAGTAAGTATAATGTCATTAAGTTATCTCCTCATATAGATGATTCTTGGATAACAAATTTCGGTAGGAATTCTAACAGATGAATTTAGAAGGGATCTAAATCATAGGCTTATGAGGAACAAATCATATGTTTCCACATAGTACATGCTGTATTTCAGTGAGAAAAGTCCAATGATAAAATTCCTACTCTAGGGGCACCGGGGTGGCTCAGTCAGTTAAGCATCAGACTTCAGTTCAGGCTCAGGTCACCATCTCATGGTTAATGAGTTCCAGCTCCACGTCAGGCTCTGTGCTGACAGCTCACAGCCTGGAGCCTGCTTCAGATTCTGTGTCTCCCTCTCTCTCTGCCCTCCTGCTCACACTCTGTATCTCTCTCAAAAATAAATAGACATTAAAATTTTTTTTCTTTAAAATTCCTACCCTAGGCTTAAATGTCATTTAGGCTTACACATTTTAACATCAAATGTTAGAGATTTATAAATATTATATATATTAAAGATTGACTTAACCAGATCTACAGAACTACTAACTTTCATTTACATTAAGAGAGTATACAGTTCCTACAGAATCCTTACAGAAAAAAAAAATGTGCCTTTGTTAAAAAAAAAGTGTTTAAAAATTGAATCCCTACATCAGGAAAATATAGACAACTTTCAAACATTGCATCAACTGCAACCATAGTGGTTAACCATCTCCCACACATAAACTATTTCATAATGGAGGATGATTGCTAGAACATGTTATAGGGCGTTAACTCAAAGGCTGAGCTTCGACTCCTGTATTATTTCTGCTATCAATCTGTGGGACCCCTTCAGAAATATCTTCTATCCTATTGCTGGTGCCTTCTCGCTGCAAATAAATCAAAGAGTTGGTTTGTTCTCCAAGTGAACGTTTATAGTGCCTGGATTCTTGGTGGCTCATTTCTGCACAGACACTACATCGGGACCTCACTGCCCCCCAAGGCAGCCCTCTTGTACAAAGCTTCTTTAAAATGGCTCCAGGGCTGCCTTAATGCACTGATCTCTTGGATCACACCGTTTTGTACTCTCCCAGGGAAACTTTCAACCTTGGTCTTAAGCCACTTCCTTGATAAGCAGGCTCTAGTAGTTCTGCGTCTTGCTTTGAATGTGAGAATTTTTGACATCTGTCGTGTGGTTCTTGGTAAGTAGGGTCTTGGCTGAAATTACACAGTCCCAAATTAGCCTCCTTTTACAAGGGCAATAAAGGATGCATTCATACATACTACATACATACATCCAACTTACTTTACTGGAGGTCTGCTGCTGTTTGGAACCCAGAGCAGAGAAAGAGGAGTTAGCCATGATAAAGAAGAGGGATCCTTCCTCTCACCTAAGAAGAAGAAAAGATGATTACAGCCAGAGGTAGTTTGTAAATTTGGTGACAGTGTAGGCTTACTTTCACTCCTATCCAAATGTTTTCTCTTCCAACTGCATACGAAATAGAAGATTAAAATATTGTGTACACATGAAGAAATCTTGGCAGGAAAGCTTCAGGAAATAGGAACAAAGCTATCATACAATTTTTATGAAAGAGTAAGTGTTCTTTCTTTAACATTGGATGGAATCAAATATATTATAAATGTATAAGAACAATCATTAACTAAGCCTTTTATTACTGCAGTACAAAAATAAATTAAATTAGAGAAAAATAAAGGCTACAATTTCCTGTGTTTGCTAAAAAGCCAGCATATCAGGTGTTATTAATTTATTCTCAACAAAGAGCTTTAAGAGCGCCAATTGATTGTTTTAAGATACGCTCCAATTTTTATTAAAACTCTCTGAGGAATAATTAAGATAAAACATTTGTAATATAGATTGATGTCTCTGTTGTGCATTGTACAATTAGAACAGGCAGAGCCATTAATTACCCATCACTATCTAGAATATATAAACCTCTGTGCGTTGCTATCCTTTATTTTTGTTTGGCTAAAAATGTGAAGAATAAACTTTACTGCATTTTGTGTGCTGCAGAAAGGAATATTTAATACTGTCAGAGCGTCCTGTGGTTATGCAGATGCATGAGATATTCCAGAAGAAAAAAAATCCATTATGTCTCTGGCATGTGAATGACAAAGGGAAAATTGCTTCCTACTTCAAAGGGAAAGATCATAGAAGTATAGAATTTAAAACCTTAAGATATCCTTAAAACCATTTTCTTGTCAGAAAGTGTCTCAGACATCAGATTTTAGGAAGACTATCATTTAGAATTATTCATCTCAGAGATATGGCAAACCCCAACTTCAACAGACAGGTATGACTAAATATTCCAGGTCTGTTGTGACTCAGTCATTTTTGGTAAATCATAGTATCCATTTTTCCTATCTTTCAGAGACAGAAGTGCAATAGAAAGCACAGACATGGGAACAGAAGTCCCTGGCTCTAGAAACTCAGCTATAAAATTGTGAATTTAACCTTTCTGGGCCTTAGTTCCTTAATAATGTTAAATAAATATAATAATTTATCTAAGAGGGTCCTGAGGGATAAATTGGAATAGTGACTAATACACAGCAAATGTTTCAATATAATTTAGCCATTAGTATTAATCACAATTCATTAATTTCTCTGTGCCAGTTTTTGCATTTTCCTACACTTTGAATTTTTAGACAAAATCATTTCTCTGATTCTGAAGTCAGAGACTGTCTTTTATAATCCCCTCAAGCTCAATGCACATAGTGAGTGTCTGGCAAAACTTTTTCAAACAAATGTAGCTGTTTTTAAAAATCTTTGTATGTCCTGCTCAAAAGTGGGGGGGGGGGGACCATTTTACACAAGGAGGTGAGTTCACTATGAAATAGACTGTACAACATTGCAATGATGTGGTTTAACTCTGTAGGAAGATAAATAGTACTTCAAATGGCAAGAGCTAAAGGAAGCAGATCACAGAACAGAGAAACCTGAGGGTAAGAATTGTACTGGACTTACGACGTGAAAATGTACCATGATATTTTTTTTTAACCTTCTACTTAGTTCCAGGTTCAGGAAAAGAGAACCTGAAGCAGAAAGCACATTTTTTACTCTAACAAATTTTTAATGTTTTTTTTTTAAAGAGAGAGGGAGAGAGAGAGAGAGAGAGAGGGAGAGGGTGTGTGTGTGTGCATGTGCAAGATGAAGAGGGACAGAAGAGGGAGACACAGATTCCCACGCAGACTCCAGGCTCTGAGCTGTCAGCACAGAACCCAATGTGGGGCTTGAACTCACAACCATGAGATGAGCCAAAGTTAGATGCTTAAGACTAAGCCACCCAGGTGCCCCTTTAAAGAACTTTTGAAGAAAATCTCTCTGTATCTTAGAAAATTATTATGGTTGTGAACAAATATGAATATATTTGCTCTTCAAGTTAAAAGATTTAGAGTGAGTTTTGGGGCATCTGGCTGGCTTAGTCAGTGAAATATGCCAACTCTTGATCTTGGGGTTGTGAGTTTGAGCCCTACCTAGGGAGTAGAAATTACTTAAAAATAAAATCTTAAAAAAAAAAAAAAGGATTAGAGCCAGTTTAGTAGGAGGGTCATAGGATTCCCTGCAGCTGTGTTGTCTAACATGTTCTTTTTCTCTTACATATAATCTTGGAGTCATCCCTGAATCTTCTCTTTTTTACACCTGGTGAATCTAATACACAGAAAATATCATTGGCTCTATTTTAAAAAAATATCCTGTTTGCAATTCCTCTAGCCAACCATTCCCACTCTGGCCCATGCCTCTGGATAGGTGCAGTAGCCTCCTAACTGATTTTTCTGTTCTTTCTGCCCTTGTTTCTCTAGATTATTTTCCATGAGGAAAAGAGCAAGAGCAGAGGAAAAAAAATGTTTTGTAAAAAATGTTCATTAATATTCTCACTGAAAATTTCTCTGCCATCAGACTGACAATTTAAGAAAATGAAAGTCTGCTTTAAAACATTTTTCTCACTTTGGAAATGTAGGTCTGTGACTTAGGAGGTACTCCTTTTACAAAAATACCTATTAAAAATGGAGAAAACTGTATTCTAAGCAAAAGTTAAAATATTTTTTAAATATTTATTTATTTTTAAGACAGAGAAAGAGAGAGAGAGAGAGAGAGAGAGAGAGAGAGAGAGAGATGCAGAATCTGAAACAGGCTCCAGACTCTGAGCTGTCAGCACAGAGCCCAACCCGGGGCTTGAACCCATGAACCATAAGATCATGACCCAAGCAGAAGTTGGATGCTTAATCGACTGAGCCACCCAGGAGCCCCCTGAGCAGAAGTTTAGATATCTTGAACACCTTCCTCATGAAACTAACTAAAAGTGCAAACAATGAATATGGAATTCAAAGGGTTAGAAAACAAGCAAGTTGAAGTTTCTCTTTTGATAGTCACATATACATGGAAAACCATATATAAAGCCTGTGTGTGTCTAATATGGTGAGACTGATTTGAAAATCTGTAATGAAGTTGCTAGCCTCAGTGAAGAGTAAGTAAGGGTAACTAGAAATAGCTTGACATATACATGGGGATATCAAGTAAATTATGTTTTAAAATTTTATTTTTTTAAGAGTTTATTGTCAAATTGGTTTCCATATAACACCCAGTGCTCTTCCTCACAAGTGCCCTCCTCCATTACCACCACCTCTTTCCCCCCTCTCCCCTCCCTCTTCAACCCTCGGTTCGTTTTCAGTATTCAATGGTCTCTCAGGTTTTGCATCCCTCTCTCTCCCCAACTCTCTTTCCCTCTTCCCCTCCCCCTGGTCCTCCATTAGGTTTCTCCTGTTCTCCTGTTAGACCTATGAGTGCAAACATAAGGTATCTGTCCTTCTCTGCCTGACTTATTTCGCTTAGCATGACACCCTCGAGGTCCATCCACTTTCCTACAAATGGCCAGATTTCATTCTTCCTCATTGCCGTGTAATACTCCATTGTATATATATACCACATCTTCTTAATCCATTCTTCAGGTGATGGAATTTTAGGCAAATCATGGAAAGAGCCTAAATATTTTTTTAAGTTTATTTATTTATTTTGTGGTGGAGTTGCAGAGAGAGATGGAGAGATTTTCCAAACAGGCTCCACACTGTCAGCATGAAACCTGACATGGGGCTCAAACTCACAACCTGAGGTCATGACCTGAGTCAGCTGCTTGACCGACTGAGCCACCCAGGTGCCCCAAATTATGTTTAAACTTTGCCAGAACTGAGTAATAAGAGGTAGGTTCTCCTTTGAGCCTATGCATATTTGTACCCTAAAATTATTTATACTACTTGTATAGTCTTATGAACCTCAGTCAGAATTTTTCATAAAGTAGTTTAGAATGGTAGTGCTTCTTTGCTCCCTCAAGCCTTCCACCACACCCAAAAAAGCCATAATTTTTGTTTATCTGAAAGAGATGCTAAATGGAAGTGCCTATAGGCACACCCCAAAAAAATCAATGTCCTCTGTAGGAATTCATCTTCAAAAAAGCTTCAAAACTTATCCTGATAAAATTCTAAAGACCCACAATTTAAAAAAATCAAAACATATAAGGAAGCAGGATATCATGAAAAAGAACTTCTGAAAATAACAAACAGAATAGATCTATAAAATTTCAGATATTCACATTACCACTTGACATAAAATAAATGTGTCAAATATATTTAAAGAAATGAGATAGAACTATAAATATAAATGAGAAATATATAACTAAAAAATTGTCAGATATACCAAAAAAGAAAGAAATATAATTACTAAAAATTGATACTGAATTTGAAGACACAATAAATAAAAACCAGTTGGGAGGAAAAAAATGGAAAGGTATTAATGAATATGAAGTTAGACCTGATGAGATGACCAAACGTGAGTCACTGAAAAAGGTGAATAGCAGATATAAGAAGCTATGAACAGGGAAATAACATAAAATGCTTCAATATATATGAAATGGGAGTGCCTGAAGGTAACAACAGAGAAATGTAGAGATGCAGAATCTGACCAGCTAATAGCTGACAATTTCCAACATTGATGAAAGCACAGATTTATAAAGCGTTAAATTCCAAGTCAGTTAGAGGTGCCTGGGTGGCTCAGTCAGTTAAGCATCCAACTTTGACTCAGCTCATGATCTCATTGTTTATGAGTTCGAGACCAGCGACAGGCTCTATGCGAACAGGTCAGAGCCTGGAGCCTGCTTTGGATTCTGTCTCACTCTCTGCCTCTCCTTCTCTCTTTCTCTCCACCCCCCTCCTTCTCCCCCAAATAAATAAACATTTAAAAAATCACAAGTCAAATAAATGTTTTAAATATGATATGTAATTCTATATCCAGCAAAACTATTCTTTAAGTATTAGGATGAAGTAAAACTTTGTGGAGAAGTAAAACGGCTTTGGCAAACTAAAGGACAATGACATTCTTCTGGCTGGAGAAAAGTGATACAATCTGTACACTAAAATTCCAGAATGAATGTTGAGCAAAACAAACAAACAAACAAACAAACAAAAACCCAGAAGCTTCTCATTTCTGATTCGATATTTATACTGATCAGAAGTT
Organism: Suricata suricatta; assembly: GCF_006229205.1. NCBI lineage: Eukaryota > Metazoa > Chordata > Mammalia > Carnivora > Herpestidae > Suricata > Suricata suricatta. The sequence goes on from NC_043706.1 coordinate 45,497,080, forward strand.
GCCACTCTTGCCTCACAACCAGCAAAAATCTGAACAGACTGAAAGTCAGCTGCTCTTCTTAGATCTATCAGAGAATCAAGGTTACAAGGCAAACTGCTGCCTGAAGAGCACAGGCAGAAAGAGAATCCCAGTTTATCAGGAAAAGGGAACAGAAACCTCTACCAGAGCCAGCAATCAGTAGGAACAACTTAAAGGATCATTGACTAATTGCTGGGAAAGAGAGTGTGGATGAGCTTAAAAGAAAAAAGCTCCTGAACTTCCAACCTGCGGGACCCCCACACTTTTCTGAGTTTTCCCTCTAGGGATCCCACCACATGCTCAGGGTAAAGATCAGAGAACAATCTGTCGTTGTGCCTTAACAAAGACCTGCTCTCAAAGGGAGGCTATTCTACCTGAGGCTCGCTGATCTAGAATATTACTTAGAGCCTAACTAACCAATCAAGACGAAGAGGAATACCCAGCCTCATGATCCTCTAGTCCTCCGTTCTCAACTGAGAGGGAAAAACAAAAGTCTAAGAAGCTCCTGTGAAGGTCACAGCCCAGAAGCCCAGGTCCACTGCAAAACTGAGACCTAATCATGGGATCATATAACACTTCCCTTCTTCACACACCTTATCACCATCGTATCATTCAGGCTTCTATATAAAAAACAGAGAATTACAGTGAAAAGAAGTACAAGGCTCAGATCCATTTTTTAAAAAACCTCTAGAGAAACCCATGGGGCACCTGGGTGTCTCAACTGGTTAAGCATCCGACTTCAGCTCAGGTCATGATCTCATGGTTTGTTAGCTCAAGCCCCATGTTGGCTCTGTGCTGACAGCTCAGAGCCTGGAGCCTGCTTCTGATTCTGTGTCTCCCTCTCTCTCTGTCCCTCCCTACCTCATGGTATCTTTGTCTCTCTCAAAAATAAACACTAAAAAAATTTTTTTAATAAATTAAGAAAATAAAAATCTCTAGAGAAACCCAAAGAAACTAGGAAGGATAAAAAGAAAGACAGTAGAGGAAATTTTAGCCTCTGATATCTACAGCTACAGCAAACAGGAAGCACAGTCTAACTGCTATTGCCAGATGAACAGAAAACCTTACACTAAAGGCCTATTTGCCTCAATTCCTTATATCTGATATACCATGCCTGGCTTTCAGCAAAAAACCTTTTTAAGGCATGCTAAAAGGGAAAAATACAGTATAAAGAGACAAAGCAAGCCTCAGCACCTGACTCATACTATAAACATGGTCTTCAAATAACATCCATCCATCATCACACAGTTTCTATGAAGCAGAAGTCTGGGCATAGTTTAACTAGGTTCTCAGATGCAGAATCTCCTGAGTCTATAATCAAGGTATGAGTCAGATCTACAGTCTCATCTGAGGCTCAAGTAGATCTGCTCCCAAGTTTATTCTAGTGACTGAAATTTTTCATTTTTCTGCACTAATGTCTTTAGGTTCTTGCTGATTGTTGGAAAGAGATTTCCCATAGCTCCTAGGGACTTCCCAGAGTTCCTTGCCTGTTGGCCTTTCCCAACAAGAAGAACTTTATCAAACTCTAGAGCAGGTATGTCATTAAAACAGGTCCTATAGATCATAAAGCAGTCACAAAAGTGACATCTCATTATCTTTGCCATATTCTGCTGACTAGAAGCAGGACACTCATTCCACCTACACTCAAGGGGAGGGGATTATACAAAGGCTAGACACCAAATCAGGGAGTCATTCCAGAATCTGTCTGCTACAGTGTCCAGCTCATGATGTTAAAGAGACAGAATTGAAAGATAAGAGTGATATATGCATTGGCACTGGGGTAATTTGAGTTAAATTTTCCTGTACTTATATCGTTTGGGATAAAGGTAAATACACTGATTAACTTTTATATTTTGTGAAGTTGAGTGTGTATGTTAGATTCACAGAAAGTATTAAAAAATGGAAACAGAAAGAAAAAATAGAACAGAAGAAGGAAGGAAGGAGGAAGGAAGGAAGGAAGGAAGAAAGGAAGGAAGGAAGGAAGGAAGGAAAGAAGGAAGGAAGGAAGGAAAGAAGGAAAGAGGGAAGGAAGGAGGGAAGGAAGGAAGGAAGGAGGAAGGAAAGAAAGGAAGGAAAAGGAAGAAAGGGAGGAGGGAAGGAGGGCAGGTGGGTGGGCCAAATAGAAGTACAATAGTTGTAAGAAATCCAAATACATCAGCAACCTGATAAGAATAAATGGACTAAAACTCTACAGTTAATAGAAAAAGATAATAGAGCAAGTTTCCAAAAACCCCAATAATATATAGATTATAAGAAACATATCTAAAACATACCTAAAATATAAGAAAAACATTTGACACTGAAAATATAGAAAATGAGATCAGACAAATTAGATTGAAAATGATAACAGTATCAAAGAGAACTTTAAAGTAAAAAGAAAATGTTCAGCATTATGAAGTTTCCACAATGAAGAAAAGGTTTAATTCACCATGAAGAGATAATAATCTAAAGGTCTATGCCTATTACATAACTTCAAAACATATAAAAGAAAAATAGAAAAAAAACCAAAAGAATAAATTACCAAATTAGAATCCAATGGAGGATTTTTTAAATCCTATAACAATTGATAGTCATCAGTTAAAAAGACAGCAATAATATCAAAGAATAGAACTACAAAAATTAGAAAACCTTCAGATAATTGACATGAATAGGTTACTATTATACATATAAGCATCACACTCAAATAGAATATGCATTTATGTCAAGCAAACAGAAAATGACCACATAATAATGTACATTAATGAAAATGTAAGCTATGGAAGTGAATAGACTCATCCAATATATAGATAGAAAAAAAAAGGAAAGAAAGTTTTAGGCAGAATCCTGAGTATGAGATTAAATGTAAGGGCAAATATTTGATTACTTCTTTTTTTTATTTTTATTTTTTTGAGAGACAGAGAGACAGAGTGTGAGCACGAGAGGGGCAGAGAGAGAGGGAGACATAGAATCCAAAGCAAACTCCAGGTTCTGAGGTGTCAGCACAGAGCTCAACACTGGGCTTGAACTCACAGACCGTGAGATCATAACCTAAGTGGAAGTTGGATGCTTCACTGACTAAGCCACCCAGCAGTCCCAATATTTGATTACTTCTAAATCTATTTCCCTAGGTTTAACTATTTTTTCAGCTCCAACTAAAAACATCCATCTGGATTTCTGTAGGTGCATCAAGTAAATTATTTCCCAAACTCAATTAACTTATGTCCCAAATGAATCCTCTTCCTACATGCTCTATTTCAGAGGCTTAAACCTCTACAGACTACATTACAAAGGCTTCCTTGCCTCTGACTTACTGTTGGGTTTAATGTATGGGAGTCTCTGAAAGGAGATCAAAGTGGGGAAAAGAAGAAATTTACTGACCCTGAACCAGATCACACTCCCAGCTTGATTCTGGCAATGGTGCTGTAGCCACTTCCTGCCTTAGGATTCAAATCATTGTAGGTTCCCATCACTCTGAATACACCTTTGTACATAGCTTTGTATGAAATTATTTTTAGGTAATTGAGTGTACCATCTGTTTTCTCTTGGAGGCCTGAATGATGCATCACCTGTAAATTCTAAACTTAATTCGTAGACAAATGCAAAAGCAATCACATACCCCTAATAAACTGAGGCTGGCAGCCAATCTTCAGAAATACAAAGATAATATGTGTTGAAAGGCAGGGGTTTTACTCACAAAGAATCATAAATAATTCAGAAATTATCATCCATTCTTGAATAAGCAAGTACTCAGCTGCATACTGTGATTGATATTCTCTTGAATTTTCTTACAAGCTTCAATAGCATGGTGTTTCTTAACCTCTTTTATCTGAAGTCTGTTTGACGAAAAGATAAAACAGTAAAGTAGTCTCCTGACGTTTACAGTACTCTCATTTTATCTCTAAAAGATGCGTATGTTTGAATAGCAATTGTGGAGACCAATTGTGGACCCACTATTTCCTGTGGGGTTTTGCTTCTTCTAGGCAACTCCCTCAATTTCTTATTCTTTAGGTTGTTCATTTCTCTTTCTCAATAGGAGATCCTCAGTGCCATTTCTTTTTGAGAAATAATTTATCTCTAGTCTGCTGTCAGGACCCTTACCATCTGTGGACTGAAATCCATGCCTCTCATAAATCAAGCAGATTTAAACCTCCCCTCTGCCTCCCTCTGTTTCTTCCCTCATTCTTTCTCTAATCTTACTCTCCCCATTGTCTTATCTTCTTTTGACTATCAATGGGACAAGTATTTAGTCTGTCCATAAAGTTATGTGTTAGGGACAATTTTTCCAGGCTGATTTATCTTAGTCATCCAGTGTTCTCAAAAGCAGCACCTCAAAGCCTACTAGCTAGATAGTAGCGCTACCAATAGAATCCTGATACATGAATTACATTCAATCCTTACTACCCTGGAATGATTAGTTTCTATTCCTTTAGGAGGTAAGGACAATCAGCAGTTTTTAGAAATGTAGTCAGGTTCACTCTGATTATAACTTGCCAAGAGGAAAACGTTGGAAGACCAGATTTAGGTTAGTCCATTGCACTGACCTCTGGTCCCAGAAAAACAGGAGAAACCTGGAGAAAGACAGATTTTTTTTACACATTATTGGGCACTATCCATAATGTCCATACACACAGAGCACACATCTGAGAATGTAACATCAAACGGATAAGCTTTCTACCAAAACTCAAAATTCTTCTGTCAATTTAATACTCCAGGAAGACAGAATGGGTTGCTTTTATTGCCTGGCCATTTTACAGTAATGCAGTATATGATCAAAACAAATTCTAGTGCTTTAGAGTTCAAGTCTTTGCTGAAATGATTAGACTGTTAAAACCATAGAGAAATATACTCCAGATGATATCATTTTGCATTCCAGACTATTTGTAAAAAAAGGCTTTGCTATACCCTTGAACTTAATCATTGACTCTGTTAAAAAAAATGATTTCCACTTCTAAATGATTTCTTATCCTGAGATTTCAAAGGAAACTCTTTAAATAATAAATGAAATAGTGACTCTTGACTAAAGAAAGTCATATTCATAGCATTTAACTAATAGTCTCGTACAGCTTCTCGTTTTCTGAGTATAATTTGTAATCCTCCCATCTAACCCAACTCAACTATTTTATGTCTTTCTAATTTCTCTTCAACTTTGAAGAATACAACAAAACTGTACGGATCTTATTAATAGTAGCTGATATTTTGGAGACCCACTAGACAAATTAAGAGCAGCAAGGTTTTCTTCATCTCATGCTGCAAAAGTACCCCTATTCTTGGCAGAGTATCAAGATGATTAATCTAATCTCCTGGTTGAACACTAAAATCTTTCACTTTGCTATATAGGCTGACATCCTCTCTGTTTCCCTGAGATGGCTCTGGTATGGTATGAACTGGCATTGGCATGGTTTTGATCTATGTAATAACTTATCCAGGGTATTCATGTTATTTCTTCAATGTCGTTACCCTGCCATATGCCATTCTCTGCCTTGTGATGTACTATATTCTAGCTGAGCTGTCTTGATAAAATAATGGATTTATCTAGAAGTTCACAAAACTGTCTCTTAGTTCTTGAAGTGATACAGGTACAATTCTTTTTACCCACTCTTCCAGTTCCCAAATAGAAACTCCAATTCCCAAACCTACAAGAGTTGGGACAAAGAACAAATCACAATATCTCTCTCAAAGGTGTTGTTTTTGACTTATAATAAACAAATCATTCTGTGCAGAAGTCTTCTCTATTACAATGCCTTGTGATGATTAACTAGGAAAAAAAATAAAGCATGTGGAACCTAACACATCATAAATGGATAATAAATATTATCAATGTTACTATATATTATTATATTCATTGTTTTAAACAGACAGCTTATTGTAAGGACAAGAACATTGGATTTCTTTCTTATTTTTACAAATTAAATTTTTTATGTTTTTATTTTATTTTGAGAGACATAGAATGAGCAGGGGAGGGGAAGAGAGATAGGGAGATACAGAATCAGAAACAGACTCTGAGCTTTCAGCACAGAGCCCAACACCAGGCTTGAGCTTACAAACTATGAGATCATGACCTGAGCTGAAGTCATATGCTTAACCGACTGAGCCATCCAGATGCCCCAAGAACATTGGATTTCAATCAAGATTTTAACTCTATTCCCTGTGGAATGATACACAGGTCACTGAACCTCAGTTTAGTCACCCTGACTCTAGTCAAGCTTCACCTGCAAGAGCACTTTAATAACACTCCCCTTCCAGCACAATGAAGTTCAAATTCCTGCACAAGGTGTATCAGGCCCTCAACAATCTAAACCTTGATTTTCTACTTTCTTACCACTGTGACATACCACCAACAACCCATCTCACACTCTAAACTATAAAATATTTGCTTTTTCATATTTATGACTCTTCACATGCCATCCTTCATTTAAAATGCCCTTTTTGAAATAAATTCTTAGTTATAAAGACCCAGTTAAAGTACTCTGTGAATCTCAGAATTCTCTAATCTGTTACTAGTTCTAAAATGCTCATATAGAGTCCCTACTTACTTATATTTTGTAAGTATGTTTCTCTAGACTTGCTTATTTACTGTTATATCCTTACCATAGTTAAAGTTTTCATTCAAGGTCAGGAATTTTACTTCTAATCTAAGCAACTGAAAACTAGTTTTTCAGCAGAAAACCAGTCCCAATCATTAGTAGAAAAATAAATAAATTAACAAAATGCATTATTATAAATCTCAGGACTTGTGTTTATAAAATTGGAAAATTATGGGTAATGATCATCTAGTAAACTCTATGACATCACTATCCATAAAAATTTTTATCTAAAGAGATAAATGTCTCAATTTGATCAGAATCTGTGTTTTGGTCAACCTGAAGAAATTTATTACACCATATATTAATTTTATTCCACATCCACAGTGTTATTACTGAAAAATAGGTAATATTGAGAATATTTATTTATTTATTTATTTAGAACAACTTCTATAAGGGTGTCAATTTAGATAATATGATTCGGAGGGGTGTCTGGGTGGCTCAGTCCATTTAACAACCAACTCTTGATTTCAGTTCAGGTCATGATCTCAAGATTGGAGAGTTTGAGCTCATGTGAGGCTCTGCACTGACCAGTGCCTGCTTCGTATTCTCTCTCTCCCTCACTCTTTGCCCCTCCTGCATACTCCCTACCTCTCAAAATAATTAAACTTAAAAAAATAATAATAGTATGATTTGGAGAATTTCCATTTCAGAATGGGGTCCAGTACTTGTAGCAAACCAGCACTCCTTCCAAGGACAACTTAAAATTCCAGATAGAACTTAAAGAAGTCATCAGTTTCAAGACACCAAGGAGCTGAATTAGTAATGAGGAACAGAGGGGCTAAAAGTACAAAAAATAAGAATGTCAGAGAAACTATCAAATGGACAACCACCTTTTCCCTGTGAGCAATTTCCAGTTCTAGCCCCTGAAAACTCAGACTTCCCTTGGGAATCGGACTGCCTCTAAGGGACATAAAAACCAATAAAGTTTTGATGATCTTATGAAGTCCGAATGACATAACTGTAGAATTGAGAGATCTTAGCATGTGGCAGCCTTCTCAAGAAAGTTGTTGAATTACTCAGCTATGCAAAACAAGGGTTTAAAGAAATGAGCTGAGCTCAAACAGGAAACACTCTGAAAAGCAGAATGGAATTTCTCACAATCTCATTGTACTAAGATAAAGACCTCCTAGGGAAATGGGCACCAGTGAACATACAGATTACCAATTGGAGCCCTGGGAGGCTACGCCCTGGCAGCAGGGAATGGAACAGTGGTAGTGGAAGCATAGTGAAAGTCTAGAAAAAGCACAGTCTGAAAAACAAACAAACAAACATCAGAATCAAGCTCAGGTATGAGACATGTTAAGGAATTATTGGATAGGGACTTTATAATCACTATGATTCGTATGTTAGATCTCTAATGGAAAAAGTAAATAACATCCAAGAACAGCTGGATAATTAAGCAGAGAGAAACTTTATGAAAGAAGGGAAGGGAAATGCTCGAAATCAAAAACACCAACAGAAATGAAGAATGTTTTGATCCACTTATCAGTAGACTGGACACAGTAAAGGAAAGAATCAGAGAGCTGAAAGATAGTGGGATTATATATCCATAACCAGCAACACAGGTCCAGACAAAGCACTGGAGACAAGTTTAGTGATGGGAAGAAAAGAATGAAAAACGAAATCAGTAATTGAGCATAGAATAATGTTAAAACTTAGAAAAATTAAAATTAAATCGGATTGGTGGGAAATGGTACATTTAAAGTTTTTTTTAATGTTTATTTACTTTTTGAGAGAGAGAGAGAGAGAAGGAGAGATACAGAGTGTGAGTGGGGGAGGGGCAGAGAGAGAGGGAGACAGAACCTGAAGTAGGCTCCAGGCTCTGCACTATCAGCACAGAGTCTGATGGGGGCTCAAACCCACAAACCATGAGCTCATGACCTGAGTTGAAGTCAGATGCTTAAGGGACTGAGCCACCCAGGTGCCCCATACATGTTTAATTTATAATCAAAATCAAAGTCACCAGATTATTATACAACAGATTACTTCTGTTGCTCCTTGGAGAAATGAATCTAACCTAATCTTTCTTAGATAATAACTTAAAGACAATTTTACTGTAGCCCATTGAATTACAATGAAGCATTTTAAAATTTAATTCTGTGACATTTCTGTGTCTCTCTCCATCTCTGTCTTTCTTTCTCTATCCATTTTCTACCACCAAAGAGATCAGGAAGTCTTCTTCACAGACTATATTCTTTTCTCCTCCCGAAAAGTCCTTTTCTCCTCCTACATATAATATTTGTTGACATTTCAAATATTCAAAAGCCCTATTCCAACCAATAAAATCTCCATTATGTAAATGAAGGCACCAAGGAGCAAAGGGGTAAAAATGACCTCTCCTAAGTTCATACACCAGTAAATTAAAAAGCTGGGACTTGATGCTAGTAACCTTAATTCAAAATTTGTGTGGTTTTTCACCTTACTACATTGTATTTCATATCTCCTGTGGAATTCCACTCTTACTTTGTCATTCTCAGCACCATATACTACATCTAGATTTTAAAATGCATTAGTAGAAATAACTTCTTAGTTTTACCTTATGAAATGTCAAACAACCTGTATGATGTAGCTTTGAGAGTCAAGAGTATCTTGGCTATTTTGGAAAAAGTTACTGAAACCTAACCAAACATATTTGGTTTTACCAATCCTTGATGCATACCAGGAGTGCCCAGATAACTCTTCCCAATATAAAGGGTTGGACATGTTTAACATTACTAGGACAACACTATTTGGAGCTTAGGAGAAGTTAGCAGGGCACTGACTTGGTGCCATCCACTTTCCAAACACACTCAGCTACCTCCTACAGACAGAAACACAGTTCTAATTGTGACCACATCTTTTTCTCTCCTGAGGCTGAATGGAAGAGCCCTGTATATGAAATACATTTTTACAACCCTCAGTTGGAGTCACTTCAACCTTCTAAAATTAATACTATATATTTTAATTATTTACCAGTGAGAGGCAATTTTTCTCCATTTATCTTGACCCAGGGTTATAAAGAATTCATCATTATTTTATAAGTCACTTAATATGATCTGTATCCTGGTAAAATATAAAGAGAGCTCAGTCCTTGCCCAGATGGTTCAAATCTACTGGAGAAAATAGACATATGCATAGATAATGTCAATGCTGGATTATAATTTTTTACATTTATTTATTTGTCTTGAGAGAGAGTCAGAGAGAGAGAGAGAGAGAGAGCAAGAGCGAGCACAGGGAAAAGCAGGGAAGGGGCAGAGAGAGGGGACAGAGAGAGAATCCCAAGTAGGCTCTGCAACATCAGCACAGAGCCCACTGCAGGACTCGAACCCATGAACCATGAGATCATGACCTGAGCTGAAATCAAGAGTTGGATGCTTAACCAAACTAGCCACCAGGCACCCTTAGATCACAACTTTTTTTAAGAGAAATAGACCAAGAATTCAGGGTTTACTTTCCACATATTCTCTTATTTCCTTTATTTCAATATTTACTATACTTGATGGCACCAAACTTAATTTTACATTTAAATTTCCTTGATTATTTTAGCACCAAAATTAGCATAAAATATCATAAATAAAAACCAACTGGCATTTTCATTATTTTACTTCTTAACCAGACTATTTCATCTTCATCCACGTAAAGACAGTATAGAGAGGAAAACGGGTTTCCCATATGTATGTCACTTTTAAGCTTCAGGCATAATTATAATTAAAGAAATGCTGTTATCTCCTAAGCACAGCCATTTAAATTGTACTAGAGAGTCTTGGCATTGTTTTGCTTAATAAATGCAGTTCCTAAAAGATGTAGAAATTAATTGAGTTAATTTAGTTTGTACATATGTTGTAGCAATAAGAATTCAAAGTGATAAATACAATTAACAAGAGAAAATCAACATTATAGAGGATCCTATAATTTCTGCCTGTTTGCTATTATTACCCATAAAAAAAACCTCAAAGTTTATTATCTGAAATTTTCATGAAACTAAGTGATTATAATTGAGAGCTCAATGGCTCCTCCATTTGTCCATTAAGCAAAATCTCTTGGGCCTTGTTGAAGGAGGAATGCTTTGAGAATTGCTTTCTTGGGGAAATTAACAGGCTGAGCAGATTTTTATATCAAAAATTGCCAGAAAATGCACTCAATCATGCACAAAAGATAATAAAATACAATGAAAATTTAAAATATGATGTTTTTTCTTATTTTAACTTCATTAACTATTAACTGCCACTTATAACTAAGATGTTCTGCCCTTTGATAAATATGAGGGCTATTTAAAAAAAATCTAAACTCAGCAAAACATGTGCAATGAGTAACACTTGAGTTAATGAACAAAATTTATAGAACTGGATAATTTACAAATATCTGAGGCTGACACTCAGCTATAGGACAAAGGCCTTATTGAAGATTTATGACTAGTATTTGGAAATGTATGCAGTCTTCCCTCACAGCTCATTTTAGGCTTCAAATGCCTTATATTTCTATGTATTGGTTGTCCTCTTCTATTACTCCGATGCTGCCACTAATGCCATAACGTGATTGTCATTAGGCCAAAGACAAAAGAGTCAAAGTAGGGTTGGCAAAGATTGGTAGGCAAATGCTTTAGAAAGTACAGAGCTAGAAATCATGGCTGAGAAGCAAAGCGAAGAGGTGAAAATGACTTCTTTAAGGGCATACATACATAAAAACATATGTATAACTAATAAATGGAAACTTAAAACTAATCATCTTAATCCAACACCTAGGGGATAACTTCTTCCAAGATGGACCCAAATAAGGCTTGCCTCCTTATATTCAGATTCTTATATAATCCCTGTCCACATTGTCCCGTTCTTGTTCTGTATGATCAATAGCATACGGAAAAAGTGACAATATACTACCTCGGATATTAGGTTATAGAAGATATTATGGCTCCCATCTAGGTTCTTCAATATCCTAGATTGTTTGCTTTGGAGGAAGCAGGATGTCATGTCATGAGGAGCCCAATGGAGAGGCCCATGTTGTGAAGCACTGTAAGTGATTTTAAAAGAAGATCCTCCAAAAACTATTTATAAAATCACTCAAAACTTAAGTAGGTAAAAATATAACAGTATATTTGAAGATTCCCTATGCTGAAAATTATAAAACACTGAAGAAAGAAATCAAAGTAGATCTATATAAATAAAGATATATATAATATTCATTGATTGGAAATCTCAATATTGTTATGATGTTAAGTATTGTCAAATTGCTGTATAGCTTCAATATAATCTCAATCAATACCCTAATAGGATTCTTTGTAGATATCTACAAGCTGATTCTAAGATATGGACAAGAGACTAGAATACCAAAACAATTATTTTAATGTTTTTTTAAAGACATTAAAGAGACAGAGAGACAGAGAGAGACAGCATGAGCAGGGGAGGGTCAGAGAGAGAGGGAGACACAGAATCTGAAGCAGGCTCCAGGTTCTGAGCTAGCCGTTAGCACAGAGCCTGATGTGGGGCTCGAACCCACAAACGGTGAGATCATGACCTAAGCCAAAGCCAGACATTTAATTGACTGAGCACCCGGGCACCCCCAAGACAATTAGTTTATAGAAGAATGCAGTTGGAAGACTTACCCTACCTGATTTCAATACATACTATAAAGCTTCAGTGATTGAGACAGTGGGGTATTATGGAAAGACAGACACAGGTGAATGGAACCAAATGGAGGGTCCAGAAACAGACCACATGATTTTACTTCTGACAGAGTTACAAAAGAAACTCAATAGAGAACGGATAATCTTTTCAACAAATGGTATGGAAACAATGTACATTCTTAAGCATAAAAAGGAAAGAAAAGAAAACCCGTGCTGGGCTCTGGGCTGACAGCTCAGAGCCTGGAGCCTGCTTCAGATTCTGTGTCTCCCTCTCTCTCTGTCCCTTCCTTGCTCGCTCGCTCGCTCACGTGCACACGCGCACTCTCTCTCTCTCTCTCTCAAAAACAAATAAAAAATTAAATAAGCATTAAAAAAAAAAAGATGTAGCAAGACATGATGAAGTGAATATGAACGTCTATTCTGGAGTCCCCCTTTTGTCAATTTCTGTCCATGGTCATGCTCTTGATGCCCAAGGTTTAAATCATCAAAATTGATCTAAAAATATAAGCCAAGAATTTGATAGAATCCAAATCATTTAGTAAATTTTAAATACATTTGTAGGTTTTTAGAATCAAATGTATTTTTTAATTTTTTTTAATTTTTTTTTAATTTTTTGTGGACTTTTTTTTAAGTAGTTTATTGTCAAATTGGTTTCCATACAACACCCAGTGCTCTTCCCCACAAGTGCCCTCCTCCATCACCACCACCTCTTTTCCCCCCTCCCCCTTCCCCTTCAACCCTCAGTTCGTTTTCAGTATTCAATAGTCTCTCAGGTTTTGCATCCCTCTCTCTCCCCAACTCTCTCTCCCTCTTCCTCTCCCCCCTGGTCCTCCATTAGGTTTCTCCTGTTCTCCTGTTAGACCTATGAGTGTATGGTATTTGTCCTTCTCTGTACATTTGTGATACTTATATGGTCATACTGAAGGAGTTGAAACTGGCTTTCCTATAATGCAAAGGGTCAGTCTGTACTCTACTATAAGCAAACGATTTGTTTTAACATGTACCAATATGCTGAATGGGTATAGACTTTGTTTTCTCTAAAAATGTCACCTAATATCCATTTTAGCAGAGAAAATGGACTTCTTCAGAGGAAAAAGAATTAAAATTGCCACCAAAAAGGGCATTATAATATTGAATGAGTTGAATGGAATAATCATTATGTATGAAATTACAACAGAACAAGGTGGAGAAAAGTGGACATTCACTCCCTAACAATTCTGGATAAAATCATTCCTGCTATTAGGGGTGGCTCAGTTGGTTAAGTGTCCGGCTTCGGCTCAGGTCATGATCTCACGGTTCATGGGTTCGAGCCCCACGTCGGGCTCTGTGCTGACAGCTCAGAGCCTGAAGCCTGCTTCGTATTCTGTGTCTCCCTCTCCCTCTGACCCTCCCCTGCTCGCGCTGTCTCTGTCTCTCAAAAATAAATGAAAAACATTAAAAAATTTTAAAATCATTTCTGCTATTATACCTTAGTTTTTATACCTTTTTATGAACACAAATATTTACAGAGTTAAAACTAAGAAAAAATATAAATCTATGTGTTATAAAGAAACTTCACTGAGATAGTATAGGGATGAACATTATTTTTCACATCATGTAATTACTTAACTCTATTCAATCCTGCAGTGCTTTTTTACCTGCTAAGTTTTGCTGGTTTGGTGCATGTTTCTGTGTGTGTGTGTGTGTGTGTGTGTGTGTGTGTGTGTGTGTGTTTAAAGGCACCTTTAGTCATGGCATTGCTGCTAAAAATAATTAAGCAACAGGATAATCTGCATGATGTAAAACTATGAAATGGGATGTCTTATACTTTCAATCTTCTGATTGTGATAAAATAGATATATTTAGGCTAGGAATAAAATGTAAAAAAATGTCCACAGAAATGCAATGTATAAAGTAGAGGAAAAGAAAGAAATGTAGTTCATATAGATTATGACAGTGGTAAAGGAGAAGATAAATGAAAATAAGGCAGATAGTTGAAAAGTCAAGAGAAGAAAGAGATATAGTCAAATAGCATAGCTATGAAAAGAAATTATCAGATAAAATTAGCAAAAAGGAAACTTAATAGCTCTCTGACAAAACTTATGAATAAGTAATATAATATGTAAAGAGTTCTAAATGATATAATAGAAATCATAAAAATAGATTGGACAATAACTGGAGATAAATCATGAAGATAAATCTTACCTTCAATTTCCAGATTTCTGATCCTTCTCTTAAGTTAGTAATACTAAGCTACAAACTTTCTTTATCAATAGTTAAATTAACATATGGCTCATTTTCTTAGCTTTAATATAAAATGCCTCTTGTCAATTTTTTCTTCACTAACAGAGTAACCTCTCAGATAAAAGTAATGTTTTATTTCTCATTTTATATTAAGAAATAGCTATTTCTTATGGTTAAGTTGGTTTCTTGATTTCAAGAATGTTCTCATTAATTTAAATCCTAAAATAGTTCAAAATTAATCTGTAATAAAATGGAAATAAGGTACGTTCTAATTAAAAAGCAAATTTAACAAGTTCTCCAACACTAATTTTTCATCACAATCTCCAGGCAAGATTTCACACCTTATGATACTATAAACGGTCTGATTCATGACAGTGGAGTAAAACTATATTTCAGTGTACCAAAAAAAAAATGAGAATTGGGTAATAATAACCCTACTTAATAATAGCAAAGATCATAACTTCAAAGTATTTAGACTCTAAGTAAAAGTCCCAATTATTTTAACCCATAAACATTTAATTAAGGTCCATATTCTGCTTCTAATATTCCCATTCAAGTCCCTCAATTTTGTATTATCTTAACATGTGCTATGTGTGTTTTCATAGTTATAGGCAAAGAATGGGACATAAAGAAATAATATGTTTGATTTCTACCCTAAAAAGGTCTACAATCTGTTTGTGGGCTGAGACCTGCATGTGAAAATCAAATATCATCAGCGTTTGAAAAGTAGGAAAGGTAGTCCTTAACTGCCAAATAAATGGTATAGAAACAAACACATTTGAGCTCAAGGAAGGAGGCCCACCTGAGCTACAGTGTCACAGGAGCATCTGCGTGGTGCCGCCCATCATGCGTTATGCGAGTAATATAAGAAGAACATGTCAAGTGCCTGTCTTCCAGAAGCTTCCAGTCCAGTCCATGGACCACCAAATGTAACCACAAAGCAATAAGAGCTGAGTCTAGAAGTAGATGTGAGAGGTAAGTATATACACAGAAAAGAGTGGAGCATTGCAACTGCAAAGAACAGCTTGGTGGATAGCAGTGTGTTGTCCATCACCTATGGGGTAGGCACTTTGCATACATTACTTTACCCCAAAACAATACTAAAAGTCATTATTGCCATGATTATCCCCGTTTTCTAATGCGGGGACAAATTTTCATAAGTTAAAGAGCTTGCTCAAATTCATTTGGCTAGTAAATGGCAGATTTGTCATTTGAGCCTACCCAACCACTATACCCTTCACAAGTGCAAATATTAAGAAAGGCATCTTCCTTCACAGGTTTCATGTGAGTATTAAGTGTGTGCTCGCCTCTCCTTTGGGTATAGACCTACAATCAAATAAAATCCTAAACCTTATATATTAATTCTGTATTAGGGTTTTTGTTTGTTTGTTAACACATATAACAACACAAAATAAGCAGCTTAAAATGTACATTTATTAGCTCATAGTTTCTGTGAGCCAGGAGTTGGGGAATGGCTTAACTATGTGTCTTCTTCCCCCCTTCAAGGGGTTATCAGCTGCAGTCAAGGTGTCAGCCAGAGCCTCGTTTTCATTTGAGGCTAAGGGTCCTCTTCAAGCACATAAGGGTGTTGACAGAATTCAGTTCCTTATGATTGTAATTCTGAGGCCCTCAGCTCCTAGAGGCAACTTTCAGTTCCCTTCCATGTAGCCACAGTACTTCATATCTTAGCTGCATGCTAAGAGACCAGAGGAGAGATTGTTACTCAGAGAAGTCCCAGTCTCTTTTTCAAGGGTTTTCACTTGGTTTTACCTGATAATTTCCCTGCTGATTACTTCAAAGTCACTGATTTGGGCTCTTAATCACAATGTATTCACCTTTGCCATAGAACATAAGTTAATCAATGGTAGCATCCCATGACCTTTGCCATATTTTGTGGATTAGCAGCACGTCACACTTCTTGCCCACAGATTATAAAAGGATATGCATACTAGAAAGCAATGGTAATGCAGGATCACCTTAAAGTCTGTCTGCCACACCTCTCTGCAAAACATTGTGTGTATTCCTTTGCAGATTAAATACAGGAAGAAGAGCAAGTAAGGGTAATTTTGGGGTGAATAAGCCCTGCAATGAATCTCTAGATAGAGAGTAGGTATGAGAGAAGGAAGCATTTTAGGTGTCAAATTTTGAATGCCTAGCCTGTGTAAAATTTGGGTCCATAACCCCCTCTTTGTTAACCTCTAGCTTGAGAGGTATGATGGAAGGAAATAGGAACACTTGGTAACAACAGATGTGAGGTGATAACTCTGTGTGTGTGTGTGTGTGTGTGTGTGTGTGTGTGTGTTTAAGTAGACTTTCCAGCCAGCACAGAGACCCATGTGGGGCTTGAACTCACGGGTCTGAGATCAAGATCTGAGCTGAGATCAAATTGGACATTTAGTTGACTGAGCCACTCAGGCATCCCACAGCCAATAACTGTGTTTTAACATTTAAACATGAGACTTGGACAGTAAAGAAATACCAGCTTTTTATAAAGCTCTGGTCATGCAATTGTAGTAGCATATTAATCGAGTACCATTTGGAACACCAGTAGTTAAAATGCAGCCAGATGAAATGCAAGGTGGAATGCAGAAACAGTAATGGTAGAAAACAGTTTGAACTCCCTACATCTACAAGGAGAGATAACTAACAAGTGAACCATTCTCTAAGTGTCTTGTTTTAGTAGGGACCTATAGGAGAGAAGTTTGTAAAGGTTGCTTGATTCAGGGGAAAGATGCATGTAATGGACAGTTGAGTCATATGAAGCTCATATGCTTTGTTCAATACTTAAATCTCTGGTGTGACTAAGGAGGAAGCCTAGAGGGTATTCTCCAACATTCACTAGCTCAGTGCATGTTTATTACTACAGCTTAAGGGAAGCTAAACAAACTAATGCGCCACTATACTCACAATCTGAAAGCTTTGTTTCATTGTAGACCTCATTCTAAAATGCACAGCAAACATTCATGGAAGCCCAAGACTGGGTGCTTCCCCAGATAACACAAAATTGGGTCAATGACTATGTGACACATCCAGCCTAGCCCTGATCATGATTTTAGATATAAGGGCACTCATTTTGTTCCATATGCATATTTTTTCTTTGCTCTGATAAATATCTCTGATTCACCCAGCAGAGATGCTGTTGACTTTCATTTTCAACAACTCAGATGGTTTCACTCTGCAAGTATAGTGAGAGTCGGCATTCATCAGGATCAGACATGTTATTTAGGAAGCCAAATGTACCAGGGGATTCCAAGTCTTCCACATGGAGTACATAAGCCAGAGGAGTACTGCAATAACTCTAAACTACCTATTGGACTGCAACACACCCATAAACTTCAATTCCTCTCTCCAGCCATGTATCTACTGTTAAAATGACTTCTACACTGAAGAGAAACTAATCTCATTTTTAAAGTCACAAACATTAAGTTTGCAATGTTCAGAAAATGCGGGACTCAATTTCACTATAGACTTTGTTAAACCTAATTTAAAATCCTAAAATTACATCTTATTCAGCACTTGCCCGTTTGGGGCTTCTAGATATACCTAATCCCCTGTCCAGGAGAATCCTCTTACTGAAGAATTTATCAGGCTCATAAGCCTTTGAAAGAAATTTCGCCATAGGGAGTCATACTGCTATGATGGAGTTGTCCTAAAATATGCTGTCTTTATGGATTTCACCATTCCTGAAATACTCTTGTTGTAAATCTCACTGAGCATCTCTAGCTTTTATTAGGGAACTGAAATGTACTGCTAACCTCCAGGCATAATAGAAAATAACCACCTTTTCTATCTAAAATCCTTCAAGAAATCAACCCAAAATATAAAAATCTGGAAGTAATTCTTTTTGTATTGAGCCACAATCATAGCCTTAATTTTAAGGTGAATTTTCTCTCCAAATCCTCTCCAATTCCTGAAATTTGTTTATCATAGATATATAACTGTAAGCATGGTAAAATGTAAATATCCCTGGGAGAATAAACACTGTATTCTAATACTTTATTTATTTATTTATTTATTTATTTACTTATTTACTTACTTACTTACTTACTTATTTACTTACTTACTTACTTTTGGTTTTGATTTGTAGGAGCAGAGAGTAGATTCTGAAAGTCAATGCAAGAAGAGAATATGAGGATATAGGGTACAGGAAAGGAAAGTTATTTACATCAAAGTTTTTACTTTGTAACAAATTCCAGAAAGCTTATATTAATCATAGTCATTGATATTTATATTACATTAAGTATATTCCTTAAGTGCTTAGAATCAGCACTTTTTTTAAAACTTATTAAATTTAATTTTCTTTAAATACAGACCTTTATCCCATGCTCACCTACTCCGGAGGGGGAGAGAGGAAACCCCGCCCCCTCCATTCAGGGGATTCCGTGTACAAAGCCTGAGATGGTGAGGACGAAGTATAAAAATACTATATCCAAGCACTGAGGATGAATTCTAATCTAGTGGGGTTACATCTATGTAATAAAATGAATACTTGAAATCAAGTCAGTTTGACTTTGCTTTGTCTTAAGTGTTTACAAAATTTCCTAGAAGAATATGCCAGCGAGATAAGTAAAAAGAGACAGAAATATAAGACACAGCGATAGAGCTGATGAGTCCTTAATTTATTAAGGTACTATAACTGGAGGTTAACATTCTAGAGCAGTTCCTTAGAATCATATCCACATCACATGAAAAACCACCAATTTTATTTTTTAATTAATCAAAACTTCTATAACAAACAAGTATGATGAGGTATCCGTACTAAAAAAAGTCTCCAAATGGAGAACATGTATAATGCTATATAAAACATTAAAAACAATCTACTTTTTCTCAATGCATGGCGGAGTTCACCTTAAAATAAGGAATATCCTTAGGTGAGAAACAGCTGTTAAAAATTAAATCCAGAGAGCTATGAAGAACTGTTATCATCACAGGACATGATCACTGGTTGACCCATGAGCTGGACACTGGTAATCTGTGGCTTCTCACCCCTTCCCTTGTCATTGGAGTGTGCATTCTATTTGCCTTCCCAGTTCCCAGAAACTACTTCAAGGACATAGACTTGAAATGATGATGTGGTGTTAAGACCATGTGGATGGTATATGTGATTAAATTCAGTTAAGGCCTCTGTAAAAACTGTTAAGATACTGGTGGGCAGTGCCAAGATCTACTCATCTTGTGGCCACACAAGTAAGGCGTGTATGTAAGTTCCCTTGCTTATAAAACCTGCTATCTACTAGTCTGAGAGCCTGCTTTTTCTTCAGTATGTACCAGCTTTCTTCATGAAGGCTGGTTTCAGAATATGACCAGGAAGGTCCCAGGGATGTTATAAACAAACTGGTGGTGAGCCATCGAGGAGACTAAAAGAAATGGGTCTAAGAGTCTTAGGGTTATTTTTAGGGAAAATCCAGTTAGCCAGTAACCTCTATGTGGAGAGGGGTGGCCCATATTCTCTATGTTTATGGACCACTAAATGAGTAAGGGGGCACCTTACAAATACTAGCTACAGCTATGTGCTCCTTTGCAAAATTGTGCATAGCGCACTATGACAAAAAGAATCCTTGGAAAATAGAGGAGAGTGAAGAGGAGAACATTGTGGTGACTGACCTTGAAATGGAAAAACACTCTGACATCCAATCCCCAATGCCAAGGAGAGCAAAAGCACAGCACAGTGAGTTCTCATCCAAGATGGTGATGTAGGAATACCCTGAACCCACCATTCCCTGGGATGCATCAAATTACAACTATTAATAGAAAAATTCCTCCTGAAGAAGAACTGAGGGATGGCTGAACAACTTCTGAACAACCAAAAATAGAGAGAATGGCAAGAGAACAGCAGGAGTGCTCAAGACACAGTAATGCAAGGAATGCCAGTGCCCTATGTTGCAAATGGCAATGGGGAAGGATTCTACCAGGGGACCAGGAACAAATTTCTCTGTCCCTGGGCACAGAAAAAAAAAGCCATGGTTTAAGAGAACAACTAGCATATAAGAGAGAAAATACCAGAACTTTGCCAAGTGGCAGAACTCTGCCAGAGCTGCAGGAATACTCTCCATGTCAGAGGAACTAGAAAATGACACAGCTGATATTCCCACTCCAGCTTAAAAGTTCAGACTTGAGCAGAGTCTAGGCACCATTAACAGGCAGGTCTGGATGCTATAACTGACAGGTATAGTTATCACAGGGGACTCGTGACCTCAACAAGCCCAAGGTTTGTGACAAAGAAATAAAATGCATCCTAATTAACGAGGAAGAAGTCAAACTTTCACTGTTTCCAGATGACATGATGCTCTACGTGGAAAACCCAAAAGACTCCATTAAAAATTGTTAGAACTAATACATGAATTCAGCAAAGTTTCTGGATATAAAAATAAACATGCAGAAATATGTTGCATTTCTATACACCAATAATGAAGACGCAGGAAAAGAAATCAAGGAATCAATCCCATTTGCACTTGCACTAAAAGCAGTAAGATACCTAAAGAGTTAGAACTATACTCTGAAAACTATAGAACACTTGAAATAAATTGAAAAGGACACACAAATGGGAAAAGCATTCCATGTTTATAGATTGGGAGAACAAACATTGCTAAAATGTCTATACTCCTCAAAGCAACCTACACATTTAGTGCAATCCCTATCAAAGTAACATCACCATTTTTCACAGAGCTAGAATAAATAATTCTAAAATTTGTATGGAACCACAAAAGACCCCAAAGAGCCAAAGAAATCTTGCAAAAGAAAAACAAAACTGGAGGCATCACAATTCTAAAAACAAGCTACGTTACAAAGCTGCAGTCATGAAGACAGTAAGGTACAGACACAAAAATCAATGGAACAGAATAGAAAATCCAGAAATGGACCCACAATTTGTTGTCAACCCCTCTTCAACAAAGCAGGAAAGAATATCAAATTGAGAAAAGATAGCTTCTTCAACAAATGGTGTTTGGAAAACTGGATGAAAACATGCAGAAGAAAGAAACTGGACATTCAAAATGGATGAAAGACCTAAATGTGAGATGGAAACAATCAAAATCCTAGAGGAGAACACAGGTAGCAACTTTAATCTCAGCTGGAGCATCTTCTTACTAGACATATCACCAAAGGCAAGGGAAACAAAAACAAAACTAAACTATTGGATTTTATCAAGATAAAAACCTTTCTGCAGAGCAAATGAAACAATCAACAAACTAAAAGTCAGCACATAGAATGGGAGAAGATATTTGTGAACAACATATCTGGTAAAGGTTAAGTATCCAAAATCAGTAAAGAACTCATCAAACTCAACACCAAAGAGCAAATAACCCAGTTAAGAAATGGGCAGAAACATGAATAGATATTTTTCCAAATGATACATCCAGATGGCTAACAACATCACTCATCATCAGGGAAATACAAATCAAGCCACAATGAGATACTACCTCAGACATTTCAGAATGGGTAAAATTAACAACACAAGAGACAAGAGGTGTTGGCAAGGATGCAGAGAAAGGGGAAGCCTCTCACACTGTTGGTGAGAATGCAAACTGGTGCAGCCACTCTGGAGAACAATATGTAGGTTCTCAAAAAATTATAAGTAAGACTACACTATGATCCAGCAATTGCACTATTAGATATTTACTCAAAGGATAGAAAAAATACAGATTCAAGGGTTTCATAAACTCTAAAAAAAACTACTAGAGTTAATAAACTGTCAGTAAAATGTCAGGATACAAAATTAACACCCAGAAATTGGTAGCATTTTTATACATTAATAATGAAGTAAATGAAAGAGAAATTAAAAAACAAAACAAAATAACACCATGTATAATTGCACCAAAAAGAATAAAATACCTAGGAATAAATTTGATCAAAAAGGAGAAATATCTATACTCTGAAAACTATAAAACACCAATGAAAAAGATTGAAGATGACACAAACTTATGGAAATATATTCCATGTTCATGGGGGCGCCTAGGTGCTTCAGTCAGTTAAATGTCAAACTGTTTATCTTGGCTCAGGGTCATGATCCCACAGTTCATGGGTTCAAGCCCCATGTTGGGCTCTGCCCTGATGGCTTAAAGCCTGCTTGAGATTCTGTCTCTCCTTCTCTCTGTCCCTCCCTTACTTTTTTCAATCTCTCTCTCTCTCTCTCTCTCTCTCTCTCTCTCTCTCTCTCTCTCTCTCTCTCTCAAATAAATAGACTTTAATACATACCTATATATGTTCATGGATTGGAAGAATTAATATTGTTAAAGAATCTATCCTATTCAAAGTAATCTACATATTCAATGCAATCCCTATCAAAATACCAATAGCTGTTTTTACAAAACTAGAACAAATAATGCTAAAATTTGTATGGAGCCACAATATACCCTGAATAGCCAAAGCAATCTTGAGAAAGGAAAACAAAGCTGGAGGTGTCACAATCCCACATTTCAAGATGTGCTACAAAGCTATACAACTGAAGCCACAAAAGTAGACACATAAATCAATAGAACAGAATACAGACCCCAGAAATAAACCCACAATTATATGGTCAATCAATCGATGGCAAAGGAAGCAAGAATATACAGCAGGGAAGAAAGACTCTTCAATAAATAATGCCGGGAAAATTGGAGAGCTACATGTGAAAGAATGAAACATGATCACTTTCTAACACCACGTGCAAAAATAAGCTGAAAATGAATTAAAGACCTGATACCATAAAAATCCTAGAAGATATTATAGGCAGTAGTTTCCCTGACACTGGCCATAGTAACCTTTTTCTAGATATGTATCCTGAGGCGAGGGAAACAAAAGTGAAAGTAAACTATTGGGACCACATCAAAATAAAACGCTTTGCACAAGAAAGGAAACCATCAACAAAACAAAAAGACAACCTACTGAGTGGGGAAGTATATTTGCAAAAGACATATCTGATAAAGGGTTAATATTCAAAGTATATAAAAACTTACATAACTCAACACCAAAACAAAACAAAATAAAACAAAACAACAAATAATCCAATTTAAAAAATGGGCAGAAGATATGAACAGACGTTCCTTCAAAGGAGACATTCAGATGGCCGACAGATACATTAAGAGATACTCAATATCATTAATCATGAAGGGAATGCAAATCAGAACCACAATAAGATATCACCTTACACCACTTGGAATGGCTAAGATCAGAAACACAAGAAAGAACAAGTGTTAGGGAGGATGTGGAGAAAAAGAAACGCGACTTGTATACTGTTGGTAGGAATAGAAGTTGGTACAGCCACTGTGAAAACAGTATGAAATTTCCTTAAAACCTTAAAAATAGCAATAGTATGTGATCCAATATTCCACTACTAATATTTACCCAAAGAAAACAAAAACACTAATTCAAAAAGATAAATGAACCACTATGTTTATTACAGCATTGTTTACACTAGCCAAGACATGGAAGTAACCTAAGTGTCTATAATAGACAAATAGATAAAGAAAATGTCTTATATATAATGCAATATTACATAGCCATAAAAAAGGATAAGATGGGGTCATTTGAGACAACATGATTGGACCTAGAGGGTATTATGCTAAGTGAAATAAGTCAGACTGAGAAAGATAAGTATTTTATGATTCTACTCAGAACACAAAAAGTAGAATCAGACCTATAAATACAGAGAACAAATTGATGGATGCAAAATGGGTGAAGGAACGAGGGAAATACAGGCTTCCAGTTATGGAATAAATAAGTAATAGAAATAAAAGGCAGAGCAAGAGGAATACAGTCAATGGTTAGCATAATACCCTCTAGGGCCATCCATGTTGTTACAAATATCAAGATCTCATTCTTTCTTTATGACTGAGCAACATTCCTTTTTCTATATATATGACATCTTCTTTACCCATTCATTAACTGATGGACACTTAGGATGCTACCATATCCTGGCTATTGCAAATACTGATGCAATAAATTTAAGAGTGTATTTATCTTTTTGAATTAATGTTTTCATTTCCTTTGGGTAAATAGTAGTAGAATTATTGTATCATATAGTATTTCTATTTTTAATTTTTAAGAAACCTCCATACTGCTTTCCACAGTGCTTGCATCAATTTCCATTCCCACCAATGGTGCACAAGCATTCTCTTTTCTCCACATCCTTGCCAACTTTTGTTATTTCTTCTCTTTTTGATTCTAGCCATTCTGGTAGGTATAAGGTGAAATCTACCGTGATTTTGATTTGCTCAACTGTTCTGTGATTTTATAAAATCAGCTAACTGCAACTTTGTATGGAAATGGATATCTTACTTTTTGTTTTAAATTTTGACAGCATGGAAAGCATATAAAAACAAGTCACTATATGTGCTTCCAAAATATTAGCTGTCATTATAATAATTATCATAGCATAAGTTTTTCATATAAATGTTGTTGGTCTTGTAAGTTTAGGTTGAATTCATGAAGAAAAAGATTAGCAAAAAATTAGCAAAAGCTAATTTCCAAATCTATCAGTGTTCAATAATAATGGTTGAGGGTAGTTCCCATTTAGGAAAAAGATTAATCTTGGTCTGAATTTTTAAAACATTGCAATAAAACATTGCCATCAAGTTACTGTATGATGGGAGCAGGTTAAAATATTCAGCTTTTATTTCTGACAAAAGTTTATAAAACTGTTAGGTTCACAAAAGTGAGTAAAGTTTTCTGTTGACCTATTGGTTCAGTAACATGACTAATCCAAATGTTTTCTGCAAAGTATTTGCTGATGAATAATACAATGAATAATCATAGATTTTAAACACTTTGCATTTTTACAGGCTTTGTACATTTGTCCAACTAAACACTTTTTTGGGGTCCAAACATATTTTTACTACCACCAATTGCAACACATCTTAGCAGATTCCATTTCTGTTTGTCCCAAGTTAGTGTTTTCTCAACTTCTTTTAAAATAGTCTCCTTAGCTCTTGTTCTATTTATTTATAGAAGCTATTTTTTTCAGCCACTTCGAACTCATGATTGACCTCTTAAACAACTGAGAGGTATTGGTAACATGTCTTTTTTTCAGGAAATTGACTATTTGATTCTTCTTCCATTCTTTGAACAACTGTTCTTACCAAAAGGCTAATAGTCACAAAGAAGTTTATTCTCTCTGGACACACTTCTTCTGCTGCAATCAATATTGTATAAGGACTTAGTTTGATAATGTCAACACACATTGTAATCTTTTAGCACAGCTAAAACACAATTACATAAAAAATACAATTCTTGGTGACCTAAAACGCTGCACACTTGATCCGTGCTTTAAAAGTGCAGAGGAAAAAAAAGTGCAAACCCAACTTTTTGTTTTGTTTTGTTTTTGCAGAAAGAATATGCACTGGTGATTAAAAAATAACGTTCCACCCCAGTGATATACATGGCACATAAAGAGCTGCCAAGTTATAACTATATTATTGTGATTTGTGCACGAGCTGCAGTGAGCACCACATATACTCCCTGTTGCATGCACTCAGCTCTGCTGTTACAGTACAAAGGCAGCCATAGATAACACACAGAGAAAGTTTCAGTAAAACTTTGGGGACATTGGAGTTAGAATTTCATATAATTTTCATCTTGTGATTTTTGTCAGAAATGCAAAACTGTACACTAAATCCATGGAGAACTGTCCCTGGGTGGCTCAGTCCCTAAGTATCTGACTTCGTCTCAGGTCATGATCTCATGGTTCATGAGTGAGCCCCACGTCAGGCTCTGTGCTGACGGCTCAGAGCCTGGGGCCTGCTTCAGATTCTGTGTCTCCCTCTCTCTCTGCCCCTCCCTGCACGCACTCTGTCTCTCTGTCTTGCTCACTATGAGGCATGGACTTGGGCCAAAACTCCATTTACCTGACTGCTTTAATTTCCCCATTCTGACTGGTAATACTCAGTAGAATTCTGAATCTCTTACTTTGGGGAAAAAATGTTTTTAAAATTCAGTAAAGGTCTGGGTATATCACTATACCCAGTCCAATACTACTTTAGTAACTGGCTACAGGTCTGTGAGAATACAAAAGGAAGATTTGAAATATGTGAATTTAATGGGCCCTCCCCAAGTGTACCCAGCCATTCTCCCATTATGGAGGGTCTGTGGACTGGCTGTCATTTTAGTTTGAGGAGAGACCATAAATCAAGTTATTTTTTTTTAAACAGACCAAGAAGGATGCCTGGGTGGCTCAGTCAGTTAAGCTTCTGACTTGATTTAGCTCAGATCATGACTCATGGCTGATGAGTTTGAGCCCCACATTAGGCCTTGTGCAGTGTGTAACCTGCTTGGGATTCTAAACAAACAAACATACAAACAAACAAACAAACATTTTAAACAGAGCAAGAGAGGAATTTTGTGGACTGTCCCTCTCTTTCAGTCCTCAGTACTGCAGAAGTCAGGGATATTCAAGCCTTCTGATTCCTCAGATTACGCCCTATCTGGATAACCATGCCCACCTAGTCAGTAGAAATGAAGGGTCCTTTAAATCAGGTAACTTATTTTATTGGCAGCATCTCCTACCTTTTTCCTCTTTCCAGGTCCAAGACAACCACAACAGAACTCCTCAGGCAGGGTGGTGTCCTCCTTATCAATGTAGTTCTTGATGTTTTGATAAAGAAAAAGTCTGAGCCTTCTCTTCCTAAACATTTGGATTCCTTCCTCTACATTATATTAGTAATTTCCGGCATCTCAGGCTTCATTAAACCGTGGCTTCTCTTTAGTCTGGTTTTAGTTAACAAACCAAGCTTCTCAGCTGTTCAAACTAGGGCAGAGTCTCTTTTAAGACCCTCAGATGAATAGGTCCAGCCCGTATTTAAAATCATACTTCCCTCTCAGCATCTATTGCAACACAAATCCTCCAGATTTTAAAAGCCTTAAAAATCTTTTCATGTGTAAACCTTTCTTCTGGGGTCTGAATTTATAATTGGCCCTGTTCACTATAGGGATTGTTGGAGGTCATCAAGAGGACATGGTTGCCCATTAACCCTCCAGCTGAACCCAGGAAATTGGAAGCTCCTGTCAATTCTCCTCTTGGTCCTTGGAATATATGCTCCACCCACTGTTCCCACAGCTGGAGCCATTTTCAAGGATGAAGCCTGAAGAAAGCAATGTGGTGCTGAGATCATCTAGATGTTATACATGACCGAGCCCTACTAAGACCTCTTTATAAAGTTTTAAGATTCTGGCAGGCAAGCATGAAGATTTACCCTTATGGCTATCAAGATAAGCCTTGTATGGTAAGTTTCTTGCTTATTAAAGCCGCCATCTACTAATCTGGAGTGGCTTGTGTCTTTCTTTAGCCTCTCCTTTGCTCTCTGTGTGTGGTGGGGAGCAGTTTACAAACCAACGGGCATTAAGACTCTAGGTACAGGAGAAGTCAATAAGCAGTTGACAAGGACTAGATATGTCAATTGGCATTCACTTGCTAGATAACAAAGCCCATGATCCTCCAACAGATGAAGAACAGTTTCTCCTGATATGGAGAGTTCTGTGAAATTTTAGAGTTTGAGGTACTCAGGTGTATCTGAATCCTCCAAAATACCTCTTTCCATATCTCAGTGTTCCACCCTCCTAATAAGTTTTAAGTTCCACAAAAGATATCTTGAGACTATAAAATTAATCTATGTTTATTTAGGAAATGACAACATCAGATTCTGTACCCAAGAATTACCTACCTAAACCATGTAGCTCTGATGAAAGAGATTTTTTTCATGTCACCCTAATACTATCCAAATCTCTGGTCTTTGATACTGCCTTGAGTATGGATTTGAAAGCCCTGATTCTATTGTTTTCTCTCTAGCAGAGTTTGAAGAAATTACTTCACTCTATAGTCCTTAGAGATTTTACACCTACCATAACATGCTGTGGCAATCATTACTTGGTCTGTCTTTAATATTTTAATGATTGATGTCATGAGTGGATATGTTTTTTTCTAATGATAACGTACTCCTGACTGCCTTCAAATCTAACTGGGTCAAACAACAATTTCCTATTTACATTATTTGAGATCTGTTGCTTATCAAGTCCTTGGGTACCAGGTACTATATTGGTTCACTGTAACAGAAAGCACTCTGGGCATTTTAAACAGCATGGAGTTTTATATAGGGAATTGAATGTTTACAAAATTATTGTGAGGGTTAGAGGAGTTCTCTGTGGTACACTTTTAGAAATTACTTCCAGGAAAATAATGCTGAACTGGCTGATGAGTAGACTTCTCCTCTGCCATAATCAGGCCACTTCAGACACACCTTCTCCTTCAAGATTTCACAGTCTTGCTGTGACCAAAGATCAGGTAGCTACTCCCACAATTATTTATCAGCGAATATTTATGAAGTGTCTGCTAGGAAGAGATTCTTCTATGGGGCTCACTGATTAGCTAGCAGGCAGAAGAAGATATGAAAATGTGGTACACCAGGACCCCCAAAAAAGAATTTGGGGTATACATTTAGGAAAGAAAAGCATGAGGAAAGCACTGAATGCAAACTTTACACAATGTGTAATTTGGGCAGGGGGAGTTCTTATTCTGATTACCTCGTTTACATGGCAGAAAAATGAGTGATAAACCATTAAGTGGGAATGCTTCTATCTCTTAAATGAATAATAATCACATCAGTCCAGTTCATAGTGACATTTTACTTTTTCATATATATTGCTAGAAAAGCTATTAGATGAGACAAAATGGTAAATAAAAAATAGTGGAGATTGTTCATTATTACTTCTTCATAGGCATTTACCCAAGCTCTCAATTTATTTTATCACTCATAGAAAATGACTAGAAACAAATATTGCACATAAAAGCCGGGACTCTAAAACCAAAATGAAGAATTAATTTAACTGTGTGATTTCTGTAAAAGCAAATCATAGCAGTCAGAAAGAAGTTTAAAAGCTCACAATAGGGGCACCTGGGTGGCTCAGTCAGATGAGCATCTGACTTCAGCTTGGTCATAATCTCATGGTTTGAGGGTTCAGGCCCCATGTGGGGCTTTGTGCTGACAGCTCAGAGCTGGAGCCTGCTTCAGATTCTGTGTCTCCCTCTCTCCCTGCCGCTCCCAGACTCTCACACATACACACACTCTCTCTCTCTGTCTTTCAAAAATAAATAAGCATTAAAATTTTTTTAACTCACAATATTCTTTTCTATAAAAGCCAAGTAATTGATATTAAATGGCATGATATATCTTAAGAGCAGTTCTCCCACATGCAGACCTTGTAGCAAGAATTTGACAGTAAGGAGCATAGGAGAAGCATAAATGAAATCAAGAAGGGAAGGAATAAAGGGAGTATTAATGAACTAGTTACTGCTCTTAACAGCTTGGCCTTGATTATCTTGGGGGAACTCTGGGAGAAAGTGTAAACTGAATTATCACAGCCAAGGAAGCTGAGGGATTTTTCCTTCGAGTCCCAACACCATTGATGAAGGCTGCTTCTAGGGACATGACTGACTGCCCAGAACTTCCAGCCTCAGCAGATTGAGCACAGGAGAAAGACCATGCCTACTGCAGAGTCACAGGGGCTTACCACAGGAGTCCAGAAATGTGTCCAGGATCTGCTACTGTGTGTGTGTGTGTGTGTGTGTGTGTGTGTGTGTGTGTGTTAATTATCTCAAGACTTATTCTAATTACTTACTCTCTTTTGACAGTGAAGAATTTACCTCCAGCAAAAAGTCTTAGTTGACAAGTTATTTTGATGCTCTCAGCTAAAATATCTATTGGAGTACGCTATGCATTAAATAGATGTTCAGGGAGAGAGTAACTAAGTGGTTCATTTTATTAATTCACTGTGTTAATTCTAAGTGTCCTAGGATTTTCTAAGTTACTCCTTTTTAAAAATGTTTCCAAAGTCCATCCAAAAATACCAGTCTTTCTCTCCAGTTAAATATACTGCTGGTCAATGTCAAGAAATGGCTCTGAAAAAACAGAAAGCTGTGTGAATTTAAATTGCTTAGTAAACACAAAGTAAATCAAAATTCACCTAAGATGTCTTTTTTTCCTCTGCCTTTTTTTCCCTTTATCTCCTTCTGCATTTCTTACATATACTATTCCTCTGTATGTTTAAATACCACTTTATTTAACAGCAAAACAACCATTCTAATGACTTTCTTTAAAAAAAAAACCCAACAACTATCAACATTGTAATTTTCTGTTAAGATGTCCATCAAGACACATACAGATATTTTCTACTTGATTCATAATAACAAACCAATTTTAAATTTATATTATTTCAGTTGCTACAACATTTTGCCCCTAGATTTTTTCCCCCTTTGGTAAATAAGAAATCAACCTACGGTCTCATCTTGGGACTTGAAAATGCTATGAGCATCCACCTGACTTTGTTTTTATATTTTTACCTGACAGTAGAAGTGGGTGATGACAATAAACAAATATTGAATTTCCTTTCAAGTTGTCTCCTTTCCAGAGGACTCTTTTTAATGAAATTTAGCAATCTGAGGAGTTTGTCCTTTGTAGTTTTCCTCTTTAGGAAGAGCATGCCAGTGAAATTCAGCAAGGAATTAATCACTTAAGAAAAGTCATTCTATTGCCAATGAAACTAGTGATTCCACTTTTGTAACTGAACTACAGAGCTATTAAAATGGCCCAAATCAACTTGACTATTCTCAGATGAAGAAAAAACTACATTTCATTTATTTTTAAAAATTGACATATAATCATATATGGTAAAGATGATTTCCCTAGTTCAGGAAAAAAATCATTTACATGGCATTGATCAAAAGGTGGCCTTTCAAAGTTAATTAATCAAGGATCATGCTTAATACAGTAATTTTCCTAGTAGTTAAATATTATTATATATTTGGCAGTACTATTACAAAGATAATTTGACAACCTCTTTGCCGAAAATGGCTCCTCTCATAAAAATGAGTACCCAGAGAGATTTTTATGCATACTTTAGTTCTATTTTATATGCAAAGAATTACTCTAGAGAAATATATCACTAACTCTTTAGTGTTTAGGTAGGCAATGATGCAGATAAAAAAAAATAGCAATGGTGGGCATAGTTTGGGGAATAAAGATAAAATAAGAGTGGAAACCCATTTTGTTAAAACCACCTTTTGCCTACCTAATATCCATTTTCTCCTTCATTTTTACTCACAATTGTAGATACTGGCAATTTGGTAACTAAAATCAGCATTTTTCAGGGGTGCCTGGGTGGCTCAGTCAGTTGAGCATCCACTCTTGATATCAGCTCAGGTCATGATCTAGTGATCAAGGGATTGAGTCCCATGTGTGGCTCTGCACAGAACATGGAGTGTGCTTGGGATTCTCTCTCCCATCCTCTCTCTGCCTTTCCCCTGACCTCTCTTCTCT
This sequence comes from Suricata suricatta, assembly GCF_006229205.1. NCBI lineage: Eukaryota > Metazoa > Chordata > Mammalia > Carnivora > Herpestidae > Suricata > Suricata suricatta. Next base: position 45,528,762 of record NC_043706.1, read on the forward strand.
CTCTCAATATAAATAAACTTTTAAAATAGTAAACAAAATCAGTATATCTCAGCCTCCCTTGCAGCAATGATAGTTTTGTGACACATTTCTGATCAATGACAGATAAGCCATATTCTGCTAGGGGTGTCTAGAAATGGTTTTTATTACTTAGAGAAAAAATTCTCCTACTCTTTCTTGTTCTTCCTTCTTTATGCCTCTAATATAGTCTCCATCTGAAGCAGTCATCATGATACAATAAGTATGACAGCCACACATCAAGATTGATGGGACGTAAGTCTACAGGAACACTGAGACTACCTCATGCCAGATGTAATCCCTAAGTGATAACCATCCTTAGTGTCACTACCAAAAAATTATAACAAACTCTTTGAATGAGTACACCTATACATATGGGCATTTATCCTGGGTCTTAAGTCATATTGGTGGAACACAATGTAATACATAAGAAAATCATTAGCTTTTGCAATGGTATTTTCCTCTGATTTTCATGCAGAATGTTATAGAATCCATTAGCCAATAAATAAATTAGAATCCACTGGTGTAAAATGAAAATGCCTCCCAGAGGATTCCCAAGGTGCATTTGCTATACTGCCAAAGAAATGAAGAGATACCTCGATGAAGCATCTTAAGTGGTCATGACTTCCATCCAACCTTTTTCATAACACTCTCCTTCAACTAATTATGTTACTCTTTCTCCATACGTGCATGACAACCATCTGGATCTCAGCAGCTCTGTAAGGCTTTCCTAGTGGTAATCATATAGACACTTCTCCAAAGTCGTGGGAATGTGAATCATGGGTGATGACAGCTGAAGGGGAAGAAGCTCTATGTTCCAAATAGTCAGATCTATCTGTTGTGATCTGTTTTTCTCATCCAGATTGGAATCAACAATCCTTAATGCATTTGCAATAATCTCCTTTAAGCTTATTTAAAACTTCCCTTGTTTGTTTTGCCAACGTGGCAAAATTGATGCTCCCAAACTATGTTACAATTCATAAATGAAAAGTTAATCATTAACAGGTACAAACATCTCTTTTGCACCATTAGATCAGCCTTACTCAAATGATAAGATCCATATATCCACAGTCAATCAAATTGTCAAATATATGTGGTTATTTGTTAACTGGATGTGAAATAGTTAATGCAAACAAAATAATAGACCCCTTAGGAAATAATTGAATCATTGTATCTGTGGTACCTTTAATTTGATAATTCTGAAGAAAGAAACTACAACTTAAAAAGCAGCTCCAGCCAGTTCTACAGGGAGCCATGTTTGGGGAACCTTTAAAGTTTTCCTAAATTGGGGTGAAGAGTTAGGATTTACTACTACATCTACTAGTAATTGGATGTTGTCTGCACTGGAGAGGGAAACTATTCTTGTATCAGTCAGTTCCCATCAACTCAGGTAATTCTGAGAGAAGGAAGCAACTATGATCTATCAACAGCTAACACTCCCAGTAGTTGGGGTAAGGGGTGTCTTGATCTGAAGGAGGACCTGGACAGTGTACCTCCAAGATCCTTCTCATCAGTTGAAGTCTTCTGGGAAACATTTATATGAAATATAAATCTCATCATATTCTATTCCCATACTCTACACCCCCCGCCCAAAAATCCTCATTGTCAATTTTGTAATCTTGTTTTTTCCATATCCTTGATCATTTGAGCAACCTATAAGATATTCTCCTTGAATCACTATAGATCCGTACTTCAAATTATCTTCCTACTTGGAGTAAATGACTGAAGGCACAACCCAAAGTGCTACTCATTGGAAGGATTTCTTTCACTACTTTCAGAACCAACCATGCTAATAGATTATGCATAAACTATGAAAGCTAGACTTTACTTTTCCACAGCTATAGGCAGAGGGAGAAGCTATAGAGCAGTGGGAAATAGTGCAGTGTGAGACTGAATCACCCATTTCTACTCCTCTGCCTACTAAATTTGCTCAGATCCAGTCCCATTAAATCATTTCCATTTTACACTGGAATACTACCATGACTGTTGAGCTGTATGAGTCTGTCAAACAGATAATCTCCAGTTTAGTACAGACATAATCACTCGACTCTGTATCAGTCCAGGAGATGCTTTTCAATTAGTTGGAGGAAATACAAAGGAGAGAGAAAGGTCGGGAGTTCCTCCAAACTTGTAGGAGATGATGGTAAGGATGACTGGTATCAAACAAGAAGAGTCAAAGGAGGTTGGTCAAACGAGGCAATGTTGGATGGCAAGCATGGGGATGAGGTTACTTTGAACACACTCTTCATAGATCTTTGACAGAAGACCATTTCTCTCTAAGAAGTCCATACTTCCAAAAAGCTACACAGGAAACAAAAAAAAAAAAAAAGGAGGGAGGGGCAACTGTAGAGACAGACAACCACTCACCAGTGGTTATCCACAGCATACTAATAACATTTACTGAGACACACATGCTGACCCACTTTTGGGTGCCCTACACACTCGATCTCATCAAATGTACATGACAAACCAGTTTTAGTTAAGTGCCTATCAATCACGAAGAAATGACTGACATGAATTTTTGAAACAAAGACTGACTACAGACTAACTAACTCTGAAGTTCACACTACCCCTACCATGTCACTTTCCCATTCAGGTGTGCTGACTTCATGAATTCTTCACCGGGGCTGAAATGCATTTCAGTCATACAAGACATTCTGTAAGAATTCTTGTTATCATGTAGTTATCTAGGAATGTCTTAAGTTTGGGAGAGGCCTGGAGAGCTCATTAAGGTAGATATATGCTGAGTTGGAGAAAATTAAATTTTATCCTTGATTTCTCTAGCTCAGGAAAATTTCAAGGCTCATTGACATGAAAAGCACTGGGGTACAAGCCAGGCAAAAAAAAACGTTCACTGAGATTAGTAACTTGCCCAGCTGTTCTTCTTTATATTCATGGCCTTCAGCTATGTCAACATATGTCAACTATACAGTTCAGATTAGGTTTGGGAAAAGAGACAAAAATCTTCCAGGCTGAGAAAACATTTGTGTATTGAAAACATTTTCATTCTGATTAATCTACAAAAACTGTTCTCCTTTTCAATGTTATGACTTCAGTCAGTTCATAATGAAAAACTATTATTTGAAACTTATTAAATTACATTTCTGTGAAACAAAAAGGCTTGGAATTCTTTAAAAACGTATCAGTTTCAGGGGTACCTGGGTGACACAGTTGATTAAGTATCCGACTTCAGCCTAGGTCATGGTTTCACTGTTCCCGAGTTTGAGTCCCATGTGGGCTCTGTGCTGACAACTCAGAGCCTGGAGCCTGTTTCAGATTCTGTATCTCCTTCTCTTTCTCTGCTCCTCTCCCACTCACACTCTGTCTCTTTCAAAGATAAATAAACATTTTTTTTAAAAATGTATCAGTTTCATAGAGTTTTACCGTAAGGGTAATTAATTCCTGTTTTTAGCTAATATGTTGTATCTGTAAAGAGCACAAGAGTGTTTTTGAAATATTTTCTTCATTTTTGTGCATGAAACATATTAAAATCACAATAAATTCCTTTAAATACATTCTATGTTTCTTCTATTATATTGACTGACTGTGATGCATGGCTGGCTGGTCCTCAGGAGCATGAAAATATTCACCATATCTTAAAGTTTCAGAAAGTGAAATTCTACCATCTCAATCCTTAATAAGGAATCTTCATATGTGTGGGTCTCAAAGCCAATTCAGAGACCAGGTCCAGTGTCCATATATGTGGTGTTGAGTAGACAATCAATTAGACTTATTTGGAGGCCAAGAATATTGGGGCCAAAGGTCTTTCCACTGGATATCATTTATATTAGCAAATTCAAGCTGGTAGGCTCCACCTCAAACCTGTGTTTTATTTGGCTGTCACAGTGTTTTGATTTGAATTTCAATGCCTTCATGCTAGCCAGGCTCTCTCCAGTTTGACACAATAACTACCCTTCGGTATTGTCTTATATCCTGACACAAATAATGATGCTACTTCTATGCTCTAAGAGCAAATGACATTGTGTAGAAGAAGAGACTTCAGGTGTCAAGGGCTCTCCATCAAAACTTGAGAGATTAATGATATCTAGTTTTGACAAACATGCGGAAAAACAGCTACTTTGAAGAGAAAGCTTTTTTTTTTTTGGTAGAGAAATGCAGTTTGGTTATAATAGCTCCCAAATTTTAAAAATGTGTATCTTTGACTCTATAATTTTAAATCTAAGGAATTGTTTTCTAAAGAAATACTCACATGGCTATAACTCTATGTACAAAAATGTGCTTGGCTGTATTGTTCAAAGTAGCAAAATCTTGGAAACAATCTAGATATTCATTTATAGGAGAACAGATACAGAACTTATGATACAATCATTATATATTTATATCTATATATCAGATACATATGGATATCCTGAATATATATAATAAATGGTATGTGTACCATATGTGCTGGAAAGGAAAACTCTCAAGGCATACTGTTAAGTAAAAAAGCAAGTTGCAGTTAAATGTGTATAGTACGAACCCATTTTATAAAAAGTAAGAGTAAAAAGCATGTACGTGAATCATTGATAATTAGGTATATTTCATAGACCACTTGTATTATCCTAATAATAAAGCCTATGCAGGTAGACGGGTCCTCTGTTCACATAAAGAAAATCCTTGAAGGAATACAATGTTGTTCATTAACAACCAATATCTTAACATCTTCTCAGCTCATATTCTGTGTCCCTCTGCCTGAAATCATATTCCTTCATAGTCCTTTTCTTAAAAAAATTTCTCCATAGCTCTTACCATGGTTTATAATTGTATGTTTGTTTGGGAAATGAGGTGCTTTACATCCATCTTGTCATCTAAGCTCTGAGATCAGGGACCATATCTGTGTTGCTTACCATTATATATACGTAACACTAGGAACAATGTCAGATGTGATAGATACTCAAAAAATATTTGCCAAATGAATAAATCATGAGTGAATTTATTATTTAGCTGCCATTATTTGAAACAGATTTTTGTTTAAAAAGTCTGATTTTGGGGGTACCTGGGTGGTTTAGTCAGTTAAATATCTGACTCGATTTTGGTTCAGGTCATGATCTCATGGTTTGTGGGTTTGAACCTTGCGTGGGGCTCCATGATGACAGGGTAGAGCCTGCTTGGGATTCTCTCTTCCTCTCTCTCTGCCCCTCCCCCACTCATGTGCACACATGTGTGCTCCCTCTCGCTTTCATTCTCTCTCTCTCTCAGAAATAAATAATAAATTAAAAAATAAAAACAAATAAAAGTCTGACTTTTTAAGCCATATTAAATGGATAAGAGAAAATTCAGATTTTGGAAAAAAGCATAGGAAGATAGCCTAACAATTTTCACTAGTTTGCAATTTCACAGGCCTTGACAAACTAACCTTTACAGATATTTAGAATTATCTCTGTGTACAGGGACTTGGCCTTAAATCAATCATTCTATTTATTCATTAATACTTATCTGTTGGGCTTTCATCCCTTTCAGAGAAAATCATTCAGGCAGTGGATTCAACGCAGTGCTTCCTCTTAAGATCATAATCAGCTACCTAAGAAGAAAAGAGAAAGGCTTCTCTTTTCCTTTAAAACCATGTGCTCCAGCTCTTATGAGCCTTATTCACTTTCTCAGCTTCTTGGGTTTTTCCACTAATAGCTCTACTCAATCCACAAGGTGTTTTACTCAGCATATTTCTGCTTTTATTTTCCCAATTTCATCCTTTTTACTGCTGTTTATTTCAAGATTTTATTTATCTATTTTCAAATTGACTTTTTATTGCTGTTTTCCTGACCTTAGTTGTATCTGAGGTTTTAAGATGGTTGTGCCATTAGGTAATAGTTAAATTCTTTGCAATTTTTCTGTTTAATCACAAAAAATTCTGGTGCCATTTCATAATAACTATATTTCATGTCACTCAGGGCTGGTTAATGCATGAATTTCAAGCAAGACCCCTTCTTTCTTTGGGAGTTCCACCTCCCAAGTGGAACTCACCCCTACATCTGGAATATTGAATAATTCTACTTATTGAAGAGGATGTATTCCAAGAGACTTGTTTTCATAAAATTATTTTTGGCCCAATGCTCTAAGTTATGCTGTTCCCTGTAATTTGTTAAAAACATGTTAGTTAAATGGCAAATATTTATTTTCTACCACTTGGTAAATTATTTGCCAATAGTAATCTTTTCTTTTACAGGTTGCCAAACTGATAATGATGGTATCCCATACTTGCAAAGCTCTTCATAATTTGCAATATACTTTCACATATGAATTGTGTCCTAACATTTTGCCTCTGATTCTAGTTTGATATTCAATCACATAAAATAGCCATCTGATGAGGGACTCTTATTGTATGCTTAAAGTATTAAATCAACTCTTTAGAGGCTAGCAAGAATGAGATATTGTCTCCTCACTTTCAAACCCTGAGAAATGTGATGATCAATACATTTGAAACAAGGAGAAATTGTTACTGAAATATAGGACACCACAACTCAGTGCAATGAAGAAAAGTTGATATCGATATTCAGTGCCAATGATAATCAAGGATAGATAAATATTTGGCTGGGATTAATGATAAAGGCTAGAGAAACAGGAATCTGACTGCCTTGTCTTTTGATTGTAGTCCCAACTATCTTCTTGAATTACGTTCGTGTTTGCTGTCCTTAAATTTTGTCCAATATTCTCCTTCCACTTGAACATGCTTTATAGCTAAGACTATCAGTCTATCAGTGCTTAATATTGACTTTATGTCTCAATACCAACTTTCTCATTTGGCTTTTAATGTGTGTGATGCTATGGTACAAGATTGAAATGCTGGTAATATTTTTCTAGGCAATAATCTTTTATTACTAACACTTTTTTTGAGCCATTCCAAAGTGCCCAGAATTGTGCTGGACTCTAGGGTTATAGAATTGACACTCTTAAAGAATTTACAGTCAATTAGAAGAGTTTGCAATCCAGACATAGTTAATTAGGAATTATTTTCATCAACTAAGAAATATATTGGACTTTTAAAATATATTGGAATTTTCCTGTTCAACTTTCTAACAATCTTTACTATGTAAGGGAAAAAAATACTATTCTTTGTATGAGATCATAATCCACTAAGATACTGGATTAGCCAATTTACTAGGTGTGTGGTATATAAAAACCCAAATAAACGTATCTGGAGTGTCTGGGTGGCTCAGTCGGTTGAGCATCTGAGTCTTGATTTCAGCTCAGGTAATGATCTCAGGGTCATGGGATACAGCCTGTGTTGGGCTCCATGCATGCAGCCTCCTTGGGATTCTCTCTCTCTCTCTCTCTCTCTCTCTCTCTCTCTCTCTCTCCCCCCCCGCCCCTCTCCCCCATTCATACTCTCTTTCTCTTTAAAATAATTTTTAAAAATCTAATCATGATGATGAAGGAAAAAAAGAATTTCAAGCTAAAGAAAGGCAAAGTTTATCTGACAGAAAAGTTAAAATACACCATAGATCAACACTGAAAACACACTAAAAGGAAAATTAACAGTGCTAACCACAACACTATCAGAAGATTAATGTAATTGCTTCTCCAATGGAGCAACAGAAATTCTCATTCTTTGCTGTTGGGAATGTAACATAAACTGTAATAAACCAATATTCATATTTCAATCCCTAGCAGACATAAAATAGGAAACAAACAAGGAATTATAGTTAAAAAGCCAGCATAGAAAAAAATAGGAAATAAAAAGTAAATAACAATCCAGAATAAGGGAGTAAAAAAGAGAAAACAAATAGCAAAATGCAAAACTTAAAAACTAATCACATAAGTAATTTAAAAGATATGTATTTAGGGGCACCTGGTTGGTTCAGTCATAACCTTGGGGTTATGAGTTTGAGCCACATGTTGGGTTTGGATATTTCTTAAGAATTAAAAAAAAAGATAGGTATTTGAAATAACTTTGGGAGGAGTTAAGATGGCAAAGACATAGGAGGACCTGGATTTTTTTGGCCCTCAAACACAGCTGTATTGAGGTCAGATGACTTGGAACACCCAGGAAATAGATCTGAGGCACAAGAGAAGGATGTCCACAGCTGTAGGGAGACAGGGGAAGGAGAAATACTGAGTCCTAGTTCTTTTTGGCAAACAGCCTTTGGAGCTGAAACTTCGAGGTTTTGGAAGTGTGCAACTTTTTCCAGAGTGGAAACTTGTGTGTGCTCCTAGGGAGGAGAGAGTTGGTCTCTCATGCATAGCGTGGTGGAGTGATCTCCGGGGCACACTGGGAGAAAGTTATCCCTTTCCTGGGGTATTTTGGAAAGAGGGTCTTATTACCTCCTCAAGGACAAAAGACCCTACAGGTTCCAGCCAAAGGCCTTTCATCAGAAGAGTGGAGAATCTTTACCGTGGAGGAGGGGAGCAGATTCACATGGTTCCAGGTCCTTTAAGACACTAGGTTTTGAATCTCAGCTGAGCACCAAGAAGAAGGCACAGGAGAATTGTGACTCAGGGCAACTGACCTCACTCACTATTTTGTGAGGGCTGCCTGAACAGCATGGGTTGAGGTCCCTGTTCCAGGGACGAAAGATTGGTATGATCCCATTTTCTCCCCAACATCAAGACAGTGGGACTTCAGAAAACAGCACAACTGGCCCCAAGTGTAGGCAAGACATGTTTACACCAAGCCCTGTCCCTCTGTCCTGGCAACTGCTTATATACTGGAGCAAGACTGAGTCTGACACAAGGCAGCCAGTCTCTCCTCCAGATCAGCACAGCTACCAACCCAAGGCACCAACAGACAACTCTTCTGTTTTATTTTTAATTTTTTTCTGCCCCCTTCTTTTCTTCTATTGGAATCAGACTCAAAATTTATGATTTGGTTTTTGTTACATCTTATTATATATTTTTTTTAATTTTTTGATCAGGCCTTTTTATTCTATTCTTTTTCTTTCTTTTCCCTATTATGCTGCCTTTTTCCCCCCTCTTTCTTTTCCTTTCCCTTTCCTTGGGATCCTTATAATTTTTGATCTTCTGTTTGGTTTTTTTTCTCCCCCTTTTTTTCTCTTTGTATGGGATGCAGATTCCCCTCCACCCTACCTCTTTCCCCCAGGTTTACTTTAACAAACAAAGGAAAGCACTATTAATTAACACTCTACTACTGCAAGAAAGGACGAACTCTGCAGAGGACTGACCAGGGGATAGAGTAGACCAAACACAATAGAAGAGTGCATGCAACATAGACCAGAAACACTTCCTAGAATTCCAGGCCCTGGACAGTGTATGACTCCTTTTTAATATTGTGGGACTCTCAGGTGTAGACACATAACACACTTTTAAAATATGCAAAAGACAGTATGGTATTGGCACAAAAACAGACACATAGA
>NC_043706.1:45538184-45579944 GCF_006229205.1 Suricata suricatta
AAATAAATAAATAAATAAATAAATAAATAAAATAAAATATGCAAAAGACAGAAACTTATCCAGAAATGAAAAGATGGAGAACTTCTTCCTAAAATAAAGGTTAAGAAGAAATCACAGCCAGAGACTTGCTCAAAATAGATACATATAAACAATAGATCTGAACAAGAATTTAGAATAACAGTCATAATACTAATAGCTGGACTTGGAAAAAGCATAGAAGACACCTGAGAAATCCTTGCTGCAGAGATCAAAGACCTAAGAGCTAGTCAGGGTGAATTTTAAAAAGTTATTTCTGAGATGCAAAATAAATTAGATACCATGACAGGGAGGACTGAAGAAGCAGAAGAGAGAATAGGAGAAATAGAAGATAAAATTATGGAAAATAATTAAGCTGAAAAAGAGAGGGAAGTAAATTACTAGATCATGAAAGGAGAATTAGGCAACTAAGTGATTTCAGAAACAAAACAATATCCATGTCATAGGATTCCCAGAAAAAAGCAAGAAAAGGAGCCAGAAGGTTTATTTGAACAAATTATAACTGATAACTTCCTAATGCGTGGAAGGAACCAGGCATCCAAGTCCAAGAAACACAGAGAACTCCCTTCAATATCAAGAAAAACAGGTAAACACCTTGACAAATCATAGTGAAACTTGGAATATGCAATGACAGAGAATTCTGAGAGCAGCTAGGGAGAAAATGTCCTTAACCTGCAAGGATAGACACATATGGTTAGTAGCAGATCTGTCCACTGAAACTTGGCAGGCCAGAAGGGAGAGGCAGAAAATATTCTATGTACTAAATAGGAAAATATGCAGCCAAGAATCCTTTATCCTGTGATGCTGTCATTCAGAATAGAAGGAGAGATAAAGACTCTCCCACACAAACAAAAGCTAAAGGAGTTCATGACTACACCAGCCCTGCAAGAAATTCTAAGGAGACTTTATAAGTGGAAAGCATCAAAGGCTACAAAGGGCCAGAGAACATCACTAGAAACATGAAATCTACAAACACAATGGTACAAAACACAATAATCACTCTGAATCTAAATGGGTTAAATGCCCCAATCAAAAGACATAGGTTATCAGAATGGATAAGAAAACAAGACTCATCTATATGCTGCTTATAAAAGACTCATTCTATACTTAAGGAACCTGCAGATTGAAAGAAAGGGGATGGAGAACCATCTATCATGCTAATGGATGTCAAAAGAAAGCCGGCATAGCTATACTTATATTAGACGAATTAGAATACAAAACAGACTGTAACAATAAATAAAAAAGGGAATTTTTTTCATAATTAAGGGGTTTATCCATCAAAAAGAGTTAATAATTGTAAATATTTTTGACTCTAACTTGAAAGCACCCAAATATATAAATCAATTAATTACCAATATAGATAAACTCATTGATAATAATACCATTATTGTAGGAAACTTTAATACTCAACATACAGCAATGGATAGGTCATTCATCTAAGCACAAAATCAACAAGGAAACAAACGCTCTGAATAACACATTGGACAAGATGGACTTAACAGACAGATATGTTCAGAACATTTCAAACATATCAAAACCCTAGAATAGAAAACAGGCAACAACCTCTTTGACCTGCTGAGATCACTTCTTACTTGACACATCTCCAAAAGCAAGGAAGCAAAAGAAAAATGAACTATTGGGTACTCATCAAGATAAAAAGCTTATGCACAGTGAAAGAAACAATCAACAAAACTAAGTGTAACTAGTGGAATGGGAGAAGGTATCTGCAAATGACATATTGGATAAAGGATTAGTATACCAAATCTATACATAACTTACCACATAACTTACCAAACTCAACACCCAAAAAACAAATAATCCAGTGAAGAAATGGGCAAAAGATATGAGTAGATACTTTTCCAAAGAAGATTTCCAGATGGCTAACAGACACATGAAAAAATGCTTGACATCACTCATCATCAGAGAAATACATTTCAAAACCACAATGAGATACCACCTCACACCTGTCAGAATGGCTAAAATTAACAATTCAGGAAACAACAGATGCTAGTGAGGATTTGAAGAAAGGAGAACTTTTTGGCACTGTTGGTAGGAGTGCAAACTTGTGAAGCCACTCTAGAAAACAGTATGGAGGCTCCTTAAAAAATTAAAAATAGAACTACTCTACAACCTAGCTGGTGCACTCTTAGATATTTATGGAAAGGATACAAATATGCTGATTTGAAGGGGCACTTGCCACCCCAATATTTATAGCAGCACTATCAACAATAGCCAAATTATGGAAAGAGTGAAATGTCCATTGATTGATGAAAAGATAATGATGTGATATATATACATACACACACACACACACACATATATATACACACATATATATATATATATACACACACATATATAAAATGGAATGCTACTCCATGATAAAAAAAAGAATGAAATCTTAACATTTGCCAAAAGGTGGGTGGAATTAGAGAGTATTATGCTAAGCTAAATAAATCAGAGAAAGACAGATATCACATGAATTCATTCTTATTTGGAATTTGAGAAACACAACAGATAACATAGGGGAAGGGAAGGGAAAAAAAAGATAAAAGCATAGAGGGAGGCAAACCATAAGAGATTCTTAAATACAGAGAACAAACTGAGGGTTGTTATGGAGGAGGCAGGTGGGAGGGTGGGGGTTTCGGAGAGCACTTTTTGGGAAGAGCACTAGGTGTCATATAAGAGATGGATCACTGGGTCCTATTTCTGAAGCCAAGATTAAACTGAATGGCAACTAACTGAATTTCAATTTAAAAAAAAGAAAGACATACACTTTAAGTGTCAAGAGAGACAAAATATTTAAAAAATAGAGAAAAAGTCACAGAATATAAATATCAAACATAAAAATGGTATAGTGGCTATCATATCAGACTATGTAGATTTCAAGATAAAGACTTTTGTCAAATATAAAGAGAAATATTTCATAATAATAAAATGTCAACTTATGAGCAATACATAAAAATCCTAACTCAGGTATGCACCTAGTAACACAGATTTAAAGACATAAAGTATACTTGTTGGCATGAGCACAGGGTGACAATAAACTATATTAAAAAAATAAAAATTTAAAAATATATAAAAAATAAAATAAAAATAAAAACATAAAGTAATAATTATAAAACCAAAGAGAAAACAAATAATACACAATTGTAGTTAGCACTTTTAATATTCTAGCCTTAGTAACTTATAGAACAAGCAAATACAAAATATAGAATATTAAAAGGTGAATTGACCAATTTATCCTAGTTGACATTTATAGAACTCTCTATCTAACAACTGCATAGTGTACAATCTTCTCAAAAGCTGATGATACATTCACCAGACTGAGTATAAATTAGGATTAAAAAAAATCAGTGAATTCCAGGGGCCCTTGGAGGCTCAGTTGGCTGAGCATCCAACTTCAGCTCAGGTCATGGTCTCATGGTTTGTGAGTTCAAGCTCCACCCTGGGCTCACTGCTGTCAGTACCGAGCCCGCTTCAGATCCTCTGTCCCTCTCTCTCTGCCCCTCCACCATTTGCACTCTCTCAAAAATAAATAAAACACACACAAAAAAGAAAAGACTCAGTGAATTTCAAAGAAATTAATTCACTATGTAATATTTTCTAACCTAAATGTAAATTTGATCTTAAAAATAAAAATAGTAAGCAATATAATTCTAAATCACTGCAAATGGTTCAAAAATATCAGAATGGAAATTTTAAAAATAATTCAGAATAAATTATAATGAAAACACAACACATAAAGCTTTGTGAGATACAGCTAAAGCAATACTTATCAGGAAACTAATATTAGAAAGTAAATATAATTTTAAACCAGCCATATTGCCTTTTATTTTATGAGTAGAAAAAAAGGCAAACACAAACTAAGTTGAAGAGTGAAAATGATTTTTTTTAAAAATTAAAGGCAGAAAGAAAACCGACACATAATAGAGAAAAAAATAATGAGATTAATTTTGGTTTTTGAAAAGATAAAATTTATAGCCCCTCTGGCTTAATATGTAGGAAAAAAGAGAGAAATCACAATCTGTCAATGTTACAATGTTACTAATTAAAAAGGAAACACTTTAGACCAGAGCAGTTAAAAAAAATAACACAGAATTAGTATTAAAAAACAATATTCCATATATAACAAAAAATCTGTAATGCTTATTTATTGAAAGACCTAAATTAACTAAATTTATATAGGAAGAAATAGAAAAATGTCCAGTCTTATATCAGTTAAAGAAATTGAATATGTAAATAAATGACTTCCTGCAAAAATACTTCTACTCCAGATACTTCACCAATGAATTTGTCAAACATTTAGGGAAAAAAAAATAATTTCATTCTAAACAAGTGCCTATTGACACAGAGGAGAGAAAATAGTAACTCATTTTGTAAAGTCAGATAATCCCAAATCTGAAATGAATATTATAAGAAAAGAAAATGAACAGCAATATCCCTCATAACAAAATAATTACAGTAAATGCTAGTAATAGTTAAATCATGATCCAATAGAATTGATCCCAAAAAAGTATTGTTTTAATATTTAAAAATCAATCCATGCAGCTCACCATATGAATAGAATAAAAAGTAAAAATACTAGCTTTGCCTCAATGGATGTGAAAAAAAGTCTTTTAATTATTCAAAATTCATTCAATATTTTTAAAAATTTGCTTTATACAGAGGTGCTTTGATGAAGAATAAGAAGACTATTTACTTATTTTTTGAAATAGATCATATAAATAATAATCATTATTACCGAAGTCCAGAGACCATTTGCTATTATGTGTACGTATCATCAAACATGGTATTACGGGCTGAATTGTGTGTGCTCCAAAAATTCGTATGTTGAAGTCCTAATCTCTAGTACTGCTGAATGTGACTGTAATTGAATAGGGTCTTTAAAAAGGTAATTAGGTTGAAATGAGGTTATTAGTGTGAACTGTAATCCAATATGATTTATAAAATATATTAGAATTTATACAGAGGGAAGACCATGTTGAACACCCAGGAAGAAGACAGACATCTACAAGACCAGGTGAGAGGCCTCAGAAGAAACCAATCTTGATGGCACCTTGATCTTAAACTTCTGGTCTCCAGAACTGCATGAAAGTTGATTTCTACTGTTTAAGCCACCCAGTCTGCGGTACTTTGTTACAGCAGCCCCGCCAAACTAAGATACATGGCAAAACATTTCATTTGGACTAATGAATGAAATATGGTGCTTTGAGACTCTTTCTGATTTGGGGGAAGTAGCTTCAGCCAAAGAGGGAGGGGAACACTGCAGGACCATGGTTTGCTTTGTGGATGTAGATTTTATTTCAACACACATAATTTATTGAATATTTAGCCCAAACTGGGTAAAGATTATTAAGTTTATTTTTTTAAGAGTAACATCCTTAGTGTTTTATTTTTTATTTGCATTCTTCTCTTGACAGATAGTAACATGCCTTTGTCTGTAAGTAAAATATATGGATTTGTGGAGGGTGGCATTGGGGGGGTAGAGCCCTTACATATTTGATCTTGTCTAATTGTTATCCTCATTGATGATAACAAAAAATTCCAAATGTGTTCTACAGTTAGTAGTAAGGGAAAAGAAAGCAAGGCACAGAATCCCAGATGTTTCTCGGATGGTTGGGAATATCTAATGTGGCTCTGACTTCCATAAGGGAATCAAAGAGGTTCCTGTGACCTTCCTTGTTTGGTATATCCAGCCTTCAAAGGCCTTTTGAATTATGGACTATACAATAGAATATTCTCTTTGACATTGAAAACTTTGGTCTACCAGTCAGTATTTTCAACCAAAATATATTGAACCCCTTCTGTGTAAAGCACAGTAAGAATGAAACAAAAAGTAATCAAAGGATCAAATCCTGGCTTGCAACAGAGCACTTAATCTAAACACAGATAGGCCTAGAAAAATCCTCCATCAATAGATAATGCCAAGTCAAAAAGAATACCAAAGGAGGAGAGATAGAAATAGACAGGAAGATCCTCTTCCATCTCCCATCACTAGAGAGAGAGAAAGAATATTGGCATTTGACTAATGAAATACAAAAGCAAAAGTGATGTGATAATAAGGTCGTTTAAGAAAGGAAGGACAGTTTGAAGCAACAGCTTGTCAATTATTTGAACACCTCTGTAAATAATTGGGAAAGTAAGGAATTAGAAAGTAAGCTATCCAAATTTAGTGTTTGAAATACTAAGTACTATTTAGTGTTAATCAAAGTCAGGAAGGAGAATCATCTTCCCTTATCTTCAAATCATACTTTTCCCACATCTTTTCCTTCCTCCCTCCCTCCTTTCTTTCTTCCCTTTCCTTCCCTTCCTATCCCTCTCCCTCCCTTCTTTCATCCCTTCCCTTCCCTCTCTCCCTCCCTCCTCTTCCATCCCTCTCTCCATCCCTCCCTTCCTCCTTCCTTCCTTCCTTAATTCCTTCAATCCTTCCTTCCTGTCTGCCTGCCTGCCTTCCTTTCCTGCCTTCCTCCTTCCCTCCTTTTTTCTTTTTCCTTCACTCTCTCTTTCTTATTGTGTTAAGACCACTGAACTTGAGTTCTATCCACTTAACAAATACAGCACTCTTAACTGCAGGCACTATATTGTATTTCAGTTCTCTAGAATTTATTCATCTTACATAGCTGAGATTCTATACCCATTGAACAACAGCCTGGATCTTGTCAATAAACCTAGCATCTCAGATCTTGGTAGGGTGTTTCTTACTTTAATGTTTAGCAGAGCTTAAGGTGAACAGCAAGAATGGAAAAGTGAATGCTGACCCTCTGTCCCTGCTGAATCCCTCTGCTTTGTGCTGGACCTAAAAGAGAACTCCCTTGAAGCATCTAGGAAAGCTGCACCAGGAACATGCAACTCCACCCAAGACCTTTGGACAGAACAACACACCCTTTCTCCAGCCCACTCTAAATGGGAATCAGAAATGGGATTTCACTGAAAGTAGATAACATCAGGTGGAAAGTTGAGGTGTCCAAAATACATGTACTATATAAATGACATCCGTATCTAAATAATGTCTCAAAAAATATAAAAATAATTTTCTTTTCAAGAATCTAAACTGCCCCTTTCTGGGCATGGTTTTGTAATTAATTTTCCCTGTAAAAACGTTTTTTGCATAGACTGTGAAAAAGAAAATTTCATCCCTGTTTCTGTCTGAATTAGTTTAGAATATAAGTGTAGCAGGATCAGTTGCTAAGATTTTTTTTTTAATGATAAAGAAGCTACATGATTTTTTTTCACTGTGCTGTTTCAAGTGAGGCAGTACTAAAAACGATGGGGCCTTGAGGAATGAAGAACAGCCTTGTCCTATATTTAATTTTTTTTTCTGGCAAGGGTCCAGCAACAAAGCAGATGTTAAAAGTGACATTTAGAGTGTGGGGAACCAAACTTGATGTTGCCACCGCAATATGCCACAGCCAAATCCTGGCAAGGATTACTGTAGAGAGAACACTGAATTCCCCCTGGGATGCCTTGGAAATGAAAGCAGAAACTTTGAAATAGGGAATGAAATATCCAAAATGTAGCATTTTGGCTAAAAGTTAAGGGTGTTGAAAAACTGGCTCTGGAAAGAAAATCACAGTCCACTACTGAGGGAAAAAAGAAGGTCACAAAATGCAACATTTAATGTGAGCCCTTTATTAATAAAAGTGTAATATATGGATATAGATATATCTGTATAAATAAAACATACAAAAGAAAAATATCTGAAAATAAATACCACAAATGTCAACAGTGCTTAGAGTAGAATATGATTTTCTTTTCTCTTTTGAATATTTTAATTTCTAAAATTTATGATTCATAAATAGAGATAGAACTTGTAAAATTTTTAAAGTTTTGCTTAATAATTAATAATAATATGGATAGTCTGATGACCCATCACATGCTCATAAGGGTTTTACTATGTATAACTCCAGTAACAAACATACCAGTCAATGCTTGTCTCTCTTCTTCAGTAAACTCTGAGAAGCTTGAGGTCAGGGACAGGGTATCTTATACCTGTAGGAATCCAACTTCAAAAAACAAGGAGAGATATAATTAACATGTAGGTACTTAGCAAACTTAATTATTGTAATAACTCCGTAATCATTATGATTCCCAATTTTACAGATGAGAAATTGAAGCTTAGAGATATTAAGTAGCATAGTGAACGTCCTTCAGTTAAGAAGTGATAGGGCCAAGATTCAGGTGCACATCTGTCTGGCCCCAAACTCATGTTGGTATTAAATTTGATGCCTGTTAAATGGAAGACAAGAAGGAAGAGTGGCAAGCCATGAAGACCTAAAAAAAGTTTAAAGTTATAATGGAAAGCAAATGAATAGAATATAAAATAAAATTCCTAATAAAGAATCTTTTTTAAAAAAGAATAGAAAATATGCACATTGTGAGCAAGACTATCTCCCTTGCTGATATATTCATGTGGGAACTGAATTACTAGCATTCGAAAGTTGTGGCAGTGATTGCTATCCTGAAGGGAGATTCTTTTAGACATTATGAGGGCCTTTCCAACTTGGTTCTCCTGTAATGTTTTATTAGGGCCAGCCTCCTGTTTTTTAATGAAGGCCCCAAGTGATTTTTAGGGACAGAAACTCGTTTCTTTCCTTTGACATCCTCTTTCATTTGGCAGCAATGCATCCCAGTGGAAAAGAAAGAAACATTATCAGAGAAGATTCAGCAGCAGTGAAAGATCTAATGAATCACAAGAGAGAGGCCCTTTGTTGCAATGCATTCACAAAAAAATCATGGATGTCAGTGTAGCCCCACATGTTTCATGGAGTTTGCTAAATGATTAAAAGTTAAAGCATTAGCAATATTTCTAGGGCCTTATGCTTAACTTTCATGATCTCTTTAATTAAAGAAGATATACCCAGAGGTGAATGCTGGGGTATACTAAGAAAGTAGGACAGGCTCAGGTTATCCAAAAGTGTAGTTGAAGTACTTGATTTCCTCTCTGGCACTTATATGTAAAATAAGTTTGATGAAACCATTTACCAAGTACCTCAAGAATGTGGATATCAGTTAGAGAGCCCTAATAAATACTGCAATTTAGAGCTGCCTATTAATGTGCCCTGACTTTGATGTAAGCCCAAAGGCATGAAGATTGGGATGAAAAATGGGAGAATCCAGGTCATTTCTTCTTCAACTGTTTCTCATGCTCATGGCTAAAGAAAACTGTTTCATTCAAAGAATAAAATTTGATCTTTGGAGGCACTTGGGTGACTCAGTTGGCTAAGTGTCCGACACTCAGGTTCCACTCCGGTTATGGAGTCTGCTTGGGATTCTCTCTCCCCGTTTCTTTGACCCTGCCTGGTGTGTGCGCACATGTGCATTCTCTCTCTCTGTCTCTCTCTGTCTCTGTCTCTCTCTCTCAAAATAAATAAACTCAAAAAAAAAAACCTCGATCCTTTGTCCTATATCATTAAGTCCTAGGGGCACAAATATTAAAAGTACTATCTATAGTGTTTAATAAGTAGAAATGTCCTGTGAGTAAGTTTTGGCATTCCAGAGTAAAACAAATGGCTTGTATTCTCATAGCATGAATCTATAGAAAACAGTATATCTTTTCATCTATTTTATTTTTTAGCTAATCTATTATTTCTTATCTAGATCCTCAAAGCCTGTAATCCTTACAAGTAGCACAAAATAAATACATGTGGAAGAATTTAACAGTTATCAAGTTCAAAAAGTTCTGTCAGAATGAAACAAAGAAAGACAATTTTCTCCTAAGAAGTCTTTTTGGGACAGATTATTAAGGGATTAACTAAACTGATACTCCAGGAACTCTGCTGGGCTCGGGGTAAACAAAAATGCTTGCAAAGAACCCACCATCTGTAATGAATCCAGAACCATAAGTAGACAATTATACAATTTTTGTGGTAGGTATGCTGATGAAGCCATGCACATATGTTAAATGTGCACTAGGCAGTGACTCCTAACCTCGCCACTGGGGTAATGGGACAGCTTCCTGAATATCTACTGAGCTGATACCAGGCTGTGTGGGTTAGCCAGGCAAATTGGTGGGGTACAGTGAAGTAGAATAGGGAAGGGCAAGCCAAGGCAGAAGGGGTAAAATGAACATAAGCAAAACAGTGAGAAAATAGAGTGGGGAAATAGGAATAGCTCTAAAATACCGGATTGTAAATTATAAAGCAGAGAGTAAAGAAATATGGAGCTATAGAGTTAGGCAGGGGAATGACAAACCACAGATGAGTATATTTGCACATGGAGTTTGTCCTCGGGGAATTACTGAAGAATTTAAAGTAATCAAATGGTATTATAAAACCCAAATGTAAATGGATTCCTTTGGTGATCACATGGACAACGTATGTTTAGATTAAGAGCTGTGGATTGAATGGGACACGTTGGGAAATAGGAAAACAATTTTTTAATGCAAAAAGAATAAACCACAAAGAGGCAGAAGGGAAAAGTCAGAGGAGTATTGAAAGAAACTAAAGACTATGCTGTTATGACTTTAAAAGAGTAAAACATTATCTTGAAAAATCAAGAGATTCACAGTAGAAAATGAAACAGGGCAATCCAAGAGAGGCAATTATATAAGAATGTCCAATAGAATTCTAATCAGGAAATCAGTAAGGCCTTCAAGAAGAGCATTTCCTTTAAGCAGTAAGGGCAGAAGCAGAGTCTCATGGGTTATGAAGCAGACAAGGGGTGAGGAAGAACTGGCTCCAGAGAATGAATAAGATGTAGAAAAGCTTGTGTAAGAAGGAAAAAGAAAGGATCCCTCAGCAAGAGTGTGCATGGAGGCCAAGTTAAACAGGCCAGAAGAGAAGGAAAAGCTGAAGATACAGAAGAGAGGTGTCTACGGAGACAATGTCCCAGGGGAGATGTGAGAGGAGATCTTAAAAGGTAGAAGAGCTGAAGGGGCAAACCCTCAGAAAAGAGACAAAGGAGCCACATGTTATATCGTCAGTGGGGAAACAAGAGTTTAAGCCTCAATTCCTTTTTTTAAAAGTTTATTTGTATTTATTTTCAGAGAGAGGGA
Organism: Suricata suricatta; assembly: GCF_006229205.1. Taxonomy (NCBI): domain Eukaryota; kingdom Metazoa; phylum Chordata; class Mammalia; order Carnivora; family Herpestidae; genus Suricata; species Suricata suricatta. Next base: position 45,549,217 of record NC_043706.1, read on the forward strand.
GAGAGAGAGCAAAGTGGGGGAGTGGCTGAGAGAGAGACAGACAGACAGAATCCCAAGCAGGCTCTGTACCACCAGTGCAGAGCCCAATGCAGAGCTCGAACTCACGAACTGTGAGATCTTGACCTGAGCCAAAGAGTCCAACACTCAACTGACTGAGCCACCCCGGTGCCCCTGGCCTCCATTTCTTAATAAAGGGGTGACATAAATAAAAGGATTAACCTGATACCAAGACAACTTTGGTTTGTTTGTATTGTTTACTCTTTATAGAGCAAAATATTAGGCTGGCACAAGAGAATTTTGTTAGTAGTTTTAAAGAGCATCTGGAAGATCATTCTCTTAACAATTACACAACCATTCCTTCATCTGAAGGGTCTGAATATGCACCTTCTCTAGGAAAACATACTCACCAATTCTATACAAGTATGTGTTCTTCATCATTGGCTCTTTATGGATGCTCAAAACACCCGTGTGGTCATATCCTATATTATGGCCTGACATGCTGTCAGTAAATCTGTGACAAAGGGTAATGTCATGTTTTCCCTCCTCAAGGGTACTTAGCCTAGAAAGAACCTTGTTCTTGTTTAATTGGCATTGATTTTCTGAAAATTGACTGTTACTCTCAAGTTGTAATATTTTTTAATTGCTTGAGATGATAAAAACACTTGGGTACTCTTTCTAATGTCTTTTATTAATTGAAGATTTTGCTGTTTGTGTTTCATTCATTTTGTGTTTAGATATGAATATTTTTCTCATTGTCAGAAGACTTTGATGAGTGATATCCAATTAATAATAGGGCTGAGGGGGTAGTAGTATTGTTAAAACTTAAAATTTCTCAAACTAGTAGATCAATATATCATGTTGCTCTCATCCCTTAGCTCTAGAGAAGAAAAAAATAAAAGATTACATCCCTACCACCATTCCATCCCAAGATAAAGATAGCACCCAATTTACCATAAAGGATGCACAGAATACAAATGGTTCTACATCACATATGATAAAATAGGCCATTTTCATTTTCAAACACTCTTTCCACAGATGTCCCAACCCCTTACTGCTCTGTCTGGAGCCCGTTGCTACAAATACTGTTACATCGTTCTTAGGAAGGTATCCAAATAAAAACTCACCTTGAATGGCATTGGGCTCATCCTGGGGAGGTCATTAGAGAGGGAAATTCTTTGATTTTGGATTCCTTACTCCTAAAAAGTCTAGTAATAAGTAATATCACATAGCTCTTTCCCACTCCAAAATCATAACTTTGGGGAGATATATAGACTCATTTGAGGTCTTGTGAGCCAGACACTGTCCTAAAGGATTTACATATATTGCTACATTCAATCCTCACAGCAGCTCTGTGATATATTTATTATTCACATTTTGCAGAAAAATAAACGAAGAAAGCTTAAAAAATTATCCAAATATCTCTAACTAGTTAGTGACAAAGAAGGACCCAGGAAGCCTGAATAGCTAGGTAATTAAAGGTAGAGCTAAATATAAAACTCCAGTTCCTAACTTGCAGATTAATGACACACAGAGGGCTCAAATAAATATCCAACCCCTTGATAGACTAACAAATTTAAAATCTCCAAAGAGCATGCCTGGCATTGATTGACACTGACATTTTCAATACTGAAGATGCACTGTCTTTCTTCTCCAGAGACTGAATGCTCTGAAGCAGGAAAATGCTCAACCACAGGCATGTGTGGTAAACCTGAGTGATTATGCCCCCAACTACACTATCCCAGGCTCTATCACTGACATGTACTGATACCTGCCCCACTGACAAATATATACTCTTTCCCTTGTTAGGGCTTTCACTTCCAAACAGTTTCAGTCACCTCAGGGATACCTACACATATGATGTGGAAGACACTTACGCCCCAGCAGCTCTGACTGGAGTTCATGGGAACTTCCCTCCAAGATCCCCCTGTGTTTGTTTCTTCAGAGAACCAGGGCTGCAATCCCGCTGCTGTTGCTGCACGGATTGCTTGCATTTCTTCTCAAGACCTGGACACATCCAGAGCAACTATTTCTATTGACTCCAGTCCACCTCTCTGGTTTCTTCTCTCTGTTCCAGTCTCTCTCAGTCTCTGGTGGGGTTGCCAGAGGAAACTTCACAGCAGACCTGGAGGAGCCCTTAGTAAACAGGTTTTCCTTTTCTTCCCCATGGGTGGGGGGAATGATGCACACAGCACACATAGAGAGTGTTCTCACAGAGTCTCACCAAGCCTTACAGCAGCGCATGCACACAGGGTAGGCATTCTTTTCACTTATGGTGACTTTTATGGTGATTCTTCCCTTCATTTCCCCCGTAATTCACCCCTGTGCTATGGCTAAGTTGGGGGCCAGTGCCGTTTCAGAGGGAGACTTCTAAATCTTTCAGGTGTAAATAATGACCAAACAAACAAGTAAATGTATGTGGCAACCTTAAACAAACAAACAAGAAAGGTGGTTAATTTGCTCATGTCTGACATCTGACTTCAGGTACCACCAGCTTGATCTAGAATTCAAAGGACATCTCCAGAATCTGCCACATGTACTTTTCTTCAGATTGCGCCCCATTCTAGGGTTCTAGGTCATGGCCCCAAATGACTCCAGGCTCTCCCCTTGTGGCAGCAGCACTTCTAAGCGTCTACTCTCAATACCACAAGAACTTTGCTTTCATTTCAAATGAAATTCCTGAGGTGTATTCTAACTGGATCCTTTTAAATCGCTTATTCATCCGTAACCAGTTAGTATGACTATGGAGAGGGTGGTCTTCATTTGTTCAAACCAATCAGAATCTACTCTTGAAAATACAAGTTTGAAGATCAGCACTGAGGGCACTGAGGGCAGAGGTTGCTCTCCAAAAGAAATCTGGGCTATTATTACCAAGAAATAAGGAGAAAATAATGGTAGACAAATTCCAGACAGAATTTGGCATAAACCCCAACCATCCTAGGCATAATTGTACACATCAAACTCCTGATCCTTTCATCTAGGGGGACCCTAGCTTCAGCCCAACTACTATTCTTTTCTGCAATTCTAGTTAAAAAATTGAAATGTGCTTCTTGTCTCCCTTATTGTTGTTCCTGATACTTCTATCTGTATGACTCATTCTGAAGTCAGTTAAATTCTTATACCCCTGACATCAAGACTATTCTAGACTATCTCTTTTAAATGCTTATGTAAAGTTTGCAACAAGTAGTGATGAAATACCTTTTCATTTTGTAACCAACATTTTAAAATTTGTTAAAGGCATGTGTATCCAGCCTAGAAAGAAATAAGATGCAGAAACTCATTTATATATGTGTTCCCTGGACATCAGAGCCTCATTGATTAAACTAATAGCAGCAGGGAGACAGGTCACTGAGCTGAGAACATTTGAATAGTGACTCATGGTCAATCTTTTCAATCTCTCTCCTGGCACCATAAAAACTCCTCACCCAAAGGAACAAATTGGCATGAGCAAATTGCAGGGTTATTTTCCTCTGAATATTTCATCACTGCTCATCAAAATTCTAGATCAAATCTAAGGAAGTTCATCTATTTATGGGAACAGCACATGATATCTAAATATATTTGCTCACCTCTGCCTCTTCACATTTCATTAGTACTCACCAGCTTCAATTCATAAAGGAGATCTCACTTGAGACTAAATTACTATGAAGTGTAACTTTAAATTACCAACAAGTGCCTCCACGTAAAATATGCACCTGAATCCAATATCAGAGAAGTCACATATTTTTTACTCAATTTATCAAAAGGGATATCACACATAACTCGTTTAATTTTACTCAGATAAATTCCAAGTCCAACCAGCTTTGGAGGTTGCTCCCAATTACAAGGAAGACAAATTGGTATCATGGAAAGAAAGACTTTAGCATCAGACATACTGGAGCCTTCTGAGTACGACTAAGTCTATATTTCACGTGTGGAGGTGGGAAAGTTTTTCCACTACTCTCAATATCAGTTTCCTCAGCTACAAGATAAGGATGATCAAAACATAACTCTTAAAGTTTGAACATTAAACAGGTAATAAATAAAATAAGTAATATTAAACAGACCTAGATAGTCACTCAGTAAGAGATGATTCCCTTGCAGTCCCTTCAGATGAGTACTTGCTGTCCTCAACAACAGTGATAAATGATGTTGATGGTACATACCCTTGATATGATGTAATAAAAATGATACTTTACTACTCAGTATCCCCCCAAAACATATAGCCCCAGTTTAATCATGATAAAAATATCAGACAAATCCCAGTTGAAGGACATTCTTCAAAATATCTAAACAGTAGCCCTCAAGATTGACAAGTTTATCAAAAACAAGGAGAGTCTGGGAAGTTATCACAGTTTCAACGAACCTGAGGCGACATACTAAGAATGTAATGTGGCATCATGGATGGGATCCCAGAAAATTTTGTGAAAAGACATTCAGTAGACACTAAGGAAATATGAATAAAATATGGATTTTAGCTAATAATTATTTATCAATATTGGTTTATGCATTGTAATAAATGATCCATAATAATAAAAAGGTATTAATAATAGAGGAAATAAAAGTAACCCTCTGTACTATCATCTCAAATTTTCTTTAAATTTTTAAGTGTTTTCAAATTCAAAATTTATATAAAAGATATATTTAGTTAAAACACCTATAATTTTGAAACAGGGATGTTAAGTAGTTCTTCTGAAGTCACCTTCTATCTCTACCTGATTGTTCTCTCTCATTTCTCTTTCTTCCCCCAAATTTAATTGCTGAGACTACTGTACCTTAGAAGCCATACAACTAGGGTGGGGGTCCCCTGATGCCCATGGAGAAGGGTCCATGATGGAAAGGCATGCACAGTCCACATACAAGAAGAAGCAGGGCATCATCAATTATGGAGAATCGAGCAGCTATTATATAAAATAGCTACTATACCATGTGCTGAGTACTGTGCTAGATACTTGTTATATTTGTCCTCACAGCAACCATATTGACGTAGATATGCATCTCAATTTGCCCATGGGGCTTAGTCAACCATAATCCCATGGCTCACAGGAACCAGAGTGAAGCTTCACAGTCCAAAGCCCATGCTCTTGACCATCGCACATACTGCCTCCCAAGGCTACAGTAAGATGATCACCTTGCCTTCAGTGAGTCCCACTCCCAATTTTATATACTTCTCTGACTCAAGGTGCCCAACAACATCTGATGCCTGCTAAGCCATCCATCTCTGCTTCTTCTTTTATCCAGAAAGAAAACTGGGAACAAGGAAATGAGGTAAAAGGGAAAGGAGGCAGAAAGAGAGCTAAGATTTATTGAGGAGTTACTAGACTCCAAGACACTTAGTAGGTATTTACTCACATTAATTAAGCTCTCATGATATCCTCATAGGAACACAATTTCCATTTTTAGGTTCATGGTTACTCATGATTTTACCTCAATGTCATGAAAGGAGAAGTTCTTCCTTTTTTTTTTAATCACTTTCCCCAATATCCCATCAGTAATTGTGTCCCATGCTTGCTCTCATATTTCATCTTGCCCTAATCTCTTCAGTTCCTATACCCTAATGGCCAACTTTCAAGTTTCCAATGTATTGAGGAAGTTTTGTTTCTCTATGTTTGTTTTCTCCGCAACTCAACGTTTTAGCAAGTATTGTTCTCTCTGCTCCTCTCCTGGTCTTTGTCCAGCTAACTCCTCCCCAATATCCGATCTTCACTTATATGTCACTTCAACAGAAAGGCCTTTCCCACCATCCCAGGCTAATCAAGGCCACCTTATTACTCCTATGTATAGCACTCTGTTTTCTTTACCAGGAGCTAACACACACAATGTAACTATGTGTGCATTGATAGGATTACATATTTAATTTCTGTCCCCCATCTGGACTGCAAGCTCCATGAACAAAAAGGACTACACATTTTTTTCACAGGTGCCTAGCACAGTGACTAGCACATAGAATGGCTCAAGACATATTTAAGGTATAAAGGTTTTAATGGATATAAGAATAAAGGTTTTAAGTGGAGATAAGAATAGAGGATAGCACATGATTTCACTCATATGTGGAGTTTAAGAAACAAAACAGATGAACATATAGTAAGGAGGAAAAAAGAGAGAGGGAAACAAACCATAAGAGACTCCTAATGACAGAGAACAAACTGAGGGTTGATGGAAGAAAGGCTAAATGGGTGGCGTGTACTAAGGAGGGCACTTGTATTGAGCACTGGGTGATACATGTAAGTGATGAATCACTCAATTCTGTTCCTGAAGATAACATTACACTATATGTTAACTAACTAGAATGTAAATAAAAATTTGAAAAAAGATTAAAATAAAGAAGATAAATAAAATAAAGAAGGTAAATAAATAAAATAAAAATTCACACCTAACAAATAAATTTAAAAAAAATAAAGCTAGAACTTACATACTTGGTTTTTTAAAGTACTTTACAGGTTTTGTTACTATCACACTCTTGTTGTCACATCAGCATGTACAAAAAGAGAGGGAAGTCTTCCATATCCAATCCCTCAGTGAGCTCAAATGGTATCCTTTTAAACAGTAAATAATTTCAAGATAAAAAAAAAAAAGAATGAAGGAAATTTTTCTCTTTTCTGAAATCTACCTTCACTTTGTTCAAGGTGTATGTCACCGTGTGCCTTATATTAAAGTTATTTATGAACATGTTTTATTTTCTTAACTAGACTTTAAGCTCTAAAGAGGAAAAGTTCTAAACTTTGTGTATTCTCTATCTCAAATACACATTACTAAGAAAATATTATGTGGTAGGTGCCAAATAATGATACGTTAAATAAACGAGGAAGGGAAATGTTTCAAGTTACGTAGAGAAAAACTGATTGTGGTTTCACATGTTTCTTTTCCCAGGACTATTTTAACTTTAAAAGAGCATTACTGAAAAGCCATGCATGAAACCCACAAAAACGGCTGTTAATGGTGGTATTAGAATCATTAATAAAGAACTAATGGGGTTTCACAGAGTTTAGAGGCCATTTTTCACTTTTTTCAAATCCCAGTCCATGAACAGGCTCCTCCTATTGGCCTGAACATGAACTTGACCAAAACTGTAAATGACCATAAAGCGTTTTCACAATCTCCCACTTTCATTTCAGACTGTGATGGTGCCCATAAATGCCACCACCTGCCCTCAGAGGTTTAGTGCCCTGATCCTGGCATCTGATCTCTCAGATGCCGCTAGCCACTTTCTGGTTGAGTCATGACCCTGTTCCCTGTTCCATCTTGATGATGAAATCCTTATCTGATGTCACTGCAGCAAGATTCAGAAGCATTTCTTTTATCAAACAAACATGCATCTGATTAGTTTAAACTAATTTCCAAGAAGAAATGCAGGATTTAATTTGAAATGTAAGAGCACGTTTATCTTGCATTCCTCTATAATCAGAGAATGAGCTCATTCACTCTGAATATCACACTGGGAGATGGGCTGGATGGGAAGCAACGCCAGCCTGTCATCGAGAGACACATGTGTTCAATTATCAGCAACGCCTTGCCCTCAGTGGAGTGTAAACTGAAGGGTAACCGAGGAGATCTCTTCTCAGAGAGCTGGTGGTTCTGTGACCAAAACTCAAAAGCAAATTCTGCTCGGCACAAAATGCAATGTCCTGCTCTTGCCTTAGTGCTATGGGAAGGCAGTTCTGTGTTAAATCATGGGCTTTAGAGAATCAATTCATGAGCCTGCACTGAACACATTGACTGGTGATTTTTCACTGGGCTGGAGGGGCCCAGGTTTGGCATTTACCTCTCTCTGATTCACCTTCCAGATCCCGTGTCAGGGCTGGTGGGGGTCTCACACTTGCGCTGGCAGTACACACTGGTACGTATGCCAACAGTGGAAGGTCAGTAAAGAGGAAGAATTCTACAGAAGCACAGACCTGAGTGGGGACAAAGGGGCCTCTGACCTTCCTTAGGTAGCATGGTATCTTCACCCAGCAGCAGCAATAGCAATAAGAAGAAAAGTAGAGGGAGAGGCTCTTTACACTTGAAATATATCTATTCCATCAAAAATCACCCCCACCATCATGCCACAATTGGTTCTGTATTTTAGGTAGTAAACCTCTCCCCATGCCTGCACTGTTAGCCCAGAGGCACGGAAGAGGCTGCACGTCAAAGTGAAAATGCAGAATAATTCACTTTCTGAAACACAAAACTGCCCTTTTCATGGTATTATACTATAGGCTTATAAACACGAAAATTAATGTATAACACAATAACTTCCAAAATGCGGATGTTAGTATGAAATGTTATAATGAACATTTGTCACTTTTCCTGTTTGAGGGCAATCTCAAAGTGGTGGGGGGGGGGGGATTCTATCTCTTACTCCCAAAAACAAAAACAAAGTCCCTTATCTTTCCCGGCCTTCTGGTCGCTATGGCGTGAGTGTCAGGCATACCATCAGCCAACAGGCATCCAATTGAGAACTCAAGGCTCTTAAGCTTGAAAGAGTAATACAAAATATTTCAGAGAAAATTAGGACCTCAAAAAGTACTGATAAATAGAATCCACAATATATTAAAGGAAATGTACACCGTAACCAAATAGTTTGACACATAAATATCAATATAATACACCAAAATCAATAAGGGACTAAAGCCACATGAGCATCTCAACAGTTGGAGGAAGAGTAAAACAAGCAAACAAAAACAAACTAAACATTTCACAAAGTCTTTTTATGTCTATCTTTTTATGATTAAAAAAAACACTCAACAAACTAGAAATAGCAGGAAACTATCAACAACTCAAGTTGATAAACAGCATCTATGGAAAAACTAAGCTATTATCATACTTAACAGTGAAAGACCTAGTGCTTTTCCCCAAAGAATAGGAACCAGATGAATACGTTCACTCTTGCCACTTCTATTTAACATTGCATTGGGCTCTAGCCAGGATAACTAGGCAAGAAAATGAAAAACAAACAAAGCAAAACAGCCAGATTGGAAAGGACCAAGTAAACCTACCCCATTTCCAGATAACATGATCTTGCATATAGAAAATCCTAAGAAAGCCACCAACAGTAGAAATGAACTAACAAATACATTCAGCAACTCTGCAAAGTACAGACGAGATCAATATACAAAAACCAAGCATGTTTTCTTTTACTAGCAATAAAAAAACCCTGAAAATTAAATTAAGGAAAGAATTCATTTAAAATAATATCGTAAAAATAAAATACTTAAGAGTACATTTAACAGAAGAAGTACAAAATATAAACTCTAAAAACTACAAAAACATGAATTAAAGAACAAATTAGTGTTTACTCAGAGCAGCTGAGGTGAAGTTGCAGCGTACCTAAGCGTGAAGATGCTGGGGACATAAGGGACTGATGTCCTCATGACCAGTGTCCAGTGGCACCAGAGTGAGGAATTGCTCCTATTTTGCAGAATAAAATGTCGGTTGTGATGTGGCTCCAAATCTGGGTGCATTTTCTGAGCGTATTTCATCAGTCCTCCCTTAAATTCAGAGATTTATGTACTGTCCTCTCAAAACATTCTATTCAGTCAGAGTTGGTTTCTATTATCTTTGGGGGGGGGGAGACCGGGAAGTATGGCTGGTGTAGGTATTAATGCTGCTTGGTTTTTGTCCTCCTCTAATGATTTTGCTTAGGAGAGGAAAAGTCTTTATAATGCTAAGAATATATTTTTAGCACTTTTTAGTGCCATTGCTTTCCCCAAATTTAGTTCATTTCTATAATAACCTTATAATCTTACAACTTAATAATAATCTTATAAACCATATATATTATTAATCCTATTTTTAAATGTGAAACAAATGGTTAAAAGAGGTTCCACATTTGTCTAAGAGAGGGTGTACTGCGGATGAAAATCCAGGACGGCTAAGCATAGATCCCAGGTCATTTCTACTTTGATTTTGCTCAAAGCACAGAAAGCAGCCATTGAAGTTGGGTGGACCCCACGCTAAACAGCATTGAAAGCTCAAAGATAGAGGAGTAGTTACGTGACTCACTTATAACTTGTTAATGGAATAGACAGCAGTCATTAACAGTTGTGTTTTCCAAAAGTATTTAGTGGCATGGCAAACTAATGTGATATTAGTTGGAAACTTTAAAATAAACACTGCCAAAAACAAAGCTAATTGTGCTTTGTGCAAACAGGTATGTGCTTATGTGTCTGTTTGTCTTCTATATGTGTGCCAAATGAGCTTCATAAATGTTGTGTAACGTGCTAGCCATTAATAACAGAAAGATATGGAAAAGAGTATAAATTTTGAGGAGAAATAGAGGCAGCAGAAAATAGTCAATTATAAAGGAAATAAATAACTAGTCTCAGACCATGAAAGAAAAGACTTGGCCAACGGCAAGCCTACCATGCTGTACTTACCAAAAAAATTATCTCATGATCAAGTCCATGAAAGAAAACTACACCTTTTCCTTCTGGGTCAAAGATGCCTATCACTTTTGAATTGCTTGTGGCTGTCACAGCTTTCTCAAATCACTGAGTCCTCCCAAGTCTTCCTGAGTGCGACCTCTCCTGGCCATTTCTGCTTTTGCAATCCTTCCAACTGACACACTTAATACTAAGGCAGCAGTCAATCTATTCTCCTCACGGTCACAGATGAGGTGAAATGACCAGAGGTAACTGAGAGGCTACCACTCCTGGGGAGCCACTCACTGCCAATAATCCTAAATCTCCTTGACGTCAGTATTTCCATTATCCAACTCCAAGTACACAATGGTGGGCACCCTTAAGATAATTCTCTCATCACCCAGACTTGGGCACTGAAGATTTCTCTGCTATGGGTGCTTTTAGACTCATTGACTTGAATTTTCTCACTTCTGTATTTTCTGGTTTTACACCTTTCTGCTCACACCTGTGTCCTACCTCTGCCTAACTGAACAGTAGGACTCAAGTCAATAAATGTGAGTCTCCATGTTAGGCAATAAAACAACTAAATTTGGCAGCAATACCAATTATGAGAGAAGGAAGCCTGGACCCTTGGACCACTTAAATTCCATCTGTCATTTCTGGGAAATTTCAATAGAAGGGCTTTGTCCGAATATCTGAAAAGAGGCTCCAGGGGTCTCCAGCTGCGGTTAAAAATGGAACCTTCCTTTTAGTCAGTTCTTATGGACAATCACTACACTACTATGCAATTTCATGGGTCATAAAACCGTTGTAGCCACTAATGACCAGTGGGCTGTTTTGCCAGACCAGTACAATCACTTGATAAGGGCTTTTGTCAGTCATTCAAGCAATATTTCCTCTTCATGCTGAGAGTAAATCACTGGCTAGGATAGAATTAGACAGCAAAGCTTTAACAAGGAAGGTTATCCAACTGGTAAAACGGATTTGATGCCATTTATATTATTGTTGTAGACTGATAAACAATTCTAGATGAATTATTTTAGGTGACATAGGTTTTCATTAATAGGCTTGAATTTTTGTAAGGGCAGTTTCCTTAGAAATCATATACACAATTCGGAATGTTTCTGAGCATATTTGTGGTAGTCATTTTAAATTAAATTATTATACAACACATTAAATTGCATAAATTTAATACACGGACCCCAGGAATGAGAAGAGGGGAAGAAAGTAGAGAAGAACTGAGCAATTACTACAATGAAGCAAAGTGCGGGCTCTTTAGGCAAAAGGTTGTGAGGCTTTGCATGGCCAGTCTGCAGAGCCACAGTTGGTAACACTGCCCTTGATCACAGCTTTTCATTTTCATTGAATCTTCGTATCTTGCCTCCAGCATGTCTGCTTCCAATTTAAGTCTAGTTTATTTCAGGCCTTCGGCTTGTGGAGTCCTGCTAATGACATGGTCAGATAATCTGAACAATCTGTCTTTGTTTTCCTGGGGTGCAATTTCTTTGCCTTTGCAAGGAGTCCAAGACTTATTTCACAAAAACATGCAATGAAGATAAATATAACTATAATGAAACAGGGAGTATTTAAGAACCTGAACTTGGTCTTGACACTGTGAAGGATACAATGGATGTATATATTAATTAGAATGCATGGGGAGCACGGAACAAAATGTACAGTTAAAAACTGCTTTGATTTTTAAGAATAGTCCTTCTCCCCTATCGCGGAAGTTCTAGAAGTAAGGCAGTTCCATGTAGTGTGCTCAACAACAGGATCAGAGACCTGTGTTCCTGACAACTGTCTACCCCGCCACTCTTAGATTACTGGGTTTCATTTTGGGCTTCTCTCCTTTTGCCATGGTAAGATAGCCATAATAGCTCCCAGCAACAAGAGCAAGGCAAGGTGGCAAGGGATTTTATTTTCCTGCCTTTTTTTATCTTTTATATCAGGGATTTACATATTTCCCAGAAATCACAGAGCTGACTTCTGTTCATGTCTGATTGGCCAGAATTGGGTCCACTGCCAATGTCCTAGCTGCCAAGGATGTAGCAGAGAGAGTATTTAGGCATTTTCAACCTCTAGAGCAGGATGAGGATTCTACTGGCAAGGAAACATGAAGGAGCTTATAGAAAGCTGGTGCATGAGCAGTCAACAATCTTCCATACAGAAGTATTAGATAATTTTACTCTCAAAGAGCTTACAATCGACTACTACAATTGACTAGTAACACTAATAACATCATTTTGTATGATGGCTGGACACTCACAAAGTTCTTTCAAATAAATTACTTCTCTTAATCTTCACATTACCTTGCAAGGGAAATTAAATTACTCTTCCCATATTTTTAATGAGGAACGCGAATCTCAGAATGGAGAAAGACTAGTCATATATCGCAAATTAAACCCCCTTCAACTTCACACATGTAGTAATACATGAACTTATAAACAATGGACATCAATTAGAACTGGAATGGAGACATTAGGACCCAGAGACTGAGTCAGGGAAACGAGGCCCTACATAGTCAGACCACTGCCAAAGATTAGCTCATGGACTAGGAGAAGGGAAATGAGAACACAAGAAAATTTAGCACAGAATGACTGGGTAGGTTCCAAGACAGGGATCACAAATTCAAGATCAGTTGAGAAGTTTAATTCCACGGTATTTATTGGGCACCTACTCTGTGCAAATTTTAGACTGTGGAGAAAATTAGTGTGAATTAGACTTAGTTTCTATGCTATTAAGAGCAGAGTCTAATATAATACCAATTAGTAAATGCTCTAATAGCAAATGAATCATAAAATTCCATGAGTACATGGGGAAAGATAGAAGAAGACAGGCAGGTCTGAGAGAGGAGGCAGCATCTTTGCTTAACATTGAAGAAAGAAAGGATAGAGATCAGGAGAACATTATTACAGGTGGAGGCAACGTTTATTAGCACTGAAATAATAATAGGAACCAGAGAATATGGAAGAATAGAAAATGGAACCTAAGAGAACAGGTAGACTACACAGGTACAAACTGATGCATGAAAGAGGATAAAAAATATCATTTTATGTGTGCCACCATAAACATCAGTTAATGTTCTTGAAATTAAGTGATCCAGGCATGAAGTCAAGCCCTCTGGCTGAAGGGGGGCAATTTCATGGAAAATATAGAAAAGAGGCAGCCAAACAGGAGTGGCTCTTGGGCACTCATGCTGAGGAGTTGGACTCTTCTAGACTACAGTCAATTCTTCCCTACAGGATTTTGTCAATCCACTTAGATAGTGAGCCTCCCCTCTTGCATTTACTGTCTAAATAATGCCTCTGACTTTATTTGGGTCTCTCTTATGAAATAAAATCTCTAGCACAAAGCTCAAAATACCATGAGTAAATCATCTTGATGTTTTGGGAAATTCTGGACCAAATAAGTGCTAGGCTTCCTGCTTTTTGTCAGTCTTGTTTAACTGACTGTTTATATAAAGCAGAGAATACAAGTTGCAGAACTCCAAAAGACAAATATCAGACCAAAGTGTGTTTCCAAAACAATCCCTTTTTGCTTTCAACTCAAGGTAATACTAAAGAATAATCATCATATTTGGCTTGCCCTGGTTTTTCAGGCCTCCGTAAGTGAAGTATCTCTTGTACTTCAAAGGTCAGCTCCTACCTGTCTTAGGTGAAGTGGTCGCAGATCTGAGGAAAGCTCCGTGGATGTGACCTGGCCACTGCTCCCGAGGCAAGACCACCTCACCCCCTCATCTATGACCAAGATAAAGGACTACACTGGCATACAATTACAGCTTTTCTTTTCAGATTTAAAGCACTGAGAGGAGACTTCTATTATTTATTAAAAGAATAAATATTCATGCTGAAAAGCATTGAACCAACAATTCCAGTCCTGGAACTCAGTTTGAAATTAACATTAAAATTGGTGCTTATATTGAAACAACCTAAATGTTCATCCTTAGAAGAGTTGTTCATAACTATAGTTTTGAAATGCCATGGAGAATTCACAAGAATGGGGTAGATCGATACACACTGATATAAAACATAATACATTTTCATAAAAAGCAATTCATAAACCATAATATAGAATTATCCCACTTACATAAAACATATATGATACACATATGACATTACACAATAAATATATCCAGAGACTGGAATGAGGTAGGATTTTCACATTTTTTTCTACATACTTTCATATTGTTTGCATTTCATACTGTGTAATCATCTGTCTTCTGTGTGACTTAAGAAAAAGGTTGTGTCTGTCCATAAGTGGTAGCATAGCAAGACTGACCCAGAAGAGCCACATACAGGAGTCTGGCTTATCTGAATTCAGATGGGAGAGCTTGAACTGGAAGATTAGGGAGAGGATCGAAGGGGAGCAAGGGAGAGTTTCCTAGGATGAACAGAAGACATTAAGGTGACTTCTGGTCCCACTGCCAAGCATACACTAGCAACAATTTGCCTGATCCTACACTGCCAAGCTGAGGGTTTCAAGCAGCTGAGGAACTAATCATTTCATCACAATGGAGCCATGAGGCTTCCAGAAAGTTACTTTACCCTTCAGTTTTGTCATTTGTTAGGAAAAGGGAAGGATCAACTAAGAGTGAATGTCATATAATTTGGTAAAGTTGAATTCAAGGGAGCTGTGGTTATTCATTTCAGCTCCATGGCTCTACCTGACGTTGTTGTACCCAATCCACAACTTCCTGAATAAAGAAGTAGACTTTTCTGGAGTGCCTGGGTGGCTCTGTTGGTTAAATGGCCGACTTTGGCTCAGGTCATGATCTTGCGGTTCGTGGGTTCAAGCCCCGCATCGGGCTCTGTGCCGACAGCTCAGAGCCTGGAGCCTGTCTTCAGATTCTGTGTCTCCCTCTCTCTCTGACCCTCCCCTGCTCATGCACTCTCTCTCTCTCTTTCTCTCTCTCTCTCTCAAAAATAAATAAAACATAAAAAAATACATATATTTTAGGTGAAATTGTGAATGGAGCCTAGATCCTGACATTGTTGATTTCCATGGTTATTAAGGATGTGAAACCAAGGTCATGATAAGCCCTTCATCTAAATGGGAGGGATTAAAGATCAACCAGAACAACACACGTAATGCAATGGAGGCCATTCTAACCAGCTCATTCGGTCAGTCCTCCAAGGGGCCTTCATGAGGCTCTCAACTGAACTCTCTGAGGTATTAACATGGCATACTGACCAATATCTATGCTGTTTGGTTGGTATTCACATCAAATGCTCTGGTAACCCAAAATCGTTCTGTAATAAGACAATAAACTTTCATTAACAATGCACATCGTGCGGAGGGAGAAGACAGCTGCATAAAGGGCTGTGGCACCCTGTGAAGAGGAAGCCCTCAGTCAAAAACTAAATATGTGGAGGAGACCGGGAGGAAGAACTGGAGTGCGGTGGAACAAGCAGCATTTGTTCTTATGCTGGCCACTTTACACTTAACGATGACCATCACTCTGAGAAGAACGTATTATGATCCTCAATTACAGACGAGAAATGGCACCCAGGTACTTAAATGGCTTTTCAGTCAAGTGGTGGAATTAAGCATTGAGACATGTGACAACACCGAAGTCCATTCCATTTCCACAGACAGTTGCTTTGTTCTCCATGTTACTCCCATCCTCCTCCCCATGGAACCACTCAGGACTCAGCCAGACTATGTAAGCTGGAGCCAGAGACACTTGCCTTTTAGGTATCTTTGCTGTATTGATTCATTCACGATTTGCCTCCCATTTGCCCCTATTATAGAGAGACTTTCCTCACCTGTGGTCCCTTGTACCCTGCTCTAGATGACCTTTGTACCAAAACCTTCTTATCCAAACTAAAAATTATACTCCACTTAGAGGCAAAAACAAAAACAAAAGCAAAACATCTGTCACTGATTCAATTGTCAAAATGGAATTGGGTCTTGTCCATCAGGGATTAGAGGAAGGTGGGAGTTGGTTAGCAACCTGGGGAGTTCCTGGGCTTATCTTGGGTGGCTGCAAGACTAGTAGATTTCTTTTACCTGCTGCCAAAATTGTAAGAATTTATATAGAAGTCTTAATCAGGTTCTGACACATACATATTCCATATGGTCTCAATAACACATTAGTTTCTCAAGGTTTTGTCCTTGAAGTGATTCCTAGTAAGAGAACAATATGTGAAACATACATTCTGAGGACAAATGGGAGTGAGGAGCCTCCAATTGCCCAGGCCCAGATTATGGGTCAACTGGTGGTCATGTCTTCTCTATGACCTCCCTGACAAGGATATAGTCCAGAAGATGCAAGGAACTGACTAAAACACAGTGAAGAAGGCTCAGGATATTCTCATCATTCTTGGAAAAAAAGAAAAGTCTACTTTTTTTTAATGTTTCTGTATTTTTGAGAGAAAGAGAGACAGAGTGTGAGCAGGGAGGGGCAAAGAGGGAGACACAGAATGTGAGCAGGATCCAGGCTCCTGAGCCACCCAGGAGCCCGTAAAATATATGTATTAAGCCCTAACTCTTCTTGATCTTTCTAGTTTTTTTTTCCCTTAAATCTATATCACTAGGGAAACCTGAATGAATTTGCTCTAAGAAGATCCTTAGAGAAGGAATGCAACTAGAAACATAGAAAAGCCCTGGAAAATGGCAAAGAAGCTCATAGAAAGTAGTCAAAGATTTTCTGTAAGCTAGTGTAAAGTGAAGCTAGGAGTTCCCCCTACTCTCAGTATTCTTTATGAAGTTAACTTGACCTGCTGTTACAAAGGAACCTATAGTTTTAAACAGTTGGGATGTGCTTAGTTTAATAAAATCTCAATAATTTCTTTTTTTTCCAATTTAAAATTATTTTAATTTTTTAATGTTTATTTATTTTGAGAGAGAGAGAAATAGCATGAGTGGGGGAGGGACAGAGAGAGGAAGACACAGAATCTGAAGAAGGCTCCAGGCTGTGAGCTGTCAGCACAGAGCCCAACGCGGGGCTTGAACTCATGAACCGTGAGATCATGACCTGAGCCAAAGTCGGACGCTCAACCAACTGAGCCACTCAAGTGCCCCATCCAATTAAAAATTCTTGTGAGATACATCCCATTCAATGGAACTCTCTTGAGAGGTCAAAAGCAGAAATAATTTTAAAAAATATATAAGTGAACAAAAAAGCACTCACCGACATTGTCTGTTGGGAGAAGTCATAGAGGACATGACTGCCAGATGACCTGAGAGCTGGGCCTGCCCAATCTGAGGCTCCTCACCCCTCCCCTGCCCTTGGAGTGGATGTTTGTCTGCCTTTCCTGTAGCCAGAGCCATTTCAAGGACATAGCCTTGAGAGATTAAGATGTTGTTGAGACCATCTGGACTAAATTCATGACTGAAGCCAGTTAAGACCTCTATATAGACTTCTATGATTCTGGCAGGGAGGGGTGGAGATCTTACTCATCTTGCAGTCACTAAGACAAGTCTCAAATGTAAGTTCCTTTGTTGATTAAAACTACCACTCAGCAATCTGAAGTGGTCTGCCCCTTCTTCAGTCTCTCCCTGCCCTCAGAGTATAGGGGCCAATTTCATATTTTACCAAATCTCCTGAGATTACAAACCAACATTATTTGACCTTCAAGTAAATAGAGCAAATCCAGATTTGTGATCATACAAACTATGTCATGCGCACGGCATTTCAAAATATATTTCAGGGACCAGTCCTCCAAGTGTCATTTAGTGTCTTACGTGATGATAGCTTATTGCACGTAAAGGTGAAAACTGTTGCTGCAATGTGTCCAGCTGATGGAGAACAGAAGCAGCCTCCTCAGTAGCTAATAAAAGGCCATCTGGAGATTGCCTTCAACAGTGATGTTACATTTCATTTTTTTAATGCACTAGAGACTGCATGGAAAATTAGGTTTTGTGAAAGCTAGCAAAGTGGCATGTCTGTTACCTTTCCTTGGGACTTTGTCATTTATATTTATGATATTGTTTCTAAACTGACAAGGTGACTCAAATCAAATCCATTTATAGAACTTACTTTGGATGTGCTGCTGTAGATTTCTAGATATCACAAATCCACACCTTAGGAACAAACCAAATACCACACCTTAGGTACTAGTGTCCTCTGATATCTGTAGTAGTTAAGGTAAAATAGAAAATTTGATTTTTTCCTTCCAGTCTTAACTGAATGAAAAATTTGCCTATAGTCTTAGTGGATGATCTGCACATTTGTTTTCTCTCTCCCCAAGGGAAATAAAACCAACATTCTTCAGTGTTCACTCTTTCTGAAATATACATTCATACAAAAAACACTCAAGGAGGATATTAAAGTATTAAGAAAACTGAGGTTCAGTAGGACAACTTGCCCAGAATCCAACATTTGGTAAGAGGCTGAAATAGTACTTGGGTAAGTCTAATGCCCAAGTCCATGCTCTTTCCACACCTCAATATGAGTCACTGAGATTGATCCGAGATACCACTTCCTGGGTGCTCAACCATAAAAACCTAGAGGAAGCTTGATTGATGGGACAGAGAACAGAAAAGGAAAATATATTTTCATATTGGAATCAGAATCTTAGAAGTCATTATACCCATCAACACCCACAATTAGGTTAATTCCCCAACACCGGCTCACCTTTACCTCATTTAGTGGACCTTCAGCAGATACAAGATATGAATTTTTTTTCTTTTAGCCCTGATCGTGCATGGGTGTGCAAACACACACAAAAACATACACATATGATCTGTTAAGAATACTCAAATTGTTTAATGAAAATTAAGAATTTGACAGAGGAAATGTACCCATATAGAGAAAAGGGTACATGCACCATTCCTTAGCACACTATTTGCTTTCCACTCTTGGCTCCCTACAGAGCACAGAGTTCCTGTTGTCAATATTCTCTTTAGCACATACATGTGCTGGACTCTCCTGGTTCTTCAACTAAATTTGGCCTCAGTAAAGCTATATTTTCATTGGAGACGAGGGTGAGGTAGTTGTAGAGTGCACGAAAGCATAAGCTGTCACAAGTGACTTATTTAAAAACACCTTGGCTGTTGATTTCTCACTGTGCAAGAAAATCCATTGCAAAACTATTCCCCAGTCTTCCATTTTTCTCTGCCCGTTCCCCCATTCTAGTACTGACACAAATACCTTGTTTAATCCTTTAGCTCCTTTATAATCTCATCCAAGTCAAAATGCATGTGTGTAACAAGATCGGATATGGATTACCAATATCTCTCCCAGAGATATTTGCAATTTACTCTCAGTTCTAATGGAATTAGAGATGCAGTCTCCTATTAAAGGAATTTCCAGCACATGCAGGAAAGTGTATTCCTTTGAACAGCATCTTTGGAATCATAGTATTTATTTCTTCTCTTGGTCTACAAATTTATTGTCCAACTGAATAGCAACTTGAGAGTGAGTAATTTTGAATGAGTAAAAGGTCGTTTTTTATTGAGTAAATCATGGTAATTCCAATTAACCACATCCTCAGGAAAGATATCTCATTGAAACATTTTTACTCCAGTGTAGAGTGAGTCATACCTACAAATTCGCTAAGAGGCCTTTAAAGAACACTTAGCAGAGTTCTTAGCAAATGTAAGTCTAGAAATATCTCAAATGTCTTCTGGCATTTTGTAGGACAAAAAGCATACTTTGAATCATAAGACAAAAAAAGAAAAAACTCCTTTCTAGTTCTGATTCTCTGCTCGATAATCAAAATAAATATTCTAGTCAAAAAGCCTGGGTTTTGCAATGAGACCTGTCTTATTGTTTGGACAAGCCAAAATAAGAAGTGATCAACTTCTCTCACCTAAAAAGACAGGTAACAAACAGCTTAATTCTCTGGCCTATTGCAGAAATTGCAGCGATGGCCTACACCATCTTTCTGAACCATTTTATTTAAATGGTGCTGGCAATATAGGTATGAAGACAGCACATACCTGAAAAGTTTTGTTTTTTTTCCCCAAACTATGGAATGACTTGCCAGTGATGCCACATTCCTTTGTGACATATATTTGATACAATGACCCTGGGTTTGAGTGTGAGACTAAGGGGTCTATTCTTAGCTAAGCTGCATTTTTAGTAAGAAACAATTAAGGATTCCAAAGCAAGAAATATCTCCCCAGTCACAGATGCCTTGGCCAATCCTAGGCAAGAAAAAAAAAAAGGGAAATGCAGAATATCTCCTTTGCCTCCTATCTCATTGACATTTACAAAAGCTATTATCTATCACAAAGGCCTTAGTTATAAAAAGGATATGAGAAAAATTCTTATAGTTCAGATAAAAAGGAAAAAAGAATATAAAATTATGTGGCTACTTTAATATTATACAAATACCGTTCACTGAAATCAGTGAGCTACCTGGAGGAAATCCATTTTTAAAAAAGATTTCACAGTAAGATGTTAATAAATGATAAAATCCATATGCTGTATTTCAACCTTATCATGAATTGCTGCTTCGACCACATTTATTTCCCCATTTCCCTGAATAAGCTGTTTCCACATACCTGTTTCACGTACTCACACTTCTGCCCACTTAATCTCTCTCATTGTTTTAGGCTCCTGACGTTGTCTCCTCTTTGAAGCTTTCATTTCCCCCACAGGAGAAAATTAGCAGCTCCTTTTGTGTTCTCACAGCACTATGTGGAGACCTCCTTTACAACACTGTGGTATAGTCTCCGTATGAGCTCATCTGCCACAAATTGGCTACTAGCTCCCTGAGAATAAGAATCATGTCATACATATATATTATGTTTATTTCCAAGGGCTAGAAGTGAGGCTAACATAAAGCATAACAATAATAATTACTATGGAAAACATTTATTGGTCTTTTACTGTGTGCACACAGTTCAAAGCAGGCTTCGTGCATTACCTCATTTAATCCTTAAAACAAACATTTGACATGGGATCTATCATCATCCCTCTTTTAAGAGAGAAAATTCCAGCAGAATACATGCAGGACCAGGATGGTGCAAGACTGCAAAGTAAATGGCTCCCCCTGGAGTTTGACAGTGTGCAACCTGTGCACCATTAGCAATGGCCTCTCAGTCAATGTTTTTAGAATCAAATGTAACTGTTTAATATTAGGCTTTTAGCAGATGTATTTGCAATTTAAAAACATATTTTTAGAGGTCTTTGATTCCTTAAACCAAAGAACATTTTAGAGGTAAAGAAGGGCATCTGCCTAGTGTTCTTTTAAACTTACTGTCTAGATAACCATTTATTCTGACCAAAAATTGTCACTAAATTGCTCTGATGACCATGCGGTCTAATAAAATGACAAAACCAAGAGGCAATAGGACAGACTGTTTAAAGTCAAGTAAAGACAACCCAGAAAGCCTAAGAAGGTCATTTCTGTCACTCCTCTCTTCTACCCTCCTAAGAAAGCTCTAGGCTTTTCATTCACATAAGAATAACAGCAAAAATGTCTTTTGTTATAAACATATGTAATACTTACTGGCCATTTGCAGCTTGACTAAAACACAATAAAAATCTGTTTTTGTTTTCTAAAAGTAATAGCATATTAGAATTTAACAAATGGTAGCCAACCAATGAAACTGTATATTACATAAATTCATGATATTTGTCTTAATTATATTTTGCTGATGATCTCAGAACCGAAAGGGTATTCTTAAGGGGCATTATCATTTCAGATAACCCTGAAAGAAGTTACTAACTTCTGTATTGCTCTTTTTTAAGGGGCTTCAGGGAAATTTTTGTTTTGTGTTGTGTGTAAATCTCATAATATCATACCCTGATCTCATGTTAAGTGGTAAAGGAGGTCAGTGTAACAAGGGGTTTGAATGCAGAGGGAGGAAATAGGCCATGAATACTTAGAGATTAAAATCAGTTAATGTGAATTAGAGATGGATTTACTAAATAGAATTCAGTGATAATCTCATATCCAAGGTCGCCTTCTAGCTTCACTGCTGATGAACTCAGCATTTTAGCACAAATGCAGCACAGTTCATGAACGATTACCAACATGTAGTGGTACTGACCACAAACCACAGTCAAAAAGGATGACATTAGGTGCATCTAAGCAGATTATTAAAGAGATGTGCTTTTCCTAACAGTGTTTGCAGAGCTGATGAATCGAGGATTGGGCATCATGCCGGGTATTTCTTCAGGGAAACAGAGTAATCCTTAACTTAGGGAGACACCTACAGGTACAGTGGAAAAAATAAGAGGATCTGAGAAACAGAAAACCATAGCATTATGTTTATTCAGGAAAACCAAAATGATTTTTCTTTGAAAAGATTTTTGATTACTGAGAGAATTTTTCATTGTTAGGCACAAATAGTTGTCTAATTGGCCTAAATGCCTTTGGAAAGGACTCGGGATTTCTCTATTGGTGGAAATAACGTTAGTTGTTTCCATCATCATCATTTTTACTGGGTGTCTACTAGACAGGCACAAGTATTTTGAGATATTCATCACTTTGGTAAGTTTTTCCCTCATTTAAATTAAAAATATACCTGGTAAAATAAACATATTTTACAGTAGCATTTATGTCTTAACATAAATAGTTTTATTACATCCCTTCCTTTTTTTAAAGAAAAAGTCTTTGAGTAATATGGAGTGGGATTTAAAGATGCCAGTGGAGGGTGGCGGTGACACATGACAGAATCTTGTCTGCGGGTAGACAGAGCTGTTTAACAGCCCCCTCACCTCTCCTCTCTGCTCTATGAGTCCCCATTCCCTGAAGTGGAAATCAGAGGAAGAATTCATCTTTTTTCTTTGGTTTTATAATTTTAAGCCTTCTACCTCCAAGCAGGTGTGTTCAGAAAGAATGCCTCTTCAGACATCTCCTCCACTTCCTATATTTGATAATATTTATATAACACTGACATTTCCAGTAACTAGCAGGGAAAGGATTCTGATGTACCGTAAAGACATCATTCTAATGTGCTTCCAAAGCTGGAAAAACTCTAGTACTGACAAAAAGAGCAAATCCCATAATATTACCTTTTCCCAATTTTGGCATTATGCCAGTAAATCCAGTCTCGAAATCACTGCGTATCAAAGATGGTCCAGAAAAGAACAACCAAAATAGGTGAGGGGATACAGCAGATTTCACACACTGAATCCCCAAGGATCAAGAACCTTTTTTTTTTTAAGATGGAAGACAGATTCTGTCAATTCAATCTTCCAAAATAAGATCTTATCCTCTCCATGCTTGTAGTCTCCAAGCAGCACCTGAGCAGATAAGTTTAGATACCGAGGATTTCTCTGTTACATTACTCTAACAGTTTTCTCTCATCTCTAGTCTTGTTCCCATTAAAAGGCATCTTCCACACAGCCATTGCACTAAACACAAACCTTGTCAGATTACTTCCTTAGTGAAAACCTTTATAGGATTCTGTCTTTATCTTCAGGATAAAGTTCAAATCCTTTAACTTGCCACTGTACACAATCTGGCTTCTGCCTACCTTCTCGGTTTCATGCCTTACCATTCTTTTTCAACAATAGTAATACTACAATATCAATATTAGTAATATTTATAAAATATGTACCATATGGCAAGACTGTCCTAAATACTTTTATTTTGGTAAAATATACATAAAATTTAACTTCAC
This sequence comes from Suricata suricatta, assembly GCF_006229205.1. Lineage (NCBI taxonomy): Eukaryota > Metazoa > Chordata > Mammalia > Carnivora > Herpestidae > Suricata > Suricata suricatta. The sequence continues at coordinate 45,573,060 of NC_043706.1, forward strand.
CATTTTTAGATGGACAGTTCTGTGGCTTTAAGTTCATTCACATTGTTGTACAACCATTGCCACCATCCATCTCTAGAACTTTTCACCTTCTACAACTGAAACTCTATAACCATTCAATTCCCTAATTCCCCATTCCTTTCCCCCAGGCCCTAGAAACCACCATTTACTTTCTGCCTGTATGAATTTGACTATTCTAGGAATCTCATATAAATGAAATCATTTGTCCTTCTGTGACTGGCTGATTTCATTTAGCATAATATCTTCAAGCTTTTTCTATGTGGTGGCATGTGTCAGGATTTCCTTCTTTTTGAAGGCTGAATAGTAATCTAAGTATACAGTACATTCTGTTTATCTGCTTATCTGTCCAGGATACAAGGGTTGCTTCTATCTCTGGGCTATTGTGAATAAAGCTGCTATGAACATGGGTACACAAATATCTATTTAAGACCTCACTCTCAGGATTTTTTGCATATATACCTAGCAGTGAAATTGCTGAGCCACTTGGCAATTGTTCAGTTTTTTTTGAGGAACTGTATTATTTTCTAGTAGCGGCAGCCTTGTACATTCCCACCAGAAATGTACAAGGGCTCTGTGATAATTTTAGGTAATAGGTACCTAATAGGTAATCAATTTGACTGGCCATGGGGTGCCCTGATTACATATTTCTGGGTGTGTCTGTTAGGGTGGTTCTGGATGATATTAGCATTTGAATCAGTGGATTTAATAAAGTTGGTTGCCCTCCCCAACGTGTGTGAGCATCTTCCAATCTATTTCAGGTAAAACATAAGCCCTCTTCAGATAAGTCCCACTTCTGTCTGTCCCTTGTGGGATTCTCTCTCTGCCCCTTGTTCACTAGCGCTCTCTTGCTCGCTCGCGTGTGTGCTCTCTCTTCCTCAGGAAAAAAAAAAGGCAAAAAAAGGAGGAATTCACCCCATTTCCTGCCTCACTAACTGATTTGGGACACTTCATATCAGCCTCTCTGGCCCTTAGGCTATGATTTACACCATGCACTCTCTTGGTTCTCAAACCTTAAGATTTGGACTGTACCATTACCTTCTATACACCCACCTTTCAACATCATTCTGGAGAAAGCCATATATTAACAGTCTAAGCACATTCATTTTAGGGAATATTCATAAGCATTCACTTTCCTGAGGTCTTGGGCCAAGCCCAGCAATAACAAAGTCAAATGCTCATGCCCAGAAAGAAAGTGAAGTCAGATTGAAGCAATATTCTGCCCTTTCTCCCCCGTTTCAACCTTTGGGTCTAACTTCACCTTCTTATTGAAATAATTCTGGTAGAGTTTGGTTGAGGACCATAACCACAATATATTTCTCTACATAAATATGCTGATTTTTTCCAAGATAAGATAAGATAATTATTTTATTTATATATCAATTTTATTTTCTCATGCTCAAGTCTATATAATGCTAAACTGAAGAATGGTAATAATCAGAAATTTGGGGGAGGCTAAAGTTTAATTTTTTTAAAAAAAGGAAGAAAATAGTTTGGTAAGAAATACTTCAAATAAATATCATGATTTTTTTTAAATAATATCATTGTCTGAGTTTCTGATGAAGTACGGAGCATGTACTTCATTTAAGTACACTTCATTTTAAGTATTTTAAATTTTTTTAAGGTGAAACTGTACATACTTATAACATTACAAAATTCTCAACGTCAATTATTTTAATGTAGTTTTAGGAAAGTACATATCAGGTGCGGAATTAAACTGAAGACACAGTTTTACCCTTTGATCATCATTGAAAGACTATGCTAGACAAAAGCTAACTCAAAAAGAGGATGTTACATAGATTGCTGCTTCTTTTCCAAACACTTCTCAATATCACCAAGCACTTGGACAGCAGCCTTTGGAATTCGAGTCCCAGGACCAAATACACTGGAAACTCCGACTTCAAACAGAAATTCATAATCCTGTTGAAAGAATTTGTTTAATTAATAAAATAGACAATATTTAATTTCAAGGAAATGAAACAAAAGGACAATAAATGCTGCCCTTTCTTCTTTGTCCCTGATGCCCCCAACTGTCTCAACTGGCTGGCATTTGGGGTTGAAAACTTCTTACGTCACTGTGCTTGCTAACAACCGCCACAAGCTCGCCTTGTCATTAAAAGAACAAAATGCGCTCTGCCCCTCCCCCAGTACCCCAGGTGTGGCGAATGGTAGGAAGTCGTGAGGCCCGCTGGCTGAGAACTTCTCAGCCTTAAGCCATGTAATTTTCATTCACCTCAATGTTTACTACTTGTCACTCTTTGTGTTAAATTCAGTATCACATTATAAGCTTGAGTTTACAAGGCGATTTATTTACTCTAAGGTATTTTGTCTGTGGCTAGTGAATGGTAGTACATCTGGGAACTTTTGTTAAAAGATTTTTGTTTTGAGTTGACACGATGTTATGTTAGTTTCAGGTGTACACCACAGTGATTCAAGTTTATACATTATGCTATGCTCACCACAAATGTAGCTACCATCTGTCCTGTTACATAGCTATTATCATATCATTAGGTATATTCCTTATGCTGTCTTTTATTACTGACTTATTCATTCCATAACTGGAAGCCTCTATTTCCCATTCCCTTTCACACATTTCACCCAACCTCTACTCCCCACCTCTGGCAACCACCCGTTTGTTGTCTGTATTAATAGGTCTAATTCTGCTTTTTATTCATTCACATATTTTTTGGATTTCATATATAAGTGAAATCATATGGTATTTGCCTTTCTCAGTCTGACTTATTCCACTTAGCATAACACCCTCTAAGTTGATCTATGTTGTCATAAATGGCACAATCTCATCCTTTTAATGGTTGTGTAATATTCCGTGTTTTTAATACACATGCATATTCAAGATAGTTCGAATCTTTTTCAGTGAGACTAAAGCCATATATTACTCTTATAATGTATCTGCATATAAAAGTATTTAGGTGTCAGGATGATGTCTTTTGAAAATGATGCCCTTCACAGCCCACACCTTTAACATTTCATCAGTGGATTGACACTTATGATGCTTCCATATCTTGGCTACTGTAAATAATGCTTCAATAAGCACAGAAGTGCATATATCTTTTCTAATTAGTGTTTTTGTCTTCTTTGGGTGAATGATGCTGCTTTGAATTTGGCTTTGTGAAGAAATCAGATTTTCTATAAACAAAGATTAGCTCATTTAAAAAAAAAATTCTCCCATGTTGCTGTTGCTATTTGTTAGTTTATTTTACACAGTCTGAGTGAAAACATTCCCAGGACATAAATACTGCTCCAGGCTGTAGTCTTTTAAAAGCTGGAGTGTCTGTAGCTATAATATTGAGTTTTAGGACATCCTTTCTAAATCCCTGACCCTTGTCCACATGGGTGATCACATATCCCACGACATTCTGGTTTGTGTTTACTGCTGCAGTACCCTCTTTGCTGTTAGGAGTCCTTTTCTATTAAGGTGTGATTGACATAACATACTGGCTCTAGTTGTACCACGATCAGTATTTGTAGCCACACTGAAAAATGATCCGCACAGTAAGTCCAGCTACAAAACTGTGCATGTATATCTGTGTTGAGAATTTTAAAGATTTCCTCTTAGTAAGTTTTAAATATACCCTACAGCTTTATTAACTATAGTCATCACGGTGTGTATTACATCCCCATGACTTAATTACTTTTGTAACTAGAAATCTGTAGCTGTTGAGCACCTTCACTCATTTTGCCCACCCCCCTTGCCCCTTGCCTCTGGTAATGACCAATCTGTTCTTTGTATGTATGAGCTTCAGTTTTCGCATTTTTTAAAAATCTGCATGTAATGAGATCATATGGTATTTATCTTTGTCTAACTTATTTCACTTAGCATAATGTCCTCTAGTTCCATCCATGTTGTCACAAATGACAAGATCTCATTCTTTTTATGGCCAAATAATATTCCATGATGTATATATACCACATTTTCTCTATCCATTCACCAGTGGATGACCACCTAGTTTGTTCCCATATCTTGGCTATTGTAACTAATGCAGGAAAAGACAGACAGATACATAGATCTCTTTGAGTTAGTGTTTTCCTCCTTTAAAAAAAATTTTTAATGTTTATTTATTTTTAATTTTTTAAATGTTTTATTATTTTTGATAGAGAGAGAGAGACAGAGCATGAGAGGGGGAGGGGCAGAGAGAGAAGGAGACACAGAACCAGAAGCAGGCTCCAGGCTCTGAGCTAGCTGTCAGCACAGAGCCTGACGCGGGGCTCGAACCCACGAACGTGAGATCTGACCTGAGCTGAAGTCAGAGGCTCAACCGACTGAGCCACCCAGGCACCCTAATGTTTATTTTTGAGAGAGAGACAGACAGACAGAATATGAGCAGGAGAGAGGCAGAGAGAGAGAGAGAGAGAGGGAAACACAGAATCAGAAGCAGCTTCCAGGCCCTGAGTTGTTAGCACAGAGCCTGATGCGGGGCTTGAACTCACAAACTGTGAGATCAGACCTGAGCTGAAGTCTGATGCTTAACCGAATTAGTGTTTTTATATTCTTTGGATAAATACCCAGAGGTAGAATTGCTGGATCCCATGGCAGTTATATTTTTAATTTAAGAAATCTTTGTACTGTTTTCCACAATGGCTGCATCAGTTTAGATGCACACCAACAGTGCACAAGGTTGCCATTTTTACACATCTTACCAATATTTCTTTTTTTTTTTCCTTTTTGATAATAGCCATTCTAAAAGGTGTGAGGTGGTATCTCATTGTGGTTTTGATTTGCATTTCCCTGATGCATCTTTTCATGTCCCTGCTGGCTACCTGTATGTCTTCTTTGGAAAATGTCTATTCAGATCCTCTGCTCATTTTTTAATTAGACTGTTTTTACAGCACCCTTTGTAAAGCACCCATATTCATTCTCAAAAGTGTTCACATTTAGGTGATAAATTATATGGTCATGCTAATTATCCCTCAATGTCTCTATTATTTCCTTATAATATTCTTATAATACTATAATTCTGCCATGGCACTTAACACATCTTACTGAACTTTTCTCCTTCTAAGTCTGAACTTCTAAGGGCAGAGAACACTTCTAATCATTTTTATAACCTTAATATCTGACACATTAAAGGCACCTCAAACATGTCATTATTCTTGGGCAGATGCTATAGATTTAAGCTTTCATAAGAAAACTTGATGAAACAATAACAACTATCTCCAAATTGGGGATGGCCAAATAGATAAGTTAGTCCATTCTATCTTTCCTAGTAATGCTATGCACCATTTGTTACCTCACCTGACTTGTGGATTTGGAAGGTGAACTCACCTGGAAGAGAAACGTGAATGTTGCAAATAAAGAAGGGCTTTATGACTTACCTAAGCCTTAACATAAACCTTGTAAAACATACTTTAGTGAGGGGATAAAATGTGAGAAACAAGTAGATCTGAGTAAAGGGTATACAGGTGTTCTTTGTACTATTTTCATTGTCTACCTTATCTATTAGTTTCAAATTATTTTCAAATAAAAATTGTTATTTTAGGAACGCCTAGGTGGCTCAGTCAGTAAGGTGTTAGACTTCGGCTCAGGTCATGATCTTACAGTTTGTGGGTTCGAGCCCAGTGTTGGGCTCTGTGCTGACAGCTCAAAGCCTGCAGCCTGATTTCAGATTGTGTGTCTCCCAGTCTCTCTGCCCCTCCCCTGCTTTCTCTCTCTCAAAAATGAAAAACATTTTTTTAAAAAGTTGTTATTTTAAAACCATCCTCCACTGAGCTGGCCGAGCGTATCATATTGCCTCCTTCATGAAAGAAGTAGGCATCACGAGGCTGCTAACCTTCCTGAAAATATTTGGAAGCCACTGCTTTTAAGAAGGTTAGAAGATCCAGTCTATAGTAACACACACTGGTGAAGACAGGCCATATTTATTTAATCAGGCTGCAGAAACTGTGAGTTCCACAATGGCAGTGGCTAAGTCTGTTTGATTAACCACTATATATTATTGCTTTCTAATTTAAAATATAAATGACTTTCAACTGAGTAATAGCACTATTTTATATATTTACTGCAAACAAAAAAATGCGTAATGCTACAGTTATATTAAAAGGATACTCACGTCACCACACAAGTGTGTCATTATAGAACATAATCATTAGTCTTTAAACCCATAGTGGAAAAAGTATGTAAAACACCTACAAATGTTCTGAGTAATTCAAATATCCAAAGAGTAAATACAACTTATGTGAAATATATTTTTGAAAATGTCAGCTCACTTAGATAACAGGCTTGTGTTTATTCTCAACTTACACTTCAATTCCAGTATTTTGGGCAGCTTAATTATTCTGGTTCTTAAGTTTTAATATTATGTCTAAGAGCTCAGGTATTATAGACTCTAAAACTGCAATACAGATAGAAGTTTCCATACACAGAAAATAAAGAATAAAAGTCCTTTATATTCCCATATAGTCAACTATATTTGTGAAAATAATAGGCAATTACGTTAACAAAAAGTTTGTGTTGACTTTATCACATTAAGTACAGTGTTGTCAGAAAAAAATAATATATAGTTTGCTTACTAGCCCTACATTATTATCAATCTCACAACTTCATACATATACTTTCTGATTTCATAAGTAGTATATAAATAACTATTTTATACGCTGAGTGGTATGGACGACAAAAATAGTAGACCTCAACATAAGATCATATTTCACCAACAGATTTCAGCTATCATCTTTGTAGTATCTATCAATTATTTAGTTAGCACAATCGTGTAGGTCTTCTAACTCTAGTTTTTCTGTCCTCAATAAAAAAAGAAAACTTGACATAATTAAAAATTGGAAATAGACCAAATTTAAATCTTTACTAATTATTTTAACTGATAGGTAAGGTAATATGTGGAAAGTATCTCACCACCC
>NC_043706.1:45580044-45650110 GCF_006229205.1 Suricata suricatta
TAAAGGACTCACTTCATTACCAGGACAAAGAGTGCTCACTCTGTCTATGGCTAGGGGTTGAGTATAGGTACTGTGTGTTTACCATTCTTTTCAACATTGCCTACTTTTGGACTCTTACTATAATGTACTTAGTAAAATCACCAGGAAATACTTTAGATCAAAATCTATGACAAATTTATCTTTAGCAAAAGTATACAGTAAATGGGAACTACATGTACAATAACATTACTCAGGATTCCCATAACAGCACTAGAAAAATATAGGAGGTGAAGAATACCTGTGGTGGTATCACCCCTCCACACATGACAAGAATATCTGGCCGTCCAAGGGCGTTAAGTTCCCTGATGAGCTCAGGAACTAGAGTTTTATGACCAGCAGCAAGTGTGCTCACACCCACAGCATGCACGTCTGCGTCCACAGCCTGCTGGGCCACTTCTCGGGGAGTCTAAACAATCAGAAGGTAAAGAGACAAATCATCACTTATTCCAAAAAGTATTTTAAACCTGTTTTCTATTTAATTAGCACCCCAAGGTTTTCCTCATTAAAAATCTTGAAGCAACTATAGCTTCATATTTCATTCTCAAATCATAAATACCATCTCATCCAATTGATGCAATAAACACCAGCACTGTATTGCTTTTAACCCTAGAATTTATCAATCAGATTTAAGTTACATCAATATATAGGTTCCCCCCAAAACAACTTTTAAGATAAATAATATAGGAAAAATACATTATCTCTTCATTACAATTTTTGAAAAATACATCTGTTGTCTTCATTATCAACATTTATTGAGTAGGTATGCAATACAAGACAACATGTTATAATCTCTATGAAAAAGTAAAAGACTAATAAACATACAATTCAATGTGAAGAGTGAATCTCTGGTTTTAAAGTAGAATGGGAAAGAGAGATGTTAGCAAGATGAAACACTAGGACCTCCTCCAGGACCTCAGTCTCCCACGGAGACACTGAAGTGACAGCAACATACGAATCAAAATAACACAAGAACTCTAGAAACTAGTTAGGGGCTACCGTACCCAGGCAAATGCCTAAGCAAGAGAAGGGACGGTGCCAAGAAGGCTGTTTTTCATGTATTAACTGGATTTAACCAGTGTGGAATACAGACTCATAAAGGATATCTTCACGTATTCAATTATAAATTGAGTTACCCAGGATCATATTCATTCTCTGCAATGAGTCTGTGACATTTGCTCTTGATAATTTACATGTATTCAAATCACTTCATATAAAAGATACATACAAGTTTGTCATTGTAAATATACTGTAAACTGAGACATTGGGGAAGGATAAGTTATGTCAGGAATCACCTGTACAATTATAAGCTCAAAAAATTACCAGAAGCTGAGAATTTTCCTAGTTTGGCAATATTTTAAGCCTCATAATTTCAGTGTGAAAACAAAAGATTCTATACTTTTGGTAATGAAGCCACATTCAAGAGGATCTCTAAGTAAATCACACAGCAGATTGGTAGAACCTAGACTGTGAAAAATATAACCCATGGAATGAAAACCATTAAGAAAATGTGCCTATTCTTAATATTGATTTGTTAAAAGAAATCTAACTGACATACACAATTGATCATTCATATCATCCATGTTACCAAAATGTATTAGATTACAATTCCATTTAATTTGGTTCCATGCTTTATGCTTATATACATTAAACTGTATTTTATGTCAACAAATATTAAACATTTTAAAACTTCAAATCTAATTTTAATGAAATCAGACACAGAACTGCAGGATTGTACCTGCATCCACAGATAAGTTTTTCCTTTGTTTTTTAAATGGTATAGGATTATGTTAAAAAAATTTATGGTACTAAAAGACAAATTATATTTTTATAGATGGCTTGCAATAGGGAAATGAACTTTCAGCTCTCTGAAAAATTCTTTTAAGTGCCAATGGATGGTCATTATTTTTAATTACTTTAAAAAAATATTGCCCCAAAGCTCACTATTAAATATTGGAAATGTATTATATTTGGTCAATATTTAAAATAAACAAAAAGCTAATGTAAAAGGGAAGTAGAATATGAATAAAAAATTAGAATGGGAAAGTAGTCAACTTAAAGGAAGAATGAAAGCAATCTCAATACATATATTTATTTAATCTAAAATATATTTGAGAATCTTAACAAAACCTACCTTAAATGTATTTATGAATTTACCTACCAACATAGTTCAAGGACATAGCTCCACAAGTCGAGGCCAACTCTTTACAATAAAAATCTCTTCTACACACTCTGGAATATGGGAGATTCTACAAAGGGTGGTCCTCTTCAGGAAGGTTACTTCTTTACTCGTAAAAATGTAATCCATACTTTTTAGTGTTCATCTTAGCTGACTCATCCACAGCATGGAATAACAGTACTTCTTTTTCCTCCTTAGTGGTCATCCCACTACTCACCCAATTTCCTTTTCCTCCTTTGCTGCCTCCTTCTCTTTTTCCTTTTAATGTACAAATTTTCTTATGGCTACATACACTCTTCATGGAAGTTAAATCAGTTTTCATGGTTTCAAGTACCATTTACATACTGAAAAGTCTCAAAATCTTATTTATAACAGAGGCCTCTCTTCTACGCTCCAGACATGTATATCCAATTTACATGATTGTCTTCATCTGAATGTTCCATAAACTGATTCCCGTAAGCTTACCTCCATTATCTATAAATAGTCCCCTCATTATATTTTCTTCACAATCTGAGCAGACTTCTGCTAAGACCCTGACACTGCCCTTGGGTAAGGCCCTCATTGCTTCTCACTCTTTACTGAACATCTTAACTGGACTCCTTGCGTCTAGGAAGCTCCTCTCAATCTGCTTCAGAAAGTGATTCCTGGAAAGTGAGTTTTCTAAAGTATAAATTTGATTGTCACTCTCCCTAAACACCTTTGGGATAAGTTCAAACTCTGTAGAAGGGCATACAAGGCTATATCCATTGTAATCTACACACCATCCGAAGCACCGTATCCTAATGTTACTGAACATCCTAGAGTTACCTGAAATCATCATGCCTCCTCACGGCTCTACACCTCTGCTCAACCCAACCCTTTTTCCTAGCATGCCCTTCCTTGCCTTGCCCTCTATGCTTCCAAAAGGTCCAGCTCAAACATAAGTTCCTAGAATACTTGAACAAGTTCTTTGTCCAAACTTTAATTACAGTAATTATTACTCTGCTGTGTTTGCTGATAAGTAAATCTTTCTCTGTTAGGAGCCTATAACATCCCTGATGACAAAAATTGTATCTTATTCAACTCAGAACCTAGCATCTGGTAGATGATCAGCAAGTATGTAGTGGGTAAGGCCTTTAACTATGAAAGTTATTACAATGTATTCAACATACTGATGATTAATGTTGTATTGTTCTATAGAGAATTTTAGCTTCATTTACTTCCGACAAATTATTATCTTGTTGGGTCAAATATTCTGTGATTAAATAAAATACTATTAGAGAGTGACAAAAATGAAAACCTAAGTATGAATCAAGCTTTGACTCTGATGGTTGATTTCCCTTTCAAAACATTTCCCATCAATCTGATATGGGCTACCTGTCCCACAAATTTTCAGACAAATCTCAATAAAGAGTACTACAAGATCTTTGAAAGTAATCTTCAGTTTTAGAAACTAATAGCAGTGTAGTTACTGACACTGATTTTTACATAATGTGAAGAACAAGTACATTAATATAAATTATATTTCTTTCTTATTTCTGTCATAATTAACTGGCTAATATGCATTCAAAAATAAATTAAGGAATTTGTTGAATTCATTTTCTTCTTTCACACCTTGAAAAACATCATGGTTTATCACCTTTTTACTATTTTTTCTAAATGTAAGTGATTTGCTACATTCTTTTTGAAGTTACTCCAACATTTTTAGTACCTGAAAAAGAGGACCTATGTCCACATCAAAACCAAGATCAGCAAATCCTGTAGCAATAACTTTTGCTCCTCTGTCATGGCCATCTTGTCCCATTTTTGCCACAAGAAGACGAGGTCTGCGACCTTCACGTTCCATGAATTTATGAACCCTAAGAATATTTTAAAATATAATCGTTATTTCAAAAATAATAAAAGTTATATATTAAATGTCCAAAAGATATGAAATCTATAATTTACTCATAGTAAATCTTTCAAGTTTATTTAAAAATACTTTTTTTATATCTGTTACATTTTATGAATATCTCTATTTTACATTCAGAATTCCATTAAATCCTGAATATGCTTACCACCTTCCCCCACAGAGGGAAGTCTGAAAGATGGCCCAGCCTGTAAGCCCGTAACACTTGAGAACAGAACAGTGAAGACGAGACAATGGCAATTTTTGGCCTTCCTAAACCAGTCTCCAGCATACATGTATAAATATTTAAATATGAACTTAAAAGTGCCTTTCACGTTATTTATACAAATGAAACTCACTGGCTGCTTTGGGCTGTCCACATCTCACCAGCCATCACAAGTGAGAACTCCGCCAAGCTGACTGCAATGTGGTGACTCCTAATGACATAGACTCAAAATACCTGCTGGCTTAAACCAATAAATCTACAGCCCAGATGAAAAAATACTATCTTTGTTTTTGGTAAAAGAAAAAAAAAATATCACCTTGGATATTTTGGTATTATTATCTCATCTATGAGTAGTGACATAAAAAGTGGAAAAATTTGTTACGAAAGTTGAGAAAAACAATCATCAGGAAGCTACATTTACACACGGAAAGCATGATCAATTTGTATCAATTTATAGTTCCTAATCATGTTTGACAATGCTATTTACTGTCCATTCAGTGAGACTGATTTTAACTTATGTATAGATGGCCACCAAATATTTAAAATAATTAAATGTACTATAGTAAGAAAATTGAAATTTAAGCAGCTAGGGGATATGAAGCAGTATCAATGTTAGTTCAACAAACATTTGTTTTAATTAGAAACTCCTAAAGGAAACTATGGTGAAAATTCAAAATATTATTTTAGTAAACCTATAGGCTAACAGGAAAATCTGCTGGGAGCCGCACCGGCCTTGCTGGATGACACGGTCACAGTAAGGAAATGGCAGCCGCACAGGGCTCCTGCCATGAGAGGCAGAAACTGGCATCTCCTTCTGCTACTACAGCTCATGTGAAATTAAGCCTGTTGCTATTGATTAGGCCTCACAATGTTCCAAGTCAGACCGATATTCCCCACACAGATGCCTCATGGGAAGAAGCATATTCCCACCTCTATAAAGAGGAATTTAAACAAAGCACTGCAAATGTTGTCGAAAGGTTCTCCTAAGGGGTTAAAGAACACAAGAATAATATTTACTCTGGCCTGGAGAAAAAGAGCCTAACTTAGGAATAAGAAACAAACAAGAGCCAAGCATAAGTTACTGCGCATACATATAATTTGGTGCCCACTGTGAGGATGGGTAAGAGTAGTTATGACTTAAACTCATATGCAAAGGCCAACTCATCTAGGGCGCCTATGGTGCTTACACCTTCAACCTCAAAGAACAAGGTTGACAATACATTCGCGAATACATTCTTCCTCTTGTTGGGCAAACAGAATGCCTCCCAGCCTTGTTTATGCCTGAATCTTCACGTTATTGTTATAAAATGTGTTTGCTATCTGCTTCTCACTGAAAACATCCTGCTATCTTCTTAGTTGTAAGGTTTACTACAGGTTCAAACAAATATGTATGTTATCTGCTTTTTACTGAGAATATCCTGTTATCCTATGATGTGTAAATTACCTCATTGTAATTAGAATAGTTCTGCAAAAAATGCCTCTGTAAAACCTGTTTCTGCACCTTTTTCAAAGCATCTTTATCACTGAGAATTATTTGTAAAAATTCCACTTTTTGATGTCATAAATCTATAAATAAAGGCACAAAACCTGGCAAGAGAGAGGTGCCAGACTGGTGATCAACCAGGCTCTCTCGCCCCCATTTTTGCCATTTTCACCGATGCCAATGCCTCCTTCAGGGGACCTTGGACCAGCCAGAGCTGGACTCCGGCAAAAATCATTTAAAATGTTTTCCAAATGGTATGTGAGAAAATTAAGTCTGCAACTGATTCACAGGGATTATGTTAACAGAAAATATGGCATTCTGATTTAAGAAATCTCATATATTACCTCTTGATAGCAAACGATATCTCCTTACTTTCTCCAAATTCCTGGCGATAGGCTCCACTCACCATACGATCATTAGCTTTATGTTCACCAAATACCTTTTTCATAGCATCTGTGATTTCTCCAACTGTACATCTAAAATATTAAAATAATAAGAGGTTCTATTAACATCATTATTTGAGATTAAAAAATTTACTTTACTTTTTATTATAATTTGTTAATGTTTATTTTTTTGAGAGAGAAAAAGATAGAGCATGATGGGGGGAGGGGCAGAGAGAAGGAGACACAGAATCTGAAGCAGGCTCCAGGTTCTGAGCTGTCAGCACAGAGCCTGATACAGGGCTCAAAGCCACGAATTGTGAGATCATGACCTGAGTCAAAGTGGAATGCTCAACCAACTGAACCACCCAGGCACCCCTTCCTTACTTATTTTAATATCCAATATAATTAGACACATTTTATCACCTAAGTAAAATATAAGCTACCAAAAATCTTATGGTATTTGCCTTTTTCTGACTTACTTTGCTTAAATAAGAATATTTTTTACTGCATTGATGAAAGCATCTTTCCTCAGAATACTTAGGAAAAATGATTCTGGACACCTCCATACATAGTAATCTCTTTCTCCCTCCCTTCCTCCTTCTCTCTCTCTCTCTCTCTCTTTGGTGGGGTACAAAAAGGGGATTTTATTAAAGCACAGGGACAGGAACTGTAGCAGGAAGAGCCGCCCTGGGATAGTAAGGAGAGGCTGAGTTGGGAGGTAAAGTTGGGGAGGTAAAGTCAAGGGGAAGTTTCCAAAGGGATTTTCATATACTAAGGAAGAAATACAGGATCCTGGTGGCCGACTTCCGATTCTGTGTCTCCCTCTTTGTCTGCCTCTACCCCTCCTCTCTCTCTTTCTCTTTCTATCTCTCTCAAAATAAAGAAGCATTAAAAATTTTTTTTAAAAAAACAACTAGACAAGGAGCAAGATGGCCACTGATACTTTTTGATGAGAAAGCCTTTTAGCAGATTCCATTCATTTGTTTATTAATTCATTCACCATCTACTGCGTGTCTAGTATAGGGCAAGCATGGTAAGTGCCAGGCACATGGTGGTTAGTAAGACTGGGGGTGGGAGGCGTGGGGAAGGAACCTGCCCTCAGAGCTCACCATCTGTCAAGGGATACAGACAAGATATATGCACACAAATCTCTAGTAAGAATTTCATATAATAAGTACTATGAACACACAAAAACAGGTGAAATAAGGGTGTCCTGGAAAGCTGTTCTAAAGATAATGAAGATAAAACTTTTGAACTAAGACAGAAATAATGAAGAGACACCCAAGGGAACATAAAGGATAATGGAAAAGTGTTTGAAAAAGAAAACATTAAATGCAAGGGTTCTGACAGGTAAAGAACAAAACAAAACAAAACATGTTCTATTTTTAAAAATAGAAAGAAGGACACTGGGGACACAACATAATGAAAAAATCAGAATAAGATTAGGTCAGAGAGAGAAGCCAGAGTCACATCTCACACAATCTTGCAAGCCATTGCAAAGTTAGATTTTAATTTAAAAGGAATGGGAAACCACAAAGGATTTTAAGCACAGAAGTCATCTTATTTCTTCTAAGAAGTTCAAACTGAAAAACAGAAATAATAACAAAAACCCAAACCACATACTATTGATTCTACCTCTGAAGCACTTAAAACATGTTTAAAAAGTTCATTATATTAAGGAATAAATAACAAAAGCAAGAATAATTCATTAGTGACATCATGTACTGAGAGAAAATTTTCTGATTCACTTGCTTTTCTGTATGTTCTAAGAGGCAAAGCACTGACTGTCCTTTATTTTGGGGATCTATTCAAAGATATCTCTGAATAGCTTTAGAAGACAGAGGCCTCGCCTACCTCTGGACAAAGAGGAGTTTTGTGGACTGTCAAAAATAAAAACATCTATACTTGAAAATACATTAAACTTCTCAACCTCAAAATGAGTGCCATGGATTCACTACAATAGCTTCAAATGTCCTGAGCCAAGGGAAATACACAGCATTACCATACTCCACCCATCCTGCTGGCGGTGGGGGGGGGTGGGGTGAAGGAGGCTGAGAAGCCTCTGCAGGGCGTCGGTGGGTTTTTCCGTAATCACTTGCTGTAATTCTTGAGAGGCTGGTTCGTTTCTCATTTATGAATACTTTTGACCCTTCCCCAAACCTTGTTAGAAAGATTTAGTAACTGGGGCACCTGGGTGACTCAGTCGGTTGGGTGTCCAACTTCGGCTTGGGTCATGATCTCATGGTTTTGGATTCCAGCCCCACATCAGGCTCTGTGCTGATGGCTTGGAGCCTGGAGCTGTTTCAGATTCTGTGTCTCTGCCCCCACCGCCTCTCTCTCAAAAAATAAACAAACATTAAAAAAAATTTTTTTAAGAAAGCTTCAGTAACCAGTCACTAAATGGAAAACTAAGCAATTATGCGTTAATAAACTCTAAATCAAAATCTGTTCGTTGATTTTTAATGCACCTTTAATAGCCGCACATGCCTCCAGAATAGGCGCGTGGGACACTACAGGACCCTAGAGTGTCATGAATCATGCTCTATCTGCTCAAACCCTGGTGCCGCACGAGTATCATAAATGAATAGAATGTCTTCAGGGCCTGCTGTTGGGCTGCCCGGCTGCCCGGCTGCCCGCCGCACCGTGTCCTGCACCACATCAGGGCACGTGGGTTCCTGCGGTGGTGAGCCCACCTCCTGTCGTCCCATTAAGGAAAAGAGAGGGCTTACACAGGCCTCCTGCGCAGAGAAGTCTCATGCTGCCCTTGAGGAAGAACACACGTGAGTTCACGTATAACCTGTTACCACCTAACCGCTGAGAGGTCTGACCTTGCCTCTACTTTGGAGATGAGAAACGAGCACACACATTGAATAGTTCTCACCACCTTATTTTACCAGTAACTGACTTGGACAAAAATTGATCACTTCTGCCTTGTTTTTTCGATTATTTATAGTTTTGTTTAGATCTGTATTAGCCAGTTACTAGTAAGATGGACTTTCTCAACCCCTGATGTCTGTGTGCTTGGTATATTTTAAGTGTTAATGTTCCATTTTTTTTAATTTTACTTAGAAGGATTAAAGCCTCTTATTGTTTACATGTTTAAAAAACATATGAATGTTGCAAGTGCACAGATATTTAAGAAAAACAAAAGTTAACTTCATTTGGGTTTCCAAAATTTTCTTTTAGGCTCACATGGTTTATAGAAGCAACCTTTTATTTAAGTACACTGTGATAATCTCAACCGGTCAACTTAAAAAAATTTTTTTTTATTTCAGAAAAAGAGAGAAAGAGAAAGAGAATCTTAAACAGGCTTCACGCTCAGCACAGAGCACAAGGGCGTCAACCCCACCCCCCTGAGATCATGACCTGAGCTTAAATCAAGAGTCAGATGCTTAACCAACTGAGCCAGGCTGGCGCCCCTAAACTGGTCAACTTCCGGCATTTGTAAATCTCCAAACTTAAATACCCTCACCTTGCACGAGCTGCATCCACTGCAAGAGCCAAAATATTCCCATCTCCACTGGCAGCACATGCAGTCAATGCAGCAAGACATCGTTCAGCCAAGTCTTGATCCCTGCTGGATTTGACCTTAAGAAAAGGTGAAGAAAAGGGTCAATTTACATGAAAAAAGAATAAAACAGAGATCAGATTAGACACTGATATATATCATATGGAAACAGTCCCATAATCTTAACCTCAAAAACAAAAGAAAAAAAAAGTAGAGAATAATATGTATCCTAGGTCTGATATTCATTCAATTTATTCATTTACTCATTCAATAAACATTTAAAATAATACTGAATTCTCATAACCCTGATAATCAGAAATACGCAGGGCAATGATTAATACCATTACAACACAGGGAATATTTGTTTTACATTATTTGTCTTAGCTAACTAACAATATATTGGTAATAGTGTGTATGTATATTGTTTTTTTTCATTTAAAAATAATCCAAAGAGAAAGAAAGAGACACAAATGATGAGAAATACTGCAATGGAAACAGAAAGACAATGAAAAGCAGAGTCAAAACCTTTTCCCCTCAGATCCTAGCTCTACTCTGCTCTGCCAACAAGCTGCCCAAACAAAGTTATCTAAAATCCAATTTTTTACATGTGTGCACCACCTATAAAACAGTCTAAATATGATACTACTCAAGATGCTACTAAAATCATATAATATCTAATAGCAGAAATGGATCAGAAATCTAATACTAATGGCAAGGAAAAACCCAACGTCATTAACATTACTGAATGTCTCTCTTGCCTGAAATAAAGAATGAAATGCCTCAAGCTGTGAGGGTACAGAGTTAATAAAAGTGTAACAGATAAGAGAGAAGAAAAGAGCTTTTCCAAATATAATATATGTTGAGACTCTGGTAATGACTCAAAATAAAACGCTATATCCTAAGAAAGACCTTTAAGAAAGTGATAAAAATGTGTGAGAGGAGCTAATATCTTCAGATTGAGGGTGAAAATGGAACTAATGCCATTAACTGTAATAGAAAAAAATGGAAGTTGATAGTGGTGCATTCAGTCTAACTGAACAAACGCTTATATTCTTTTTTTTTTTAAGAGAGAGCACACTTGAGCAGGGGAGAAAGGCAGAGTGAGAGAGAGAGGGATAGAAAGAGAGAAAACCAATCTTAAGAACCTCCACACTCAGTATGGAGCAGGATGCAGGGTTCAATCCCACATTTCGACCTGAGTTGAAATTAAGAGTTGGATGCTCCACTGACCTAAGCCACCGAGGTCCCACAATTCTTAAAGAACATCTAAACTGAAGAGGGAAAAAAAGTCATATCTTAAACTTTGACAGGGTAAGTAAACAGAGAAAAAGCATTAAGGATAACTAAAGAATTTCATGTTTCTCGTGGACTACTTTCTTTCATCATACACAAAAATAAACTCAAAATGGATAAAAGACCTAAATGTGAGACAGGAAGCCATCAAAATCCTAGAGGGGAACACAGGCAGCAAATTTGATCATGGCCAAACCAACTTTACTAGACAAGTCTCTTGAGGCAAGGGAAACAAAAGCAAAACTGAACTATTGGGACTTCATCAAGATAAAAGGCTTCTGCAGAGCAAAGGAAACAATCAACAAAACTAGAAGGCAACCTATGGAATTGGAGAAGATATTTGCAAATCTCATATTGGATAAAGGACTAGTATCCAAAATCTATAAAGAACTTATTGAATTCAACAACCAAAAAATAAATAATCAAGTTTAGAAATGAGCAGAAGTCATGAACAGACATTTCTCCAAAGACACATGTTTTCACATGCTCAATATCACTCAACATCAGGGAAATACAAATCAGAACCACAATGAAATACATCACACCTGTCAGAATGGCTAAAATTAACAACTTCTGAACAACAGATGTTGGCGAGGATGCGGAGAAAGGGGACCCCTGTTACATGATTGGGTGGGAATGCAAACTGGTGCAGACACTCTGGAGAACAGTATGGAGGTTCCAAAAAAAGGTTAAAAAATAGAACTACCCTACAACCCAGCAATTGCACTACTAGGTATTGATCCAAAGCATACTAAAATGCTAGTTCAAAGGGGCACATGCACCCCAATGTTTATAGCAGCACTATCAACAATAGCCAAATTATGGAAAGAGCTCAAATGTCCATCGACTGATGAAAGGATGAAGAAGATGTGGTATATATTTACACACACACACACACACACACACACACACACTGGAATTATTCAGCCATCAAACAGAATGAAATCTTGCCATTTGAAATGGCGTGGATGGAACTAGAGTGTATTATGCTAAGCAAAATAAATTAGGGAAAGACAAATACCATATGATTTCACTCATGTGGAATTTAAGAAATAAAACAGATGAACACAGGGGAAGGAAAGCAAAAATAAAGTAAGATAAAAACAGAGAGAGAGGCACAGACTAGGAGATTCTTAACTATACAGAACAAACTGAGGGTTGCTGGAAGGGCGATGGGTGGGGGGATGGGCTAAATGGGTGATGGTCATTAAGGAGGGAACTTGTTGGGAGGAGCACTGTGTGATAGATATAAGTGATGAATCACTAAAATCTACTTCTGAAAAGAATTCTACACTATATGTTAACTAACTTGAATTTAAAAATGTAAATAAAAATTAATTTAAATAAAAATTAAATAGGGGCACCTGGGTGGCTCAGTCGGTTAAGCGTCAGCTGACTTTGGCTCAAGTCATGATCTGGTGATTTGTGAGTTCGAGCCCAGCTTTGGGGTTCCGTGCTAACAGCTCAGAGCCTGGAGCCTGCTTGGGATTCTGTGTCTACCTCTCTTTCCACCCCTCCCCGGCTCATGCTCTGTCTCTCTCTCTCTCTCTCTCTCTCTCTTTCAAAAATAAACATTAAAAATTTTAAATAAAATCTAAAAAAAATAAAAGAATTTCAATTTCTTGCTTTAGAAATAAAAGTAATTATAAAAGCCAGAGATTAAAAGACCACAGCAGCTTCATACAAGAGAAATATATAGATTATAACTATAAGAATGTTTGATCTGTTTTAGTATTTCATATACTTTGATTCACCTCAGCAAGAAATTGGCAATAAAGCTAAGACAATAATCTCATTTCAATCAAAATAAATATATTTCATTTACAAATGATATATTACTAAAGCACTATTAAAATATATTTGAATTAAAAAAAACAGAAATCAAATGATTCATAATGTTATCAGGAACTATGGGCTAGTGGAAACAAATTAGTGAGGAACCCTGGGTTCAGATATTCTGAACTTAATTTTGTTTTTAATTTGAGTGAGTTCCATGATCATCAAAGCCTTTGCTTTAACCTGTAATTTATGGGAGGTATTATTATTATTACAGTGAGGGTTTTAACAATAACATAGAGGTTTCGCAGAGACTGTTGTCTTGGTTTAAAATGAATTCAAGTCTTGGCTGTTCAATTATTTATTCTGGGCAATATAAGATTTCTCAAGCTCCTTTATCTTTAGTTTCCTTAACTTTAAAATGTTTGGAAATAATACCCACTTCATGTGGTTGTTGTAAGGATTAAACAAAACAATGTAAGGGCTTACACATGCCCAGAAAGCACTCAAAAAACGACAGCTATTATTACCTTCTTGAGTTTTTCAATCTGCTTGTTACGCACTGAGGTATTATCAATTGCCAGAACATCCACCGATTCTTCTTTTTCCAACTGGTACTTATTTACTCCAACAATCACTTCAGAACCTATCAATTTCCCAGAGGAAAATAATATTTAGATTCTATTCACAAATATTTCCCTAATAGTAAGGTTCTGACCATCACATACTTTACTTATAAGCTTAATATTTTTAAATAGTATTCTTAAATCTTAATGAAACTTCAATATAGATCAGCAAATCCCAATAAAATGGGAGTGAGAGGGGAAAAACTGGTATATATCAGCTCTCTTTAAGGGAGGATTTTTATTATTCTCTCAAACGATATACTTTCCCAGAGTTTCCGATAAATCCTCTTCTAATACTACAAAATTAACATAATAGCAGCAAATCAAAATTTATAAGAGTGTTAACATCCATTAATGTTTCCAATATCTTCTTGAATTCTCTTACAGCCTATTACTTTTAACAAAAAGTACTTTTAAAATCTATGAGTAATAATCCAGAATTATAAAGACATTTCCTTTTCATAGTAAGAAAATATTTTACCTCAAACTCCCAGGTTATTACTGTCTAAAGACATCCTGCCCCCGATCTCTTCCCCTTATTTCCTCTTAGAACTCATCACATCTATAACTATTTTACTATGTGTTCACGGGCACATTTTCTGTCTTCTTCTAATACGTAAACTCTAAGGGTGAAGAGATCACCTCTGTCCCCTTCACAGTTGTATCGCAGACATAGTACATTGCCCCAAATGCTAAATACTGAAAAAAAAAGTGTTCACTGACTGAATGAATAAATAAATACTCCAATGCAGAGAAGAATGACCAATAATAATACCATCTTAAAAATGCTGGAGATACCCACCTACACATGTACATATGTACGTGTGGGCATTCCTCCACACACACTCTGTACATATGCTAGCCCACGTGCACCCAAGCATGCAAAAATACAAACGGGGAGACAGGGGCACCTGGGTGGCTCAGTCGGTTAAGCGGCTGACTTCAGCTCAGGTCATGATCTCATGGTTTGTGGGTTCGAGCCCCACACCCACAATGGGCTCTGTGCAACTAGCTCGGAGCCTGGAACCTGTTTCAGATTCTGTGTCTACCCTCCCCCACTCATACTCTGTTTCTCTCTGTCTGAATAATAAACATAAAAAAATTAAAAAAAAAAAAAAACAGGGAGACAGACACACAGACAGAGAGATAGAAAAGAAATACCCAAGTTTTGTTTTTTCCATTATTTTTGTTTTATTAACTATGTATGTTATCTTTAAATAGAAATTAATATTTCTTTTTAAATACAGTACTGGATTTCACACATGAACATTTTCATTTCATCTTACCAGAATCAATTCTTGCTTGCCTTCGGGCAGCACATTCTTCAATTCGAAGTTTAGGTATTCCTTCTGCTACAGCTTTGGCCATTCCACCCATCTCTTCAATTTCATGAATAAGCTATTAAGAAAAATAGATTAATTACTGAAAAAGAATATAGTGATATTTTTATAAACTATACAAATTTGTTATGTTAAATAATTACCAATATTAAAAGTCCTAAACTATTTTAGTTGTAACTTTAATATTTCATAAGAAAAGAAGTAAGTTAACATCAAGAGCTTTCATTCGAAATTCCATGGAGTTAGGAATGCCTGGCTGGCTCAGTCAGGGGTAGTATGCAACTCTTGATCTTGGGGTGAGTTTGAGCTCCATATTGGGTGTAGACATACCTTAAAGGTATAAATTAAAAAAAAATTTTTTTAAAGGAAAAATGGGGCACCTGGGTGGCTCAGTTGGTTAAGCATCCAACTTGAGCTCAGGTCATGATCTCACAATTCCTGAGTTCAAGCACTGAGTCAGGTTCTGTGCTGACAGTTCAGAGTCTGGAGTCTGCTTCCAATTCTGTGTCTCCCTCTTTCTCTGCCCCTCCCCTGCTTATGCTCTCTCTGACTCTCTCTCTCGAAAATGAAATAAACATTAAAAAACATTTTTAAGGAAATAAATTACAGAGTTAACAATTTTGTACTGTATATTTGAAAGTTGCTAAGACATTAGACTTAAAAAGTTCTTAAAGAAACTGTGTAACTGTGTGGCATGGAAAGTAATTAAACTTACTCTGGTAATCACTTTGCAATTCATACATATATCAAATCATCACGTTCTACATCAAAGTAATACAATGTTATATGTCCATTATATCTCAAAAAATAAAGAAAGTATATATTTAAAGTCACTTCAAAAGACAACAGAAAAACTACGATGTATATTCTGGAAAACACAAAGCCTCTTACTCAAGTCTTAGGAGAAAACTAAAGATAACATCAGTTGTCTTTATTTTTAGTTACACAAGTAAAGTTTTCATGGATACATAAATAAACACTTTTTAAGAATATATTTCAAAATGCAATTTCATTTTTTATTTGAGCAGCACAGCAACACTATAACTCTACTGTTGTTGACACTAGGATACATGTAAACCTTCACTCACAGCCTTATTCATACATGATATGGTGGGAAAATGAATGGTGGAATGGTATATGACTTAGGAGAAAGGAACAAAGTAAAACTTGCTTTTTCCAGAAGAATTTAAGAAATTAGAATTTGTTCTGGATTCAAAGGAAGCCAAAGCTAAGACAGGAAGCTAGAAAGAGGAGGACTACTTGGGAATTTGCAACTATCCCTCTCCCATTCTGTCAGGAAAACCAAAGCTTACATTTGCAAATAATGGACAAAGTTTATTTCTGTAGAAAAGTAATGGGCTATCAAATACCAAGTATAGAGAGAGGCAAGACTAAGATATCTTGCTGCTATAAGAACCTGCATTCTGAATAATAAGACTAAAGACAAAAGGCATACAGAGAAAACAGACAATATAGGACATAGAAGAAAACTTCAAAAAATACAATATCCTCAGAAAAAAAGATTATATTCTATATTAATGAAACAAGTAATATAACGTACAAGGGAGAGAATTAGAAAACAAAAATGAGCTTTGGGAAATTATAAATATGATATATGAATTTAAAGTAAGTAGAAATTTAAAGTTGATGACTCTCCAAGAAAACAAAACAGAATCTCACACATAAGTTGTAGAACAGATAAGAACATCAGAGTAGCATTCAAGGAGGTTCTTATCCAATAATTAAGAGCTCTAAAAAGAGAAACCATGGGAAAAATGGCAGGGAGGAAACTATCAAAAAAATGACACAAAATAATTTCCCAGAGTTAAGAGAACATCAAAAATAGGGCAGATAAAAATTGTCCACCAAAGGTCTAGTCTAGTATAGGGAAAATACACACATCAAAATCTCCCAACTCAAAAACAGAGACCTAAAACTGTTAGAAAGAAAAATCCTGAGAGTAGAAACAGCATCAGACTTCTAAACAGAAATCTTGGAAGCAGAATAAAAGCTAGAGTAAAAAGCAGATCAATGTTTACAAACTCCCAAATGAAAATAATTACAGACTATCAACCAAATACCAGAGTAGAATAAAGACATTTTCAAACATCCAAAGTTTCATATAATTCATCCCCACGTACCACTTCTAAGAGGTTCCTATGAGATATCATTCAAAATAACAAGGAATAAATCAGCAGAGGTAGACACAGCACTCAGGATACAGGTTCAACATAGCAGAGGTGAAAAGAATTCCCAGTATAACAGCAAAGGGAAGTCAAAGGACTGCAATGGTCAGCAGGTGTAGAGAGAAACTAGTCTAAGTCTGATGACAGCACTGGAGGACTTCAGAAGGACATATACTGTTGAGATGTAATTATATTAGTAGTATTACAGGACAGAAGAAAGAAGAGGTATGAATCAGCTAAAATACTAAACTACCATACTACAAAGTAACAGATAATGCCTAAAATTGATGAAATTAGAACTAGTATATATGTGTAATTTTTAAATATGGAGATAAAACAAACAAAAAAGATATATTTGATTCAAGGAAGCAGGAAAAAAGCAAGTAGAAGACAAAGGATGGATTTTTAATACTAGTACTCTTTTTGACTCTCTGAATAAAATACTTTAATAGAAATACAATTATATTTTTAAATTATGTTTCAGTTTGGTATATTATAAGGTCAAATCTAAAATTCTTTTTCTCTTGAACATTTTATACATCTTGATATAAATCTATGATTTGATTTATAAATCAAAATACCTATAAACCTTTATAAATCTGCAAATATTAAAACCAAAATTTCAAAGAGGAGAAACTGACCTTCAAGGCAGCATCATAAACATCATTTGTGAGAGACTCCATCATATAGGAACCTCCCCAAGGATCAGCCACTTTGGGAATCCCAGATTCTTCTTGAATGATGATTTGTGTATTCCTGGCAATTCGGGCACTTTTCACAGTTGGCAAACCTAAGGCTTCATCAAAAGAATTTGTGTGCAAAGACTGAGTCCCTCCAAACACTGCCGCCATTGCTTCTACTGTAGTGCGAATGATGTTATTATAAGGATCCTGAAACATTTAGAGAAAAGCAAAAAGTCAAAACAAGCGGACAGTTGATAAAGGATGCTCTGATTAAGCAGTGGCCCCTGCATATTACTTTGCCAATGCCTATGTTAGGCTTCAGAATATTCAATAAATTCAAACAAATTAGTACACAAGCCACACTTAATAGGCACTCAACAAATGATTTATTAAGTGATTAATAAAATATATGAACAATGAGTCCAGATAAGAAATCTAGATTCATCCTGCCCCTGATTATGACTGAGGCAAGGCATTGGACCTTTCTGAACTTTAGCTTCCTCAGCTGTAAAAATGAGGAGATTATGACAAAAATGGTTACTAAAGTTCATACCAACCCTGAAATCTATACTTCTCCATTTATAAGGACCTGAAGCCATACTGAATATGGATATATTAGTTATTATTTACTTTTAGATATATAAAATAAATGTAGCTTTAAAGTTATGAATTATTTTCAATATATCAAAATAATTTAATAGAAAATGCATGAAAAAGATCAATTTTTTAATAGAATGAAATTAAATTATACAAATGAAAATAGTACTTAAATGGGCTGTTTGCATGCATATTTATTTAACCTAAAATAAGTAATATAAATGCACAAAATTTTAACTAGGTGATTTTATGTTAAGAATTTTAACTCTTGGGGTGCCTAGGTGGCTCAGTCAGTTGAGCATCCAACTCTTGATTTCGGCTCAGGTCATGATTTCACAGATTGTGAGATCAAGCCCCACATTGGGTTCTGTGCTGTCAGTGGGGAGCCTGCTTGGGATCTCTCTCCCTCTCTGTCTGACCTTCCTTGCTTATATATGCTCTCTCTACTTCTCGCTCTCTCAGAGTGAATAAACATTAAAAAAAAGAATTTAAACTCTTAAAGTTATTTAAGACAATATTAACTAAGTTATAGTTTTTACTTCTTCCTCATCATCACATTTTTTTCTTTACCTTTAAAAGGGTAAAACAGCACTGCATAGAAGCTAAGGTTTAAATGATTTTATATTGTTAACCACTAGAGGGAGCCAACTTCATTTATTATAATAACATGTAAAAATCATCAATGTGCATTATGCTTTAGAAAAATTATAATTTACAAATATTAGTAGATATGCTCTTAAATCTACTTCCTGACTATGCTATGTTGCTTGTAAGCCAACATATGACTTTAATAAAATTCTACACTTTAAATTATACATATACCTGCTCAGTAAGTGACCATCCTGATGTCTGACAATGTGCCCTTAGAAGAAGAGATTTAGAGTTTTTGGGCTGAAACATTTTCTCTATTAAGTGAGCCCAGAGTCTTCTCCCAGCTCTCATTTTTGCTATTTCCATATAAAAGTTCATCCCAATTCCCCAGAAGAAAGACAACCTAAAATAGTAATGTTAAGTCCATTATTTGATTATACTTAACAATATAAAATGGAAAATAAAGTATTGCACACTAAAGAAAACAATATCCAGATTTTAATTTCAAACAACTTAATTTGAATTAAAGTCAAAGCATAAAACATAAGCAATTTTAAACCTAACAGATAAAAGTACAGTTTTAAGCACACAGAAGAAATCACTTCAGGTAGAAATTATTCACTTTACAGTTGATTTTTCTATAGAAAAGAAGTTCCTCTTGTGTCTTTCAATATAGAATGAATCAGTATCCAAAAATAAATACTTCAAGAATACCCAATATGTAAGTCAGGGGTAACTCATGAAGGGAATAAAACAAAAAATTTGTAGTTTTGAATAGCAAGAAAGTTTTCCTATTTGTTTTGTTGTTTTTTTGTTTTGTTTTGTTTTTAAAGAATAATAGTATATTTGGTCTAGGAATATATTTCTCCAGTTGTCCCCAAACGCACTACTCCTTTTTATCTTCTATTCAGTTGCTGATGTACACATTTAGTTTGCTTGCCTAAAGGTAGAAAGGCTGTGTTTCTTCAAATAAAACAAGGTAACCTTAATTAAACTAAAAACTAATAAAAATTTTTGATAGGCCCTTGAAAGAAATTCTTAACACTACAATCCTCAAATATACTTGTCTTAGGATACTAAAATTACTAAACATCCCAAGAAATCTTTATTTAGATAATATCTATCAATATTGTATATATTAGTTCATTTAGAAACAATAAACATACAACATGCTAACAGAACTAACCTTTTTTATGGAAAGTTATTATTATACTTTGCTAAAATAAAAATATTGTAATAAAAGAGTCACTGTTTTACACTTTTGCAAATCTAACATGTGGCTCAAGGGAAGACAGTTGGAATAAGTATCTGCTTCTATATTCAATCGATTGTGACATCACATATCATGCAGCTTCGGGGAAACAATGTGCGCTCTTGAAATAATGAGAGTGGAAAAGGCACATAAAGCCGCAATAGAATCATGAAAACAATTTGACCTGAAAGATCCCAGGAAGGGCTAGGGACCCTGAGGAGTCCTTGGACCGCACTTTGAGGACCCCTGTCATACGGATGCAACAACCGCTGGCATGGAGTCTAGGAACTCGCTGAGGGCAGAAGTCATTCCTAACACATAAGTTTGTGCTTGACTCAGAGCAAAGTTTAGCAGTTAATTATTCATCTGACCAATTTTTAATCGCCAAATTTAAATACTTCTTAATCTTCAATTTCCATATTTGTCATATAACTTTACAAGCTATTTCGAAACGGAAATGTTTTTTAGTAGCACTGCAAATTCCAAAATATTTATATGATAAGTGTAACAGAAGAAAATGTAATGGATGACTTCTGTTTTAAATGGAAAAATAAAGAATAAAAGTCAATGACTTAAACATTATGTTTACATTTTAATTGTCAAAATATGCCAGTTGATTGTGTTCTGTGAATAGCTGAAGTCAAGATTCCTCCAATTTACCAAGAAGTATAGTAAAATTTAACTCTAATTTTTAATTATAAACAGTATTGGCTTATTCTCTTATCATTATTCCAATAAAACATAAGAGAACCTAGTGTGACATTTATATACACAAATTCATTTTAGCAATATACTTATGCATTAATGCATAAATGGGTCCTAAAATTTTTCCTAAAATTGAAACGATCTCTGAGGTCAATTTACTCACCTTGGTGCAAATTCATCAATTGTCAGACCAGCTTGGAGCCCAGTTCTACAATATTCCAACCCATCTGCTATAGTATAGGCCAGTTCCAGAATGGCATCAGCCCCTGCTTCCTGCATATGGTATCCACTAATTGAAATTGAATTAAATTTTGGCATGTGCTGCATAAAATAATAAAATATATAACAGTGAATAAAAAATTTTAAAGGTTCTCTATTAAACCCATTTTCTAAAAGATTTACTTTTAAATGATGTTCAACTCACAAACACTAAGTAGTTTTAACATTAACTGAAAATATTTAATGTTTACCTTGTTATATCTAATTCACTCTTCAATTTAAGTGGTGATTCAATGAACCATTGTAAAAACTGCACCTGTTTTATTCTCTAGTGAAACAGAATTTGCACTAACCATTCTTTAGAGACAAAGTTAAAAACTGAAATTAGTTAGCTGAAGTCAGGAATGAACCTTCAGTCTGAGAACTGAATACACATCTTAAATTCCAAACCAATGACTGTAACCTCTTAAGAGGTCCTAAGATCTCATAACTTTGGCCTAATCTGCTAAAGATAAATACATTTAAAGTTTACTAGTTACCAATTTTATTATTTGAAATCTCTTTTGAAGTCATTGAAAATGACTATATACTGAAACAAAACAGGATAAAATACACGACTTAGAAATCAAAGATTTCAAATGGATTTACTGAAATATTTAATGTTAAGCACATCCCAGACAGGTTCTTTATACCAAAATCACTAAAAAAAAAAAAAAATGGGTTCTGTTGTTCTCCTAAAACTTATTAGGGAGGGTACATAGCACAAATATTCTGCCAAGTTCCAAAATTATCATCCTTCCCAACAGTTGGCCAAATAAAATAATAAAAACTAAATCACAGGAACTGACTATGGTAGTTAAGAACACAGGCTCTAGAGTTAGAGTGCTCAAAGTCTAGTTGATAGCTAGTGTCACTTAACTAGTCATAAGACTATAGGCAAGTTTCTCAACCTAGTTATTCCCTGCTTTCCTAAAGTATAAAATAGAAGTAATAATTATATCTTTCTCATGGAGTTGTTGTAGGATTAAATGATTCACCTAAACCACTTAGCATTATGTCAGTATGCAGTAAGTCTTCAAAAAATGTTACTTGCTATTGCTAATGTATGCTATGGATTATCTGTAATTTACATTTTTGAATATTTATAGTTAACCCAAAGCTCTTGAAAAATATTCTATTGCAAAAACAGTAAGGGGGTTAAATTACATGGAGTTGAGAGACTACTTGAGTGCATTTAGAGTTTATTAATAGGAAACAACAAAAGAAGCATGTGCTTCTCTACAAAGAGGATTTTAGTGGCAGAATTTCTTTAAAAATAATAGAAATATTGGAATATTGGAATATTATTCAGCCTTAAAAAGGAGGTTAATTCTGATACATGGTACAACATGGATGAGCCTTGCAGACATCATGCTAAGTGAAATAAGCCAGTCACAAAAAGACAAATACTTTATGATTCCACTTATATGAGGTGCCTCGAGTATTCAAATTCATAGAGATAGAAAGTGGAAAGACAGTTTCCAGGAGCTGGAGGGAGAGGAGGATGGGGATTTATTATTTAATAGGTACAGAGCTTCACTTTTGCAAGATGAAGAGAGTTCTGGAAATGGATGGTGGTAACGGTGCACAACAGTGTGAATGTACTTAATGTACACTTCAAAACATGAAGACGGTAAATTTTACTGTGTATTTTGCTATGATTAATTTTTTTAAATATAAAAGTTTACAGTTTACAAAGTACTTTAATGTAACATTATTTTTTGATCATTATGTGAAAACAAAACTTTTACACTTATGTGAAGGATTATATAAAGCAATTTTGAACTTGCAGATGACATTAGAACCTTCTAAAAGGTGAAATGCCCAAGTACATAATAGCACAAACTAAATAACCTGCTACTAACTGTTCAATTCTCTACTCTCTTCCTGTAATACATGGACCGTAAATGCAGAATGCCAATGAGCAAGGACCATACTTCCACTTCCTCTCGCTACTGTGTGTGTCCATTGATACACAGGTGGAACTTTAGTTGGTACCTGGAAATTCACCTTAAATCAGAGGAGCTTCCCCCTCATCCCAAACACACCCAGCCCACCCACTTCCCCATAAGTTAGCACAAGATAAAAGGGACCCTGATGACTGTGGAGCAATCCTACAAACAAGCTCTTAACAACCTACTTTCCAGCTTCTTTCACTTGAAAGAGACTCGACTCCTGTTTAGTTAAAGCTACTGCTACTTGTGTATGCGTGTTTGTCACGTAAGTCAGTCAGAGAAAGACAGATATCATATGTTTTCACTCCTATGTGGAACTTGAGAAACTTAACAGAGGACCATGGGGGAAGGGAAGAGAAATTTTCAGAGGGAGGTGAACCCATAAGAGACTCTTAAATACAGAGAACAAACTGAGGGTTGATGGGGGGCAAGGGAGAGGGGAAAATGGAGGATGGGCATTGAGGAGGGCACTTGTTGGAATGAGCACTGGGTGTTGTATGTAAGAGATGAATCAGGGGAATCTACCCCCAAAACCAAGAGCACACTGTACACACTGTATGTTAGCCAACTTGACAATAAATTATAGTAAATAAATAAATAATAAAACACACATACACACACACACACACACACAGACACACCAATTCTTCTAACTTTTCTGTAAGGTTTAAAGATTTAAAGTATTCAAAATAAAAAGTTCTGGGAAAATTGCAAAAAGTAAAAATAAATTAAAAAGTAAATGTAATCCTGCACATATGTTCTTGAAGTTGGAAAAGGTGATAAAAATATACAATTCTATACAATACAGTTCACAGGGACACATGAGATTTATGAAAAGACATAAAACTGCAAAGTGTAGAAGCAGAATATCAAATGAGGAGAGTAGGCAATGCTTGCAAGAGCTCTGAAATAATGGCACTTACAAGAAATAAAAGAGATTTTTTTTTAAAAAAAAGGATTCATGGTAGAGAAGATACTGGCCTTTTGCCATGAAATAATATAGTCTAACTTTAAAGTAGGTAAAGAAAAGGAGAGCATTGCCATCAAGAAGCAAAGTGTGAATGCTGAGGGAAACTACATATTAATTTCTCAGCGGAAAATGAAGTTTTATGTTTTCCAGTGGAAGGACTGTTGCTAACATAGGAACGCTAGAAGAACCTTCTTTTTCCACCATTCTACTTGGGGAAGATGAAGGGGTGAAATATCAAGGACCTCACTGTGGATGCAGACATAAGTGAGAGATTCTAATCTAGTTTCTAGTAGAAATGAAGTTGACATTTTGATCTCCAACTGTCAGACACCAATGTGCACTTCAAAACTGAATCTGAACTCTGGAAAGAAGTAAAGTGTAAATTAGGAGCACTCCCTGATTCTAACAATTATCAGAGGATAAAAATTTTAATAAAGAAAATATAGTTAATGTCTAATGCCCAGATTCCTATAGGTAACGAGACTATAAAATGAGTACATTGAAAGCAAAACAATACAAACTGACAACACACATACACATAAAACCCACAGTGCATCTTTATGCTAAAATTATTCAGACTCACTTATCAAATTCAAATTAGGTTATGATATTTTATAAAAATTCCTTCATCCAAAGAATGAAAGCAAAACCCCTAAGAAGCAGAAAATACCTTTGCTGTATACTGGAAGATGTCAGCAATAATTTTCATGGATGGTTCTGGAGGAAAAATGTAAGTATTTCTGACCATAAACTCCTTTAGTATATCATTTTGGATTGTACCAGTGAGTTTCTCTTTAGGTACACCTTGCTCTTCTCCAGTTATTATAAAAGTCGCAAGAACTGGAATAACTGCTCCATTCATGGTCATGGAAACTGACATTTTTTCTAAAGGAATTCCATCAAAAAGAATTTTGGTATCTTCCACAGTGTCAATAGCAACACCAGCCATTCCAACATCACCACGGACTCGAGGATTATCTGAATCATATCCACGATGTGTTGCCAGATCAAAGGCAACTGATAATCCCTGCTGGCCAGCTAAATACACAAAGAAAAAGAATGCTGAATTAAAGAGTCTGGCTTCAAAGTAAACTGACTTATGTTAACAATAACACGGGGGTCAATTCATCTCATCACAGAATGCTTTTATAACAAACATTATTCTTATGCTCATACGTGTCAAAACACATTTAAATAAATACACTTCATCTCCTAAACTGTTTTCCTATATGGCAAAATGTGCAAATTGGGTTCTAGAACAAAAAGAATAAAACATCTCACAATCTGTGTATTTGAGGATTTCTTTTAACTTAGCCTTTTTTAAAATAACTTCAAGTTTGTAATTTTTAATCCCCTTCACCTATTTTGCTCTTATCTTAACAATTTTAGGTAAAAGCTTTTTAAGTTTATTTCTTTTTAGAGAGAGTGCCCATGTGCACATGAGCAGGGGAAGGGTAGAGAGGGAGAGAATCCCAAAGACTCTGAGCTGTGAACACAGAGCTGGATGCAGGGCTCATCCTTACCAGCCTGAGATCATGACCTGAACCAAAATCAAAGAGTTGAACACTTAACCCAGTAACCCAGGGACCCCTCAGTAAAAACACTTTTTAAGATTCATGAAAAGACCTGGCTGTTCACAAATAGCTAACATAACTTAGTATCTGTATGCTCACTTATTTTTGTTCTTGTGTTTAATAGGGTCATAACAAGATGTCTTGGCTATTCATATATTCTGGGAAATCAAATTATGAACACCAGGCAAAAAAAAAAAGTCTACACTAAATATAAGATCCTCCTCCATGTGCAATATAAATGCACAGATCCTTAAATTTAGCATTCAAACAATATAATTTTAATATAGATCAGAAAGAAATAGTTAATATAATTTTTAGAGACATAAATGCCAGATTGCACTAAATATATTTGTACATTATCACTGGTTTATTACTTCATTTGGGCATTACTTAAACCATTTCCCCTTCAATTCCTATCATGACAACGTTAATTAAAAACTCAAAGAGGGGCACCTTGGTGGTTTAGTTCATTGGGTATCTGACTCTTGATTTGGGCTCAGGTCATGTTCTCATGGTTTGTGAGTTCAAGCCCCACGTCGGGCTCTGCACTGGCAGTGAGAGTGGAGTCAGCTCGGGATTCTCTCCCCCTTTCTCTGCCCCTCCCCTACTTACAAACATTCTTTCTCTCAAAAAAATTTTTTTATTTAAAAAAAGCTTTTCAGAGAAAAATCCAATGTCTCTTTTTGTCATACAAGTTTAATTCCTTTTATATAACATGAATGTACCTGTTATTGGGATTCAAGAATTTAGCACCCTATTTTAGATCACTCATCTTTTTGACCATGGAAATTGAAAAACATTCATATTTTTCAGAGTATAGTCTTAACTGCAAAATTCTAAAGTAACTATCATTTTTACAGAGCTCAACTAGTCTCCCTTCAAAAGAAGCGAAGAATAGGAAATGCATGGTTGACCACTAACATCATGTTTTGCAATGAACATCTTACCCTTAATATTGTCTTTATAGAACTTATTGCTTTCTTCCACAGTACTAAAACCAGCGTACTGGCGGATGGTCCAGGGCCTAAACGTGTACATGGTGGGATACGGTCCACGTGTGAACGGCTTCACTCCTGGAAGTTCTTCAGGTAAGTCCTTGGTATCCCTTCTAGAATATAAGGGTTTTATGGAGATCCCTTCTGGAGTATGCCATATCAGGTCTTCTGGGTTTTTGCCTTTCAACTGCTTTTTGGCCAGGGCAGCCCATTCTGGGTGAAGGGGTTGGTGCTGATGCAGAAGTCTCCGCCATATAAGCCTGGATCCTGATGATTCTTTGAGCTGCTTCAGGTGATGAGGTGAAAGCAAAAGAAGCCGAGTCTTAGCCCTCAACATGACGAATCATGGAAAACACCCAAAAGGCACAAGATCTGGCCTAGAAAA
Organism: Suricata suricatta; assembly: GCF_006229205.1. Classification (NCBI taxonomy): domain Eukaryota; kingdom Metazoa; phylum Chordata; class Mammalia; order Carnivora; family Herpestidae; genus Suricata; species Suricata suricatta. The sequence continues at coordinate 45,606,913 of NC_043706.1, forward strand.
AGAAGTACAGTATATATGTATTTACAAAAGGCAAATTGAGAACACTGTTAAGAAGGGAAAAAGGCACTTCCCCTTTTCTGCTCCCTATACCTGGTATTTCATAACTTTGGACCCTCTTCTCCACAATTACTATCATTGTTCTAGTCTTCTTCCTCAATGCTTTGTTAGCTGGCTTTACTGGCCAATCATAGGGTCTCTAATCCATTCTAAACACTGGCACTAAGGCAAATATGGTGATGTCGCACATCACTTAGGATTTTTCAAATGTTCTGCATTATGTAGAGGATAACATACAGTCTCCTAATTTCTTCACTGAAAATATTTTGAACATCTACTTTATGATAGGCATTGTGTTGGGTGCTGGAGAAAACAGTGGAGAACAAGAGAAATAGGCATTCAAGGTCTCTATGACCTGATCACTGCTTAGCTCAGACTCATCACTGTTCTAGAAATACTGGATAACCTAAAGCTCCCTGCATATATCAAAGTTCTGTGATTTGCTCTGGCTCTTCATCAACCTAGAATGTTCTTTGGCTAATCTGGCTAAGGCATCATCTCCAATATGTAGGGCTTTCTACATACCAGGCACTGTTGCAAGGGCCTTCTTTACACAGAGTAGCAATTTTAAGCCTCACAACACCACCAAGATAGGTACTAATATTATCCCCATTTTACAGATGAGGAAACTGAGACACAGAAGAGCCAGCATTTAAACCTAGGCAGCACTAGGTTTCAAAGTCCTAGCATCTAAATAAAATACTCAAAGGTTTTCCCTGAACTCACATGCTGGGCTAAATGGGCTCTTCAGTAGTCCATACCACAGCACTGTTTCTCTGTTTAGACATCTGTCATCTCCCACACTACTACATATTAGAACACTGGTTTTTTTACATTTATATAGATATGCTTATATAAGAAGTATAAAGTTATACACACACACACACACACACACACACACACACACCTATATATATTTCTCGGCTAGTTTATTAACTGATCTAACATCAGAGCTGTATATTCCTAATAACTAGCACAGTCTTACACTAAGTGACTGAGTCTGATTTCACCATTTTACACATAGAATGAAGATCCAGAGAAATAAATGAGTAAATAGCTTGACCAAAATTCCACTGTTCAAGTGAATTAAATAAATACTTGCTAGAGTCATACAACTTCAACATATAGAGCCTAGTATTTTAACATGCTTTGAGATAAAAACTTTATTAATATAAATTGTGCTTTATAATGTATAAGGTAACAAGTGAAGTGAGCTTAAAATTCTATTTTCCATACCATTTCTTACCTATCAATTTAATGAAACTTAAAGGAAAAATAAGAATACCTAACATTTGTTAGAGGGCTGTGAAACAAAAGACAAACCACTGGTGGGAACATTAACTGCTTTAATTATTTTGGAAAGCAAATTGGCAATATGTATGAAAAGTGTCAGGACTGACTAGGGCATTCCACTGAGGAACGACACTACTAGGAAAGTTACTACATAAACATAAAAATACATGTTCCTATAGTTCTACTTGTAATAAAAAAAATTTAGAAACATCTTCAATGTCTAACAATGTAGAAAAGGCGGGTAATAGTATATACAAGTGATAGAATTTTACACAGTTATTAAAATATATTTAGAAAATGGACGAAACCAATTTTTAATGTCAGAAGTCAGAAGAGTGGTTACTTATGGTGACTAATACAGAACGGGAACAAGGGAGGTGCTTTGGGGTGATGGTCTTGGTCTGAATGTAACTGTGATATGTTCAACTGAGTAAAAAGTACATAGCACAAAGTGTAAAAAGAAACACAACAGAACAATTGCCTTTATTCTTTTAAAGCTACTATGATTTTTATTCTGTCATATCCATGGGGTCCTTGTCATTCATCTTCTTGCAAGCATAAACTACATGTAGTAGCTTAAAAAATGAGAAAAATATGTATGACTGAACCATTACCGCAATGATATAAAAGGTAATTTGAAAACTGCCAGATATGGGATTGTAGACAGAACATATCACACTCAATTACATAAAATACTGGTTCCTCAAACCTGGACTAATGATATGAAAGAGCCCTCTATTAAGTGACTTCCAGAAAATCACATGACAAACTGGTAAAGGCTGGAACTAGACATTATTTTAGGTAAGAACACAACTACTACCAATGACAACAGGACTTCTGACTTTTCTCAGAAGATCTGTGAAGAGGCTTCAAGCATCCAAAGAAGAAACATGTAAAACAAATGTAAGTTTCTGATGAATACAATGTGTTAAAGAGTAATGATGAGGTCCATCCCTACAGATCCCCTTCCCCCCCACCCCCCAAATATGGGTAAAATACCCACCATTCTAAATCAAATAACTTTCAAGTTTTGGATGTTAATATGAGATTGCACATTAATAGTTCAGAAAAGGCTAACCACCTCCAATATTCAACCAACTGGGTTTGGAGATGACAATATAGCGCATGCAAATTGTATTTAATATTAGCATAAATATATCATTATATATTAGAAAATGTTGGGAGAAAATCAAGTGATTTAAAACACACATACACACATTATCCCGAGGTTTCCAGCGTCTCAAAGATTGCTCTTTCAAGACAAAACTAAAGAGGTTAGTAATTTACAATTTTATGTCAATTTAGACCTGCCTTTCCTATTTCACCTCTTACCCTTAGATCCACAAGTATACACAAAGTCACTTTGAGTGCTCCACCTCTTACAACCAACCTCACAGTAACAAGAGCTGCAGCCTAGAAGAGAGACAGCTGTGGAGCCAGCGCGGCCCTCTGCCTAGCGGCATCTCGGGGTGTTGGGGTCGCCAGGGAAGATGGCGAATTGGCCCCCGAGGCGAACAAGCACCTTCTTTCCAGAAGTACCTCCTAGTTTCCACTGATGACGTTTAAGAGAAGTCGTTTGAGACTTTAAACCCAAGGAGAAGGTAGAGGGGAGCGGAATGCCGTCACAGTGGGAAGGTAAATAAGGAAATAGGGAGGAGAAAAAGGACAGGCTCAGAGGACATGAATAAATGGGGAGAGAGGAGCCGGGGAATGGAGGGAAGTGAAAGGCTGACATCCCTAGGAACACAGTCTTACTCACTGGCCCGCCTGTCTCGGACCTCGGCTGTGAGAGAGGGCGGCTGGACTTCAGACGCCCCAGCCCTAGACGTCGGAGACCCACAGAGCGGAGCCCCTCACGGAGCTGGCGCGGAAGTCAGCTGGAGAAGTCAGGGGGCGTAGGCCGACACCGCCCTCCCTGCAGCCAATCCTGTCGCGCTCCTGTGGGCGCGCTGCTGATGACGTTGGGCTGGATGCCCGCCTCTCTAAACCCACGTTTCCGGTTACGCGCCCACTTCCGGGCCTCCTCGGCTTTCAATGGTTTTGGCGCGAATTTCCCAGCTCTTGGCTCCTTGGAGTATTTAAGAGGCAGCTTTGGTGAGTAGTGAAAGCTTTTAATCGGCCGGTGCGTCCAGCTTGCGGAGTGAGTTTTGTGGCCAGCGCGATGATTTATGGCAGTCTCTGCCGCTTTTATTTCGGGAGCGTGAGATGATTTTCTAGAGAGAGGGCTATCACTTTCGGGGCCAAGGATTGAACTATTTGATTCGCAAGGCCGGAGTGAATCCACGCCTGGTTCTTCAGTTCCTCCTTTCCCCAGCTCATTCTCCTCCTCATTCGTTTTCCTTAATATCCTGCGGCCCGTAGTAAGGCGAAGCGCAGCTCTAGAGATTAGTGTCTTTAGGCACTGATGTAACTTCGATCGGCAGCGTCACTATCCCGAGGCATTTGTCAGGAGGTAAACACAGCGTAGTTTGGTGTTTTGCCAGACTTGGTGCTCGCCCTGTGTGCCTATATAGAGCCCAAGACTGAGAGATTTCGTTTACACGAATTTCAGTACCCCGGTAAGGAAAACAAGACAGCTTAGGAGGCCTCCGTGTTTCCTACTAAGGGTAAATTCTTTAATGCAGTACAGAGTCTGGCCGCAAACTACGGTTCCAGGCCTATTTCTGCCCATTACTTCCATAACACGTTAAAGTATCGCTGAATTTTCCCTGGCCCCGAACAGACCGGTTTCTTTTAAACTGTTCTGCATCAGGCTTTTGCTGTTTTCTCTCAAATGCTTCATTCTTGGTCCTTTTGGCTAAATATTTCAAAGGATAATTCACATATTACTTTTTTTCCCTGCATACCGTATAGTATTCTTCACCCCTACAAATACATCAGGTCGAGATAGTCATTCACTTATTCGTCTTTTATAGCTTTTTCACATGGTATGTGATTTTATATAGCAGTTGTTTTCATGTCTGTCTCTACCCACTACTGCTAGTCTGTGGTTTCCTGTGGATTTAAAACAGGGAAAAATTTTTATTCCTTTTACATTTACATTAAAGTTTCTATTCTAGTTCCTTTACAACTAGCCTAAAAGTGATAGAAGACTATGACTTTTCTTTATTGAATTCTTACTGTGTTCTAAGCACTTTACGTGTTCTGTACAACATTTTAGCCTCACAGAAGCCTTTAACGTTGGTGCTTTTAACTTTAACCCATTTTATCAGTGGGAAATTGAACAAATTTACTTGCCTAAGATTGTACAGCTAGTTAAATGGCAGAGTCTGGATTTGGAACTAGGCCATTTATCCTTATCCCTGACTTGCTCTTGCCATTGGTTCTCAATCTGAGGTGCCTTCACACCAAGGAACATTTGATAATGTCTGGGGACAGTTTTGGTTGTCGCAACTTGGGGGGCTGCGAAGAGAGGGTGCTGACAACTAGAGACCAGAACTGCTGCTAAACATCCTACAATGCCTCCTCTACAACAGAGTTACCCTATCCAAAATGATACCCCGGAGGTTGAGAAACTTTTTGCGCTATGGTTTAGTGCCTCAAATAGGTATCGATAAAAATGATGCATCTCCTATTACTAGTAGTAAAGGACCAACTTTTATTCTTTTTTTTTTATTTTTACTTTTAATCAGTCACAACTGATTCTTTTGTACAGTACAACCCATAATTACTAGTCAAACCCATAGAGTATGTAACGCCAAGAATAAACCCTGCCGTGAACTTTGGGTAATAGGATATATCAGTGGAAGTTCGTAAGTTATAGCAAATGCACCACTCTGGTGTGGGATGTTGGTAGTGGAGGAGGCTGGGGGTAGTGAGTGGGTATAGAAGGTGTATAGGCACTCTATATACTTGCTGCTTAATTTTGCAGTGAACCTAAAACGTCTCTAAGAAAGAAAGTGGTGAGTATTTTTTTTAAATAAATTACTGGGAAAATGACATTTAAAAAGAATAAACAAAGCCAATTATAATCAGGTCCAAATACATACAATTGTTGCCAAATTGGGATAAAAGTTTCTAAATGGATACTGTCAGTTTCCATATTTAAAAGGACTGTGACAGTTTGTGAGTTAAATTTGGAGTAACAGTAAATTACATGTTCTTGAATAAGGAATATCAAGAAAAACTGATTAACAGAACCAAGCTATAAATAAGTGCCAGCTGAGAGAGACCATAAGCGCCCACAGACTTTTAGAGTGGAATGGAGTGGTAGAGGCTTGGGACAGCAGGTGGCGCTTGCTCTGGGAAGGTGGACAGACAGGAGAGCAGCTCAGGTAGAGGGCATAGTGCATGCATTGCTCCAAGTGTGTTCAGGAAATCATCAAGTCTAGCTAGAGAGAGAAAATCCTATAAGGAATAATGGGAGAAAACAGGGCTAGATTGTTAAGGAATGTAAATAGCATGGTAAAGAGTTTGGGTGTTGATATTAGGAAAGGATTTTTTTTTAACTTAAGAAAATAATGTATTTTGTTTCAGAATTTGGATCAGAAGCAACTAGGTGGGGCTGACTCCTGTCTTTTCCATGCAGGGTCAGCTGCAGCATATTTATTGGCTCAGGTACATGCCATGCTGGCAAGTTGGTGGTGGATGTTCGTTAGGAGTTCCTCTGGGGCTTTTGCCTGGAGCTTCAGTTCCCCTCAGTGTCAGCCATCCTCATAGCATGGTTAGCTGGGTTCCTAGAGCAAATATTATAATCATGATGAAGTTGCAACTGCCATGTTTTCATGTTTGGGCCAGTATCCTGGTACAGAATCATTTCCACCATATATTCTACCGCTGAAACATTACAGAGTCTGCCAGATTTAGGATAAGAGGACATGACTCCATCTCTCGATAACTGGAGTGAGAGAAGGACTTTGCACCATTTTTAATCTACCAAATGGACTGAGGACTAAATCTCAGTCCTAAGAGCCCTCTCTTGCTCCCTCACCCAGATAACTCTTCAGTGAACAACCTGGGCTGCTGTATATAGGGTAGCCTTCCGGGAGAGGTCCACAAGTGAAACTCACGGTGTTTGTTTTTTGAAGTAGAGGAAGTATCAGGGCATAGATGTCAGGTTGAGAAAATGAGGCATCTCAGGAATATAACACAAAAGACTGGGTGTAAAGCACCACATTGTACAAGAGCAGGGTAAAGCGTATTTTAGTTTCCACTGCTTTTTGTAAATGATCTTACAAGTAGTCCCCAAGTGTAGATTGTAATCTTTCAATTAATTATTTCCCCCTACTTTTGTTAATTTTACTGAAAAAAAGCTTGAAACTTTACTTCTTGAAATTTGAAAAACTAGATTTATCCAAAGTACCTCCTTTGTTATCTCTGAATTTTTAGAAAAGGAACGGTGACTGATACATATCTACCTGTATATGCCCAGAAAACACATATATGTGTGGCATACCTCATTTTATCACACTTCACAGATACTTTGTTCTTTACAAATGGAAAAGATGCATCAGCAAGTCATTTGACTTCATTTTTCCAGCAGCGTTAGCTCACTTCTGTCTCTCTTACATTTTGGGAATTCTTGGGTATTCAGACTTTTCCATTATTAACTATATTTGTTATGGTGATAGTGGTTGACTTGCTGAAAGCTCAGATAAAGGTTAGCATTTTTCAGCCATAAAGTGTGTTTTAATTAAGGTATGTACATTGGGGTTTTTTTTTTTAGACATAATACTATTGCATACTTAATAGACTACATTATAATGTAAACATAACTTTTACATACAAATGAAACCAAAAATTTCACTTTATTGCAATATTCACTTTATTGCAGTGGTCTAGAACAGAACCTGTAATATCTCCCAGGTATGCCTGCAAACACACATACGCACACACGCACACACACCTCCATGTATACTGTGCCTAACTTCTAAGTTACCTACCCCTTATGGTCTAATGCAAGAATAAATATCCTATTTCTCTGTTCCTTTTAACAGTAATAAGTTTGGTGATAAAGGACTATTAAATAGGGAAAAGGAGTCATTCTAAATGTCGTCATTGACATCTCCATCTATCCCTGTGCCTGTTTTGTAATTTGTGGGAGGATAGAGTAATCAGTATACTTCTGTGCCTTTTTAAAATGCAAATAGCCCAGGCAGTTATAGCTTAAATCCTTATGAGTGAACTTTCCACCTGAATTTCCACAGCATAGATTAAGAGTATCATCCTAAAGATTATTTCCTTTCATTTTTGGCAAAATTGAATGAGAAGTCCATTGGGCTTAAAATAAGAAGGCCTGCGTATTACTTTTCAAATTGATAATATCTGTGACCAGAGTAAAACAATTTAATACTTCATATTTCTATTTTCTTGGATCTAAGGATGGAGATAATGTTATTGTATGGGGGAGTATAAAGTAAGAGGTGCAAAAGCATTTTCACATAATTTTTCAAAGCCATAAAAATGAAGATATTTTAGGAATGAAATTGAGTTAGGCACACTTACTTTAATAATAACTGATGTTTTTTGTTTTGAAATATGTTTAAATGTTTTAAAGCAAATTTGCAACATTTATAGGTAGTTCTTTTTAACAAAATTTATTATGCAAACTTAAGCTTGTTTTTCTGTGTCCTCTTTATCTTTCCTGATTTTTTGAAGCACTGTTATGATTATTCTGTTTAATCAAGATGTCTAAGAAAGCAGTTGCTTCCAAGAAAATATCTCAACAGTTAAAAAGAAACCCAAAAAGAAAAATTGATGAGGAAATAGAGTTACCAAAGAAAAAGGTAATGAAAACATTGAGTTTATTATTCAGAACTTTGTGATTAAAAATATCATCTGTTCTATGTAAAGAAGTAAGTTCAGTTTTACTACAACTTGTAGTAATTCATATTATTATATGGGAACTGTTACAATATGATTTGTAAAAGTTCTCAGATGAAAATGATTTATCTCAATTTCTAAAGATATTGATCCCAGAATTATTTGTGGAGGAGCGGGTAATGGGGCATTGCTAGGTTTAAATGTGAAGACTAGAAATAAAGTATATACAGATTCCATGTTAAAAGATAGGAAATTTATGAGTTGGAGAAGAGAAAAAATTACTTTGGGAGGAATTTGCTTCTACCATAATTTTGTCCCTCTCTTCCAAAATTTTTATTATAAAATAATTTTTAAAATGTGTTTGTCCCTATATTGGACAATGCCTATGTTTTTTGTAGGTGAAGTATATAACACTATTTTCATAGACAGAGTGACTAATGATTTCTTGAAAACATTGTTTGACACTCTGTGGAATTCTATTATACGTTATCACCATTGTCCGGGAATTGCTTTAGTATATCCACTGCCTGTGATAAATGCACACTCCTGATCTGTAGAAGCAGCAATATACTTTTTTCTATCTAGCCAAAAGATGTATGAATACTCTTCAACATACAGGGCAAATATATTGCAAAAGCGGTATCTTTTTATCTGATGTTTAATTATGTGTACATGTGTTTTTTTCTGTAGGCTAGAAACACGGCAAAAAATAAAAATCCAAAGCATCTGCCTTCCGAAGGTATTTATTTTCTCTATCTTGTTTAACCTGTCTGTCTCAATACTATCTGTATTCATGAAAAAATTCTCAGCATCTTGTTGATGAATTCTGCAAAACATAGTGATAAAGAGCTGCATTCTCATTTTTGCAAGAGTAAATAGTACTGGTTAGTCAGTTATTTTCCTCAACTGAAATTTTACTTACCGCCTCTAGCAAAATAATGGTGTAGGATTCTAAATTGATAGGAACTAGAAAAAAATCAAAGGGTCCCACATTCTGAATTATTACGGATTTGTGACATGGAGGCACATCTACTGATTTCTCTTTAAAACAGATACACTTCTGGCCTACTACCATTGTACAAATTAGTTTGAAGCTACTGTCCAATTTTGTTTGGAGTAAATTAGTTTGGAGCGGTCATCTTTACTTAAGCATCACTTCATCGAAGAATTCCCTCCCTCATCTCACCAAGACCAAGCTCGGTCCTCTGGTGTTAGGTTACCACAATGCACATAGTGCACAGAACTTTTTCTTTTGTAATGCTTTGCATACTTCTAATAATAATAACTTAATCTCCCTTTTTTCCAAAACTGATCTTCAGCATATCTTTTTTGTTTATCCCTTATAAGTAGAACAACTTCAACCTAGGAGACATTGAATATTTTGTTTCAGTTGCCATTCAACATTTGGTAAAAGTAGCTTTCTAGTCTTCTCAATGAAGCTCTTTAATTTACATCATTTCTGGGGACCACACTTTTATATTGAATCCTAATGAGTGTAGCCTGGTTCTTTATTTAGAATTATCTTGGGTTTGTATCTGCAGTACCAGCTAGTAGTATTTTAGTTAACATAATAATAGATAGCATATTCATATTTGACACTTGGTGTATTATGGCTATGCAATAAAAAGGAAGTTAAACAGTTCTTGCAGTTTTATAATATTATATAATTCTTGTATTCTTATAATTCGATTATATTATATTATAATTATATTCTTATAATTCTATATAATTATATTCTTATAATTCTATTAGTTTTTTAAAGTAAATTTATACTTGAAACTCTTCTTAAGTAAAAACATAAAACTTCGATATTGACCAGAGCCTCTTCTTTTACCAGTAACAGGACAAAGAGAGCTTACTAATCTAAGGCAAGTAAAGATAGCATCCAACAAGAGAAAAACCTGGCAGCCTCTTTCAAAGAGTAGCAGAGAGCATTTAAAAACTATGATAGAATCAGTAATAATGTAAGTATGAAATTTTTTCACTCCTGATTTCTACTCATATTTCCTATAAACGATATCCTATTAACTGTCATTATTTATTTTATGGTGATAGGGTAGTATTCTCTTTCAGAAGAAAATACACATAATGTCTTTTGACGCTGTTTTCATAGCTAAGTTCATATTAGCCTTAAGCAGGACGTCTTTTCTAACTTCAGAAGCTTAGCAATTCATCAAAGAAAGAAAAACAAAGTCTATGTGGCATGACCTGCTATTAGTAAACATGACACATGTTCTATCACTGGGGATATTTAGCAAGAAGTTGAGTGGACTCGGCACTACTTGTAAGCTACGATCGTGCCAAAGGGGATACGACAATGGATTCTGCTGTTAAGAAACCAAACTCGTCTAAATTAATTACAATAATAAAATGTAATAAAAAGAACTTTGATTATATCTCTGCTTAAAACGTACTTAACATAAAATAAGAAGTGATTGATTCTTCCTGGCTAGTAAGAGACACATGAAAGAAATCAGGGAGAAAAAGCAAACATTATATTACTTGTGTTTTCAAATTACTATTTATTCAATATCTTTTTTCTTTTCCAGAGAAATTCTGAGTAACAATATTAGAGAACATGAACAAGTTCAGTATCATCTTAACTATCTGAAGAAAAGGTAATATAGTCATGCAATAGAAAATGGTTAAAATGTAATTAGTCTGATCTGTTCCTATGTTACCAGAACAGACGTTTGTGGGATATGAAGTTTTTCTTTCATTTTCGGTGTTCGTTGTTGCTGTTGCTGTTTTTATGTTTTAAGAAGATGAACAATTTGGAAATGTGTATTTCAAATGGCAGCTGCATGAGATTCTGAAGTTAAGAGAATTTATTAAAAAAAAAGTGAAAATCACAAAATGCCTATTTCTTACAGTTCATTATTTTATATTGGGATTTGAAAAAATATTTTGTCATTTTTAACTCCCTTGATCTTCATTCTGAGCAATTTGAAGTTAACAGTTTACCATTCTTGTCTGATATATATTTGGTGGCTCTGTTTTTTCTTCGCTTCATATGTTGCATTACATTGTTTTCATAAGCAGCAAATGTAATTCTCCCGGGCATTACTGGTCTCCATCTTGTGGCAACTCACAAATGGAAGCTTCTTTTCAAGCTTTCTTAACAGACCACTGCCTGTGATTTTGAGTGACTACTATTTGCACAACTTTTTCTTTTCATACAGAAATGTTCTGCATCTTAGTTTCACATTTGTCTGGAAATGTTCTTGACCTCGTACGTTATTCTTGGGATGTCTGAGCACAAATTCTGCTCACTTGAAGTATAATATCAACAATAGTAGCAAAACAGAAAGCCTGGGTGGGGGTGGGAGTTTGTGGAGAGGCTGAAGAGACAGAAGGACTGAGAGAAGCAAGTCTGCCACCTGCTTGTGGGAACAACAGCCTAATATTAAAGGGGAAGGAAATGTACTGAAAAGCCAGTATATAAGCGGGTACATAATAAAAGTGTAGCCATTTATTGCCTTTTTAATATAAAACAAATAAGTCATGTTTGGTGTGTGAATGAGAATATTTTATTCCATTAATACTCTTCACAGTGATCAATCACCCTGGGTCGTCAGAAAAGATTAAATTTTGTTCAACATTTAAGCTCCCTCTTTACCATGTAGCAGCTGTGGAGATACATATTTCAAAGACTGCTGTTTTCTCCTTTTTGCTTTCACAACTCAGTCTTTTGGTTTCCAAAGTAACAAATCTCAAGATACTTTTCCTTCTACTAATATATAGCAGAGTACTGCCACCGTAAATTGATTCTAGTTGGATCTCTGAATAAACTTTCCTGTAGTGGTGTTTTTCAAAGTATATTTGGAACACTTGTTTTTAAAGATACTCTAAATAAAAGTGATACATAGTGAATTATGTTTGGGTACATTAGCATATTATAAAAACTCTATAGTGAATAAATATACTTCTTTTTCTTTAACCTAGCACTTCCAAAATTGGTATTTACCACAGGAAGTCATTATTTCATGTATTAGTCTCATCTCTGCCTCTGGCCGCAGATTCATTCTTTGAAAAAAAAATTTTTTTAAATATTTATTTATTTTTGAGACACAGAGAGTCCGAAGTAATCTCCAGGCTCAGTGCTGTCCACACAGAGATGGACACAGGGCTCAAACCCATGAACCATGAGATCATGACTGAGCCAAAGTCAGACCCTTCACCCTGGCATCATTCTTTTAGACAAGTTGTCCCCTCTCACTTAGAACTGTAGACCTAGACAGATCCCTGTTTATCTCTTTAGCCTGGTCAAGAGGAGAAAAAGAACTTGTGTCCTCTTAGTTTCAGCTAGAAAATTCTGGGAAATGGGCTCTGATTGGCCCAGCTAAAGTGCTGCACCTGTCTTTAGACAGCATTTGTGGCAAGAGCTATCTGGAGTCATACAGACTGTATCACGCATGCATCTCAACCACTGGACAAGCACGGCTGCTAGTCAAACAAAATGGCTTAGCTACTACAGTTTCTAGATGAACATTCTTTGGGAAAGTCTGCCCTCTAGAAAAATGTTATAAATAATAGTTAAGTGTTGTTGGCATAGTCGGTTGTGTTCATATTACACTTTTATTTTAATGAGATTTTGTAAGAATCCTGCAAATCTGACCACTATGTAGAACATTTAGAATAGTGAGTGACCCAGGGTGCCTGGCTGGCTCAAGGGGAAGAGCATGTGATTCTTGATCCTCAAGGTTGTGAGTTCAAGCCCCACGTTGGGTGTAGAGATTACTTAATTAAATAAAACATTAAAAAAAAATAATGACCCTTCCACAGAATTAACAAACTTTTAGAAGACATTGTTCATAAGTGGATCTTTATTTTAATTAAGAAATGAAGAACTCCCCCCCCCCCTTAGAAGGACTTATACACATCGGTGTTTATTCTTAAACGTGATGGACTAGTGATTGGGTAACTGAAGTTTATCCTAACACTTTAATGAAAATTATGCTTGACAAGGTTTACATTACCTACATTCTTCTTTACAAAAATTAATATTTTAAATAAGATACCAGGAAGATGAGTTTTGGTTTTTACTATTGTTTAATTTGCCTGCAAATCTTAAGTTGTAGGGTTTTTGAGAATGCCAAAATGCTGCTATTCGGTAGATGCAACCAATTTCTTCCTTTAATTTGAGAATCAAATCTAGGAAGGCTATATTGCTTCTGGCTGTAAGTGAGGGTAATCATAGATTAGTTTCTATTGGTGATCTAATCAACCTGATTTGAAGGATTTCTTAGCCTTGTTGTGTTTCATTAACTTTTTTCTGTTTTTAATTTGTTTTTTAATCTTTTTGTTTTTAATTTTTTAATTTTTTCACTTCTTATATCTTTAGAAAGGATTTAACTTTAATATTGAATATATCATGTTTATAGCATATTTAATAATATTAAATATTCAACATTTAAGTATTCATGTTGATAGTACCTTTGACAAAGCACTTTATTTTTTTAATTTTTATTTATTTTTGAGAGAAAGAGACAGAGGGCGAGCGGGAGAGGGTCAGAGAGTGAAAGACACAGAGAATCCAAAACAGGCTCCAGGCAGTTAGCACACTGGGCTCGAACTCACAAAACAAGATCATGACCTGAGCTGAAGTCGGACATTCAACGAGTTGAGCCACCCAGGTGCCCCTGAACAAAGCACTCTCTAATCTTAATGTTTTATTTGCCTTAAACTCTATAGCACTCACTTATCTTTAAAGCCATCATTAGAGTAACTGATGTAGAAGTTCTTTTTCATTGGTCACATTGTTTGAGACAACTGAAATATAGAGTAAGGGTAATAATTATGACTTACAGAGTAGAGTTCCATCTCTTATTCAACAGTCACAATAAATCATAAAATTATGTGCTATAATAGTCCAGGAAACACTTTCAGAAGATACAAGGAAAGTTTTACTTTAAAATATGTATAAGTGAAATTATATAAAAATTAAATTGTATAAATAAATGTATATAATAAAAATGTTAAATGTGTAAAATAGGATTTTTTCCTTTCATGAAGCAGTTTAAGTGCCCTATGATTTGAGGTAAATCTTAATAAATTGAAAGGTTTAAAGATGATGTGCCTCAGTTTTTATGGGTGACTCACTGCTAATGTTAGTCACTCTTAATAAAAGAATATTATAGCCCTTGGGAATATGAGGGCAGAGAAAAGATGGCAACAGTACTTCAAATACAGCAGAACAAAAAACCCAAAAATAATGGTAAAAAAGTAAATATAATTATGTTTTTATTTTATCTCTAAGATTGCTACAACTGTGTGAAACTCTTAAAGTCCCTCCCATAAAGCTGAAGGATTTAACTAATGTGTCAAGTCTACTGAAAATGGAAAGGGCACAGCACAGAGCTAATGAAGAAGGTCTGGCATTATTGCAGGTATGCTATTTGAACAGAGAGTCCATATTTAGAGAGTTAGGACAAAGGGGAAGAGAACAAGAAATTTTTTAAATTATCATGATTTTCTCTGAGTAATAAATACTAGATATTAGAACAAGTTTTTCATTAAATTATTATTATTAGTCAAAAACATTTGCCTAAACTTTGGGCCTCTAAAGTTAAAAGTTAATGATTAACAATTCTATTTTTTTCATCTGACTTCAACCGAACTACTATTTTTGATTATCAAATTACAGGAGCTCATGACAAAATGCTATAGAATTTCAAAACATATTATATTAGTTTTTCTATCCTGAATATGGTACTTTATTGACAAGAAGAGCATGCTCTTTATTATTGTTGTTGTTTATTATCATTACAGCTAACATGTAATGAGGGCTTTCTATGCTCTTATAGTTATATCTCTTAATTCTTAAAATGACTGAAAGAGTTCTGTGCCATATGATCTCATTTTACAAATGTGAAAAAAGAGACATCTGATACTCTTAGCTAAGACTTACACAGACTGCTTCAAGTAATGATGTAGACCTTAGCCCAACTTCAGATTCTGATTCTCAGTCATTTTCTTTTAGAAGGTAATGGGAGATAACATTAGGTATCATGATTAATTAATTTCAGACTTTTAATTAGTCAATATTTGAGCATTTAAGAAAAAAGCAAACTTAGGGGGTTTATTAAATAGTTAGACCTTGTATCCCTTAGCCACTTCCAAGCAATTTGTGGATAGTGGTACATAGGTCTTTGTTAGTAATTCAGAGAATACAGTTTGGGTAGTAGTTTATGCAAGAAATGTGCGTGCCTGAGGATTTCTGATAATTCAGAATTCATAATTTATTCTGGTTTTTCCATATACTCAACATTGGATGGATTTGATTCTGAGCAACAAATTATATCTATTATTAATTATATGTATTATAATTTATATATATTATAAATTAATTATATGTATTTTAAATAGAAATGCCACTTTCTTTGTAGTATGAGATTATATCAAGTTTTTATCCCAGGGTTCATACTTTTCAAGAGTGTATATTCAGTACTGACAGTTCTACCATGTAATGAATAATTAAGTGACCTTAATATGGTTTGTTTTTTTTTAAATTTCAGCTTTATTGCTATCTTTATCATAAGATATTTGAAGTGTACGTTGTAGTGATTTAATACATATATACACATTGTGAAAGCACTCATTCCCTCATCTGGTAAATTCACACATCCATCATGTCACATGATTTTTTTTTAACTTTGTGTGTGGTTAGAACCTTTACGTTCTCTCAGTAAATTTTAAGTGTACAATACAGTTTTGTCAGTTATAATCACCTTGTTTCATCCTGGATCATCACACCCTATTCATCTTATAGCTGAAAATGTGTGCCCTTCACTAACCTCTCCCCATTTCCTTCATCCCCCAGCCCCTGGTAACCACTTTTGTCTCTTTTTTGTGAGTTTGACTTCTTTTTTAAGGTGGTTTTAAAGTAAATGATGGCAGATGTTATCTTAACATTTAATGTTTGCATAAATCACTTGAAAATGATGAGGGATAGCAAATGATACTGTGATTTTTATAATACTTGAAAGCATTTCTGTTTTACAGCAAAAACTGGACCTCCATGTGCCAAAAAGGTAAATTATATTAAATGGAAAAAAACCTTTTTCTGTACTCAACATCCCTGGCGCCAAGTGTGTAGGTTTTCCACGAAGGACTTTTCCAGTTCTCTGCAGACACCAACTAGGGGTCCTGTAATTTCATTCAATTCCGACACTACCTGGAATCAGTACAGATTTCCCAGGTTAAAGGCTCAGTCCCACAAGACTGCCCCCCACTTCAGATGACAGTTGCCCATCTACTCCTGTACCTCTGACCAACCAAGTGTAAATCAGGTATTGCCATGACCTCCTCCTCATGGTCAATAATTTGCTAGAACAGCTCACAGAATTCAGGAAGGCATTTTACTTATTATTACCAATTTATTATAAAGGATACACTCAAAGAGAGCTACATGGAAGAGATGCATAGGGCAGGGTGTAGAATAAGGGCACAGAGCCATGCTTCTTTGAACACGTTGACCTCCTAGCACCCCAACGTGTTCAGTAACCTAGAATTTCTCTGAACTCAGTGTTCAGAGTTTTAGTGGAAGCTTTATCACATGAGCATAATTGATTATTAACTAAACCTCCACACCTTCTCCCCTTCTCAAGACATCAAGAAGTGGGACTAAAAGTTTGAACCCTGTGATGGCATGGTTGGTTGCTCTGATAACCAGCTTCCATCCTCTCTGAGTCGTTCATTAGCATAAAGTCAGGTAAGGTTGCATATGGCTTATTATGAATATCAAAAGATACTACTGTCAGGTGCCTGGGTGTCTCAGTCAATGATTAAGCTTTGGCTCAGGTCATGATCTCATAGTTTGTGAGTTTGAGCTCTGTGCTGACAGCTCAAAGTCTGGAGTCTGCTTCGGATTCTGTGTCTCCCTCTCTCTGACCCTCTCCCACTCACATTCTGTGTCTCTCTCTCTCAAAAATAAACACTAAAAAAATTGTTTTAAAAAGATGCTGCTGTCACCCCTATCACTTAGGAGATTACAGGCATTTTAGAAGTTCTGTGCCAGAAACCAGGGATGCAGACCAAATACATATTCTTTATGTCACAACAGTACAACAGTCTCGGGTTTGCTTGCTTGCCATTCAGCTACTCAATGGAAGCACTGTTGGCATTTTGGGTATAAGAGTTCTTCATTGATGTAATAGAGTCTTTGAACTAGATGTTTGTAGTTGTTGTTTGTATACATCAGTTTGCTGCTATGTCTCTTATTTAGAACCACTGCTTTTCCCCCCACTGTAGCCTAGAGTTATTCTTGATGATGACCTTCCAAAACCTCTATCAGCTAATGAGTAACAGAAGTTGTATTCATTCAACAACAGGGTGTTGATTGAGCTGTCTCACTCAGTGATGATGATACTGGGGGAAAGGCAGTGATGAGCAAAGTCTGAGCGGCTCTGAGAAGGTGGAATAGGAACGGCTGGGTGTTAGTGTTTTAAACTCCGTGGATCTCCACATAAGAACAGAATCATAGAATATCCTAAGACTTAGAATAAGAAAATATAAAAAGGACAAGAAATAATAATCCACAGATAACAAAAGCATACCAAAAACATGTGTTCACAAAACAGATGGAACACTAACCTAATTGTCAAGCAAACTGAAAGAAATTCAGAAAAACCATCGAAGGCATAGAAAAAATCATGTCTGTATTAGAGATACCAAAAACAAGCTACAGAATTCAGGAAAGAATTAGCAGTAAGTAAAAGAAAGAAACCTTTCAGATGTACAGACTAAATTAGAAGGAGAATTAAATACAACAGATAATGCTTAAAATAAACAGAAAGTAAAATAAGGAGAAAATTTTAAGAATCAAAAAGAGACACTAACATTTTTAAAGGTGTTGAGTAAGTGTGACAAATGTAAGAGCTCAGCAAAGAAGATACAGCATAGGTAGAATAGGGATACACAAGAAGATAACCAACAACATAATTTTTTAATTACAATGGAAATTTGTAGTCCTTCCATTAATACTGTTTTCAATGCTGCTATTCATTCCCTCTGTGGTGGGTCAAATGGTGGCCCCACAAATGAGATGCCCAAGTCCTAACCCTGGAACTTGCAAATGTGACCTTATTTGGAAAGAGTCTTCCCAGTATAATTAAGGATCTCAAGATGAGATCATCCTGTATTATCTTGGGTGGGCCCTAAATCCAAAGGCAGTTGTCCAGCAAAGAGACAAAAGTATTCTTGTAAGACGCAGAGACATGGAGGACATCTGTGGAAAAAACAAAAACAAAAACAAACAAAAAAACAAATACAGAAAATGGAGCACTGCAGCCATCAAAGCTGAAAGAGACAAGAGGATTCTCCCTTGAGATTCCAGAAGGATCTGGAATCTGCCCTGCCAACACCTGGCTTTGGATATCTACCCGCCAAAACTGAGAGAATAAATGTCTGTCATAAGCCACCAAGTTTGTGTTTGTTACAGCAGGCACAGTTAGGTAATACATGTGCCTTAACATATAGTGGTATTGGACAGTGCTCTCAAAATCCAAAAGCCACGTTAATTCAGGCTGTGAAACAGGTGAAACTTGGCCACTACTAGTTTCTAGTACAAATAAAGTGAAAGTAACCAAAAAACTTGTAGTGGAAAACAAGAGATGAAAAGAGACTTCATATGCCCTTATTGTAATGACCAGAATGTAGAAGATGGACAACAACAAATGCAGATGAGGATGCGGAGCAACAAGAACTCACATTTCTAGCGGGTGGGAATGCTAAATGGACAGCCACTTGGGAATGTAGTTTGGCAGTGCCTTACAAAATGAAACCTGCTCTTACCACACCATCCAGCAAACATGCTCCCTGGTATATTGCACATGGATGTTTGTGGCAGCTTTGTTCATAATCTCCAATAGTTGGAAAAGTCCAAGATGTCCTTCAGAAGGCAAATGGATAAACTGGCACATCAGACAATGGAATATTATTCACCACTAAAAAGAAATGAGCTATTAAGCCCTAAAGAGCCATAGAGGAACCTTAAATGGATATTATAAATCATAAGTGAAAGAAGCCAAACTGAAAAGAGTACACATACTGTATTGTTGCAACTATATGATATGACAATGCTCCAGAAACGAGAAAACGAGAGAATAAAAAGACGAGTGATTGCCAGGTGTGTGTGTGGTGGGGGGTAGAGATGAACAGGCAAAGCACAGGAGCTTTTTAGGCCATTTGTCCTGGGGCTCTGCCAGAGTCACACAGATCTTCCAGGATATCTGATTGTAGCAGTTTTGCTGAGTTTTTGAGGAAATGCTCTTGTACGTGGGGTATATATATGTCCTTGTTCCAGAGAAATTAATTTTCCTTATAATGCATTATTATATTGGTAAGTTTCTAGGAAGTCTGCTTTTTGAAAGAAAAAGAGAAATATACCAGTTTCTTCCAAGTGTTTCAATATATGAGGTATTTAAAAAATATGTATAGCTACATGAATACCCATTTGGGTTTCAATTAATTATATATTCAGTTTAAATTATTAACTTTCTCTTTCGGACTTAGGAAGAAATAGATAAAATACTAGAGACCATAGAGTCAATGACTGGGAATATTCACAGCCTCAAGAATAAAATTCAGATTCTGACAAGTGAGGTGGAAGAAGAGGAGGAGAAAGTAAAACAGGTAATTGTTTATTAATCCATTGCTAGTGTGGGGATAAAAGTTTTAATGTTTACTTATCACCAAGACAAATTTTGAATGTAAGTAGAAAGAGAGGGACCTTTTGAAATAATCTGTAGCTTTCTTTTTCAACTTTAGGCATTTCACATAAATGCTGGGGTACTCTGTCTTCCAGAACTTTCTCAGAAGAGTCTCAAAGCACCCACACTTCAGGTAAATGCCAATTTACTATATCACTATATCATCAGTTATGAATTGCATATATAAAATCATAATTTCCTTTTCCTTTTTATAAACAAATGAAATACATGATTTAAGTTTTTAGTGAATGCTATTTTTCTCATTTGACAAAATGGTTTGAACATCTTTGTGAGCATCTTTCTTGTAGATCTGCCTCATTCTTGTCAATACCTCTATAACATTCCATTATATGAATATACAATTCTATAATTTGTGAATTACTAGGATAAAGAGTATTTGCAATTATTTGCTCAGTACCCCCTTATATATGCATCTTTACATATTTGTGTGGTCATAAGTGTAGGATAGATATCTGGAAGTAAATTCCAGCAGTTGAGTTTGTTTACACTTCTAACAATGGCCTACAACTTTTTGTAAAATAGTGCTGTGTTATTTGTAGCTGACTGTATGCTGGTATCTCCCTTCACAGGTTCCCAGTAAGTATCACAGTGTAAATGTTTATAAACGGGCACCTGGGTGACTCAGTCAGTTAAGCATCCAGTTCTTAATTTTGACTCGGGTAATGATGTCAATGATTTGTAACATCAAGCCTCCTGTTGGTGCGGAGCCTGCTTGGGATTCTTTCCCTCCCTTGCACTCTGCCCCCACCCCCCGTCTCTCTCTCAAAATAAATAGACTTTAAAAAATAATTTAAAATAGTCTTACCTGTAATGCATTTTGGGTGAAAGGAGTAAATGGACAGAATAATACAAATTTGAAAGAACAGGAATGAGTTGATGAGTACTGACGTTTGGGTGATGGAAATATGAGGTTTATTGTGCCATTGTCTCTAAATAACATACATCTGACATTTATCATAATAAAGGGTTAAAAACGAATTGTAGAGGGGAATATGGTCAAAGGTATAAACTTCTAGTTATAGTATCAGTGTCATGGAGATGTAATGTAGAACACAGTAACTAGTCAATAATACTGTACTGTATATTTGAAAGTTGCTAAGAGTAAATCTTAAAAGTTCACAAGAAGAGTTTGTAGCTATATATGGTGAAGAGTGTTAACAAGACTCACTGTGGTGATCATTTTGCAGTACATAAGGATATACAAATATCACATTATTGTGTTGTATACCTGAAACGAATATAATGTTCTATGTCAATTATATCTCAATTCTCACAAATTTTAAACTAATTATACTATTTTACCCACAGAAAGAAATTCTAGCATTAATTCCAAACCATAACGCTCTTCTGAAGGACTTGGATGTTCTCCATAATTCATCCCAAATGAAGAATGTGTTAACTTTCATTGAAGAAGCCTATAAGAGACTGGATGCCGTGTAGAGTTTTTTAGACTGCTCCATATTAGTGTTTGTGAACTTATAAAACTGCTACCGGTGATGATATTGCAGAGGGTCAGTCTTCAGCATTTATTTCCAGTATGCACTGAAAATCAGCCTTACAGATCTCTTAGCATCTAATGGCCTAAAAACTATTTTGATTAGTTGCCCAAACTAGGAACTCACATTTCTGTTGCTGTATTTCTGTTTTTTTGCCTGAAACCATGAAACAAGGAACTGCCCCAATCTCATGATTTATAGTGGCTGAATAGAACTTATTTATTGGTTAGCGCAGGGGAAATGTGATACTGTCATGTATATAGTGTGTGTAGTACCTGGTACATAAACACATAATTGTTAGCATTATTATTCTTTACCTCATGACTTGCATTTTCTCTGTGGTTATCTGAAACTTGAGAAATCTCCAAATGCCTTTATTCTTTTACATAATTCCCTAGACTTTTGTGGCATAATTAAAATTTGCCAGGTGTCTTTACCTTTGGAGATAGCATGACCATTTTATTTCTTTGGTTGGGTTACTGACAATGTTGAATATTTTCCACTATCCTCAAAGGATACTTTTATTTAAAAGGAAACTAAGCCCATTTATCCCTTAAAAGAAAAATTAAACAAAAAAAAACTTTCTATATACCTTTTCTTATTGTAATAAGTATATGTGAATAAATTATCATTTGAATATATTAGAAATCTTTTCTGGTCACTACAGTATATTGTCTGATTTGATTTTACTTATTTGTAAAATAAAATAACTGCAGTTTCTCAGGCACCTGGGTGGTTCAGTCAGTTAAATATCCAATTTCAGCACTGATCATGATCTCACAGCTCATTAGTTGGAGCCCCACGTCAGCCTCTGTGCTGACAGCTCACAGCCTGGAGCCTGCTTTGCATTCTGTGTCTCCCTCTCTCTCTGCCCCTCACCCACTCATGCTCTGTCTCTCTCTCTACCAAAAATAAATAAACATTAAAAAATAAAAAAAGAAACAAGTGCAATTTCTCACTGATTTTCTTTCTAGCCTAGACTATTTTGTCAGTTAAGGTAGAAGGTGCCGTAATTGTGTTGATAACCCTCCAGGCAGAAACACAGCCTTAGTTAAACAAGTTTGGTTTAAAGCTCGTTGCAGTAAAGGAGACCACACTGTCCTGTGGAACCCTGGGGAACTTTAGTAAAAGGGTCAAAAGGAACATCCTCTTAGGATAGAATGGTCAAGGAAAACATTAATGGATCTTAAAGGAAAAATCTTCAAGAAAGGTAACCTGCAGTGTAGCATTTAAACGAATAATTTTGCTGTACTTTGTGCTACATGCCAGGCAAAGCAATACTTTACTTATTTGTAAAATAAAATAACTGCATAAATAAAATAAAATAAAAGGTAATACAAAATCTCTCTGAAACTCCTCTTGGAACTTGGAACTTCTTGTTTTTAGAGTGACGAATAGAGCATCACCTCAGACCTTTCTTGTTAATCATAATGCTTATAATAGCTTTGACAGAAAGGAAGATTTAATTAAAAGTCTACCATTTCAGAGCGTCCATTCAAGGTTACTGCATGTCAATTGGGATTTTTATTCACCATTTTTACTGAGGAATCCGTTCTTCACCATGTACATGGACTAGTCATATTACCCTCTACGACTTTGAAAAGCATGTGATCTAATTTTGAGAGGTCTACAGTTAACTTCTGGCAGGTGGTAGGCAATCAAAAACATACACAATATTTTCTTCAAAGGCTAAATTTTGGTATACCATTTGTGGAAATCCTAAGAGTTAATTACAGACTGAAATAAAAGTCAAATTTAACTGCACAAGGTCCCAATAATTCAGATGACTGTCCTGTAGAGATAGTATCCTCACTCACCTGTGCTTTCATATGCACAGACCATGCCAGCTATGGTACACTTTTCTCCACAAGTGGAGAGTGCCACTTGCCACAAACTTTACAGTCTAAAACATACATATTTTAGAATGGCAGATAGTGTAAATATATAGCATAAAGGAAGCAAGGTGAACTATGATTTGGGAAGTGAATGGGGAACGTGTACACATAATGTGACAGAACTTAGTGTGCTGTCATTTTTAAAATTTCTATTTTATAAGAGCCCTTCCATTTTCCGCAACTTTCAGTTGGGCATATGTTTCACAAACAAGTTTTGTTTAAATATGAGACACCTGCACTGGAACCTAAAATTAAGGGATTTACTTTCTTTTATTTGGTTGGATAGAATTTCCTGGCATTCTCAACCAAAAATAAATGCAGGTGCACCTCTCAAAATTAGTATGTGAATCGTTCAGGTTGGCTTAGTTTCCAAACATAAGTCTTCTAAATCCTCTTGTGTTTCGTTAATTGTCAAGAAATACTCAGCTTTGAGGAAGGGAGAGGAAAGAAGGAAAGCAAAAGCAGAGAGAAATTCAGATTTCCCATTTGGGCTTCAGCATATCTAAAATAACTGAGCCATTTTTGTATTCTAACCAGCTTTTCTTAAAGAGTTGCTGCCACTGAATGTATTTCTTTGCTACTAAACCAACATAGAACCACTTTATCTTGGCTTAGATATTTGCTTTCATTAAAATGACCTGCTGTTATCAAGGCTATGAAATTGTGTAGCAACCATATCTAAAGATGGGTGATAGTTGCTAGAATTGGACAAAGAGGAAGATGAAGAGGTGACATTTTCAAAATTCAATAAAACTACTATAAACAATTTCATTTTCCTTCTTTCATAATTGAGTATTTATTAGTTCTGAGGATCAGTACAGACAATTCAATTTGTACACAATTCTGAACGTACGTACTGAAAATCTAAAAAATCATGTAGTTGTGATTCTTTTCGAAGTTACTCCAGTTACCTTCTAGTTTAAAATTTGGAGGCAAATTTTCCTTAACAGTATATCAAGTACCAATATCTTCAAATGTTGATATGCTGGTACATTGTTAAGTCCCATTAATTCACAATTTAATATCATATATACTACATAACTCAAATTTTTAATTTTGCACAGCACATCAACAAAGGCCCTAGGAAACTGGACTACTATGACCAACATGTTACAGAATTCACAAAATTCTTACAGCGAGAGCCAAGATCAAGGAGTGATTTTCTTCAGAAGGGAAACAATCCTACCAAAAACAACATGGTAATAGAAGGAATTTAAAATGTTCAAGACATATTAAATACATGACTAACTCCAAATTGCCATTTAGTGTGCCTGGTATTATAGTATATAAAAACCAACCCATCTATGGAATGTTAAGCTGACACTCGGGACAATGGAAGTCTCTCATATTCAATATCCCACTGTTTTCTGGTTGTACAAAAAAAAAAAAAAAAAAAAAAAAAAAAAAAAAAAAAAAAAAAAAAAAAAAAAAAAAAAAAAAAAAAAAAAAAAAAAAAAAAAAAAAAAAAACAAGCAAAAAACAAAAAATGGCAAATGATTTCACCTCTTTAAAAAAAAAGAATTTACACTTGCAAATGGGCTAAGGTGGGATTCCCTCCTTCTTAGAAATGTTTCTAGAGCTACCAAAAAACTTGAATTTACAAACTAGTTGATAAAAAGTATTTGTGTGAACCGTACGAGAAGGGAGGCAGGGACCACTGTTAAAACGTGGGGTCTGATACCCGTCAGACGTGGCTTCTTTTTCTCGGCTTCATCAGACGCTGGGCTCTCCTCGCTTGTAGATTTTCCGTTTTCTGCAGGTAAGTCTTTTCGTTTCTTGATTAGCCAGTTCAGCCCAATTTCCCTTTGCTCCCCTTTTCGCCTTTGCACTTTCTTGTCTGAAGATTTATCCTTTCCCACCGCCTTTTTTGGCTTCGCTTCCACTTTTGCAGCCCGCAGGATTTGCAGCTGACAACCTCTCCTACCTCCTCTTGGGCTCGTCCTTAGGGGACCTGAACTTCTGCCTGGGTGTGTTCGTGGCTGTGCCAAAGACACAGGCTGGTGCCTGCCGGCAGCCTCGCGCCCAGAGTCTTTGCAAAGCTGGGCTGCTCCCCTCCTCCCGCTGCGCCTGCAGCCTCCGGAGCTGCTGCAACACGCGGCCAACAATTTTATTTTAGAAGCAAATATGCTTTAGCCAATTTCATTCCATTTCCATTCTTGAAGAAGTCCTTAAAATTAAGGTAAGTTTTTCAAATGGGAAAACAGGGCTATATAACGATGATTTTAAAAATGGCATTTATTGATGTGCGCTATGTGCCAGGCACTCTTCTAAGCCCACTGGATGTATACATGCATTTATACCAATGTTTAATCCTAATAACAACACTAGGGATTAAGCCCTATAACGGTCACTATTACCCCCATCCTATGATAAAGAATTTAGGGCTCAGGGAGGCCACGTACCTGCCTCAAATACTATTGCTTAAATAGTAAGCGATGGAATTAAGAAGTGAAAAACAGTCATCATAATTTTGACTTAGGGGTTTTCTGATAAGCTACAAATAGGAGAAGCTACTGAGGCTGATGAGTGAATCCTGTTTATAACAATGTAAAACTCCATCTGTCTTTCTAGGTATAATGGTACTATGCGTTAGGTAATATGGATGACTGCGGGTTTGCAGAAGAAAATCTCTTGAAATTTATCATAGTCTCAGGGTTAACAGTTCACTTTAGCTTGATAGGCATATTTCAAATTTAATTACCCTCAACCAATGTAGTTTTCCTGGAAAAAAATATGCTTTGGATATTTATCCTTATGGGGAAAAAAAAACCTATTCTGCTTAGTTTCGATATGCTATAAAGAGCGAAGGACTTTGAAAAAAGAATAGACGTTTCTGTTTTAGATACACTTGGGAACAGGATGAAGTCTGAATCTGGGAAGAAATTTATTTGTCTCTCAGAGTCTATAAACCACTTGATCCTTTTTAAGGGTCTTTTTTTTCTGACATTGTACATCATGTCTAAAACAGTTTCTGTTAGACAAATAATAGTATCTGTTCATTTTTTAAATTGATTTTCCTCAGATAGTATTTAGAAGAGACTAGATTTATATAGTATCCTTAGTGCCATGCACAGGTAGGTTGCCATCAGTAATATCTTAAAAAAAAAAAAAGTTATCCATATACCCAGATATAAACCAGTCTGATTTTGACATCCAGTAACTGTCATCTAATACAATTTTCTCAGTCACTTTCAAGTACCAGCTACCCATTGTGTTACTTAAGTAACCATCTTCAAGTAAACAATGCCCTGATTTCCCCCTTCATTTATCTTCACTTTATGAGACATAAAGATGGTAAACAGTGTCGTCCCATGGGACAAATTGAAGCACTCTTCATATACCATTGAGACATTCATAGTTTATTATCCCAAAACTCAGGTATTGTGGGAGGAGATGCCCATGTAAGTGTTTATATGTTGCCTGAAATTGAAGGAAGCGAGCTATTTGAGGGAAACGAGTAAACTCACATTTACTGTCCATTTAAAAGAATAGGGTAAAAGAATTAAAATTTCCAAAAATACTCTTCGTTCTACAAGTACTCTTTTTATAGATTACCCCTTTGTCAGCCTTGTAAGTTTAGGGCAGCAAAATCATTTTCTTAAAAATAGATAAAAATATATAGGGGTCAGTGCCTGTCATTTACTTATTGTACCCCCTTTGCCTGGGTCCTATTCCTTTTTATTCTGCTTTACAGGATTTTAACAGATACTTAGGTTTTGTGTCTTGAAAATCTCCATCTCTAAATCAAGATTAGTATCCACTGGTTTTTACACTGTAAGTTTAAAGGTGATAGAAAAAAAAAAAGAGGTGGAGTGAAAATACTCATGCTGTATATGATGATTTTCACCTGACACCATAAACTCCTCCCCTTCTTCAGGTGTGGACACTTTTGTCCCCTCTCCCGCCTCTTTCCACTGGGAACTAGTTAGGGAAGTAGGCTTGAAGAGTAAACTCAGCAGTTACGGAGAGACTGCCCTGATACAAACTGAACTCACAGCAGCAGGTAAGCATTTGTTCATTAAAATTATGTTTCCAATCATAAATTATGATTGCAAGAAGAAATAGGAGAAATAAAGGGGGGAGGTGAAATTCAGCATTACATAGGAGAAATAAATCATAATCAGGCTTACATAAAAAGATGTTTTTGTTTTTTGGTGTTTTTGTTTTCCTGTTGTAAATTTTGATATGTGGAAAACAGGCATTACAAAGTATAAAATTATTTGCACTGATAGGGGCACTACTAGAGAAACAGATTGAGAGGAATCTCTGAACAGAAAACCTGTCATCTGAAAAATAATTACTCTCATTAAATCACAAGTGCTTTAAAAAGTCTCTTCCATTAACAAACTTCCACCATTGTACTGTACGTGATGTATTACCTTATAAAAACAAAGATTTTATGCTTCATTTATTTATAAGAAAGTTCTTTCAGGAAAGTATGCTTTTGTTGTCTGATTAATGTTAATAAAATATTTTAGGTGCTTATTGTGTGCGGATGGACACTTAAGTGCCCCCAAGAAACTTCAGTTTCTAAAACTTAAAATGAGTATAATATTTTCCTTGACAAAGATTTCAGTTAGTGAGTCCGTTGTTGATAACAATTCAGCCAAAGCAATTACAAATCTTCACCTTCCAATTCTAGAACATAGATGAATTATGGAGAAACTACTTGATCTGTGATGTTATGACATTCTGATCTTGAAGGTTTATAATTAATGATTGTTATTATGACTTTCTAATATAATTCAAAAATCTATAAAGCATCTATGAGAATTTCCATATTCTGTTTTGTGACCTTTAAAGTATATCTTTGAATTTCATAAAAGAAAGATCCTCATGAAATTCACCATTGTTTCCTCAAAGAGCATTATCCAGGGTGTCATTATAGTGCCCTCTCTGTGTGTACCCGTGGAAGAGGTGTCTCTCTCATTTTAATATCACCAGTATTTGTCACTCTGCATACTGTGTGAATTGAAAGAGCTTCTTAGTCTAGAAAGGTATATTAAAGCCAGATCAAGGAGGGATTTGATAATTTAGAACTTAGAGAACTTTATTTAGAGATAGTACCTGTGAAAAGTCAAGCAAATGCTATGGTAAAGAGCATAGAGGTAATTTTATGGACAAACTGAATCATGCAACTACTCATGTTTCTTTTCTCTTGTATTAGCTGCTAGAAAGCCTAAGGTACAAATCACCTACTGTGAGTATGCTTGATTTGCATTGTTTGTAGTAGCCATATTTCATAAACTCACAGGGAACACTGTCTTAGTGAGTTCTGAACCATCACTTGCAGGGAAGATATAAGATTAGATTCCTGAAAGCCTTTCGTCACAACCTTTTCATCGGCAGATCAACACATAATGTTTTATGTGTATTTCTATTTAAAGACACTAATATGTATTGTCAATTTATTATCATTGAACTCGCAGTCAAGAACATTATAATTCATGCCTGAAGAAAGCTTATGTTAACACATGTATTTTCTTGGTAAGGCACATCACAGTCTTTTTGCACTTAGGACCACTAGGCAGCACCGAAGTACAGTAGAACCTTGGATTGCGAGTAACTTGTTCTGTGAGTGTTCCACCAGACAAACAAACGTTTCTAAGAAATTTTAATTTGATAAACAAGCGATGTCTTGCAATACAAGTTGTAGGGGATGCCGAACGTCACATGATCACCACTGAGCCAATGGTTCTTCTCTCTCTTGCTCACTGCGAAATTGTGGGTGATCGTCTCCCATGCTTCGATGCTCGGTCTCAGGCCACAGTGTTTGGCAGAAATCAGTGATTTTTCAGAATGTTGGAAGGTGCCCACAACTGGTACTAGTACACTTTTTGTCACTTCAAAGCACCTATGAACAGTTCTTTACCTTTCCATATAAGAAGCAGCTTAAGAATGCTTGGCTTCATTCTAGGTCAGGCTGCCTGCAGATATAGACCCTTTCTTCTGCTGCCTTCTTGCAGGTATATTAAATACAGTATATGACAAGAGTTTATTAATACTGTGCTGTAGTCAACTTCAGTGAGTGATAGTGAAAGTCGTCCTACACAGTAATCCTCCTCTGTCTTATCTCCCTCACACCGGCCACAAAGGGTGCAAAGGTAAGTGAGGGTTCATGTGTTTATTTTTCTTTATGTTTTATATTTTCCTTATTGTTTTATATTATATTACAGTATTATAATCATTTTATAGGAATATTTTGGGGTTGTGGAATGAATCATCTGAGTTTCCATTCTTTCTCTTGGGGGAATTCACTTTGATATATAAGTGCTTTGGATTATAAGCATGTCTCCAGAATAAATTACGCTTGCAACCAAGGTCTTCCTGCTCACGGCTTGGGGCCATTTTAAACAGTGAATTCCTCAAACAAAAAGCAAAACCTGCTTATGTGAAGAAATCAATCACATAAAGGACATGTTTAAAGTATGAGAATTGGAACAGGAAGTCAACTTTTGCAACATCAGCTGATAATGTGAGCATTGGAGATTCAAATTTTTCACCACTCTGTGCATTTCCACAAATGACTGAGATTGATTCTGGATAACTTTTAGCAAGTAGGTGAACTCACAAATATTGAATCCACAAATAAAGAGGATCAACTCTATATGTAGGACTGTATCCACATGCTGTGCCTACTGGCCTTACTCTTTACCCCATATTACTTTTATACCTCTATTTTCCCCTTGCTTGAATTTTAAACTTAATTTTTCTTCATATATTTTACCTGTGTATAAGTGGTTTTAGATCTTTTGGGGGAACAAATCAGACAATAAATAAGCAAATCATCAAGTACTTAGAATTTCTTCTGTTTGCACTGGCTACTTTGCTATGTCTCAGGACACAAAAACATTTCTAGACATCAAATGTAATAGAGATACATGATCAGCTTCTCTATGCAATAATTTTATTTCATTTTCTCTCAAAAAATACTTAATTAGAATAATTTGATGTATTTAACATGAGGATCTATTAAGAAGTTAAAATTGTACTCAGAGCATGAATGAATGAAAAGTCAAGCAGATACAAGGGTGAAGAGATGATGGCTCAACCTCTCCTTCTTTTGCTTACCCTGAACTCTAAAAACTCTCGATTTCTGCAAAGCTTCTAATGGTGGCCCAGACTATGAGTACCAGACTATGGTCCAGAAGCCTGATTTTCTAGTGCTGGCCCTTAGTATCTCTTCTGACTCTCATAGTGAATACAAATACCACTCAACTAACTGGAGCCCACGGACCCTGATCAATCAAAAGAATATGATTCTTACAAGTTCAGACTCACATAAACTAAGTGAAGAGTTTTATGGTGGATTTTAATTAAATCATAATCGAACTCTGATTATCTTAAAGTCCCCCAGAGCTACCACATAGGGAAATCAAGTAGTAGCTTCCTCTTTCTGGAAACATGTTGCACAGGAACAGTCCACCATAACCCCAGAAGCACCAGGTTCTCCTATCTAGCTGAATTATCTTTGCCATCCTAGTGCCTGTATGCTAAGAGTAAGTGGATAAATTCTACTACACTGAATATAGAAAAAAAGAAAAAAAATTTTTAACTCAGCCAAAACCTGATTGGGGACAAAAATCAGGTGATATGGAGCCCCCCCTCCAATCTAGAAAATATAATTGCATGTCAATGGTTGAATTGAATATATTATATTAAGGCCATTTTTTTCATTCCTTAATTTTATCTCACTAAAATGAGCCTCCCTGGGGCACCTGGGTGGCTCAGTCAGTTAATAAGCGTCTGACTTTGGCTCAGGTCATGATCTCATAGTTGGTGGATTCAAGCCCTGTGTCGGGCTCTGTGCTTATAGCTAGCTCAGAGCCTGGAGCCTGCTTCCAATTCTGTGTCTCCCTCTCTTCTACCCACACGCTTGCTCTCTCTCAAAAATAAACATTAAACAAAAATTTTAATACAAATAAAAATAAATAAAATGAGCCTCGGCCTTTGCTCACATCTAATTCTTCATCTTCAATCTAGATGTTTCTAGGCAAGTTGTTCCTCATAACCACCTGACACTTGACCCACTCAAGTCTTTCTCTGGTCTTTGCCCCACATTGTAAAAAGAAGTTTCCCTACTTAACCATAGGACTCTTACTCTGAGCTTCCTATCATCCATTCAGCAACTACCTAGAATGCTTTTTACTATGTGCCAGGCCCTGTAGGTGCTGGAGGATAATGGAGCACAAAGCAGACATGAGCCCCTCCTTCTTTTTTTTTAAATGTGTATTTGTTTTTGAGAGAGAGAGAGAGAGAGAGAGAGAGAGAGAGAGAGAGAGAGGAGGCCCTGCGCTCCCAACTCACAACCTATGAGACCATGACCTGAGCTGAAGTTGGACACTTAACTGAATGAGCCACCCAGATGCCCCACGCTGCCTTCCTTCTTGCAGCTCACAGTCTACTTGAGACAGACTTAATAAAAATACTAATGTGAAATCACAACTGTTACGGTGTCCCAAAGGACGAGGTGAACATGCAGAGAAAGTGTGTAACAGGAAGGCTTAACCCAGCATAGAGAGTCACCTCCTTCCAGGATTAGGTCATGAACATTCTCTATTCCTGCATGTTCTCTGAGTTACACCCACCAGTGCCCGCATCATCCTTTCCTTCCCTCTTCAGAGGGAGCCATGGCATTCCAAAGTATACCCGGTGAAAAGAGGATTTCAAGGATACTCCTTAGAAGATTCAAATGTTAACGAGCAAAAATTAAACATACACCTTCAAATTTTTAATTAGGTGTGGAATTGCTAGAGCTCTGGAGAAGATGTTGGTGCTAAACTGTTCTACCAAATTACTGACACTGGAAAAAATGTTGAAGATTCACTTTCCTGAGTCACTCAAGGTATTATGCATTTAAGAGTTTGATTTTTATTTCTTCATTTTATTAATCTGTGAAATAATGTCAGACTTGTGGCTGTTTCCCAAATTTTCTGATGTCAAGACTTTCTTAAGAGCACTTATTAAACATACTGTTTCCCTGTCACCTTCTGCTAGAGACTGAGCCCATGCATTGTAGATAGGGCCCAGGTAATTATGTTTTTGCCGGCCGCTTTAGATCATGTCCAGGAAAATACAGGGGGTACTGGACTAGATTATTTCTGAGGTAAACTTGAGTTTTGAACTTTTTTTTGATGGCAGAAGGGCATGGATTAAATGGTATTGCTCATAAGAACATAACCTAGGTTCACAATGAAGCTGAGGTTCAGGGGTCATTATAAACTTTTTCTGATTACTTCAAGATCATTATTTTTGAAGTTTCTTTTTAATGGCTTTATTGGTCATCAAGCCTCTATCTGTCAAAGTCTTCTTCAAGTCCATGAGAGCCTGCTCAGACTTACCATGGAAAATGAGATTAATCAAAGATTATAAATAAATGTGAGATTAAAAATATTTGAAGCACTTGGAGAAAAAAAATCAGAATGCAAAGAAATTGCCTTTGTGGGCTGAATTTCTTGACCAAGGAGTTAGCTCTACAACAGTGGCTTTCAAATGTGACTGGTGGGGGTTGTAGCTCAGTGGTAGAGCATTTGACTGCAAATGTGAGCGGCATGCTAATAATCCAGAAGAGATATAATGAACCAGGATTTCTAAGGATGGAGACCAGGGAGCTATATTTTTAGCACATACACTGGATAATCCTTATTTACACTAGACTTTTAACAAAAGTGATCTGAGCACTGTACTAGGTTGACTAAATCTAGTCACCTTGCCCTATCGATCATGCTTAAACTATGTGTGGTAGAGAAAATCTGAGTGATAATTTATGATCTTATGTCTAAAAGAGTATCAAATGGACAATCTGCCTCAAAATTTCCCATTCTAAATGCAGACACCAAAGTGAATAAATGTTTGGCCAACTCTCTTGTTGGAGAGAGCTGAAAAGGTTTTGATGACCTTCACAGGATCATCTAAGATGTTATAATCATCAAGACAGAGGATGGGCCCCTACATTATAAATATCATATTTGGATAGTACTTTAGCATACAGATGGTTTCAACTTATTTTATCCTTCCACTGCTTTGTAAGATGTCTATTAATCAATTTTAAAAATGAATTAAGTTGGAGTCCGAAAAAAAAAGGTTAAAGCGAGTAAAGAATCAGTTAAATCTCAGTTCTCAGTTCCTATGATTTCATATCTACTGCTTCTCCCAAAGTGACTTAGCTACCAGATGCCCAAGTATAGATATTGTCTTTTTTTTTTTTTTTTACTGTTTTTGGACTCCCTGTTCATACCATGCTTGCCATGGAGCTTTGTCCAAACTACTCAAAAAACATTTTTGGTTGATCACTGGCAGGATTATAAAATAATTACTTATTAACCTCCACCTCTTCAAATCTCATTTTTTAAAGACCTCTGAATTCAGATTAGTTGAGTTGGTCTGAATGCTATGTATCATGTTTCAAAATATCTTTCACACGATCTCATTTGAGCTTTAAAAGATTTATTAATCCCTCTGGAATATTAATACTCTGAATAGGCAGGTGTTTACATTATGATTTTGCAGATGATGTTACTAAATTCCTTCCCCATATCTCAGTGCTAGAGTTCAGACTTAAATCCAAGCTATCCAATTCTAAACTGTGTGGGTTTTTTTTAATGTTTGCATCTCATAACACCATTTGAAATAAGAGTTAAAGAATTGAAGCCTGTAGGCACAAATCAACATCTTCCTTGTATACTGTTCTCTTTCATAGCTGCTTAGCTTGGCACTCCTAATGTCTCATTTTCTATACACTAAAATCTCTTTATCTTGGACTCTCTTTATCTTACTTCAATTATTTCATTGTTATGCAGTGCCTGGCTTGGTTTCTGTGACCACACTTTCAGAATACCCCTTCAGTTACACTGTGCCCGTTAGAGAATAAAAAATATAAAGAAAAATTAGTCTTGTTGTACATACTTCCTCCATTTTTTGTAGGCTATGGTCATGCAGTTTATAATCTCTTTTTTTCTTTTTTGAAGTTTTTATTTACATTCCACTTAGTTAATATACAGTGTAATATTAGCTTCAGGTGTACAATTTAGTGATGCCACACTTCCATACAGCACCCAGTGCTCATCACAAGTGCCCTTCTTAATACCATCACCTATTTTACCCATCCCCCCCCACCGACCTCATCTTAGTATTTCAGTGATTAAATGCTCTCCAAATTTTTTCCACAGACTCCAACTGCTCATTCCTCTAGCATCCTTACTTCCTCTAGCTACTTCCCCCCTCCTCTCAACACTCACCTTTCAAATAAACAGCTGTTAGAAGAGTTTGTTTCTTAGCTTTCAACCAATGTGAAATCTTGCAGTTGGTTGCAAATCTCTTACAAACAAATCATGTTGGTTTCTTTTTCTTTTACAATCTGAATATTGGAAAGATATTTTCCCTTTTAACCTTCTAAACATTCTAAGCATATTTAAGTTCCATTTTTGAATAAAGATGTATAGTTTCGTCATGGGAATAAACATTTTAATGAACTTATGCCTATATATATGTAAGATCAGCAGCCCCAGAATTTAATGATTAATGGAACATGACCTTTTCAGATTGCTTTACTTCTCAGATTTTCACTGTGATCCATATCACACATTAGTATTAGCCAGACTAAATTTGGAAAGATATAATTTATGAGAAGATTTGAGTGAGGTCCCAGACTGGGTAAGACAGAAGGGAGTTGAATAATATTGTAGTCATTGAGGTGAGTGATTTAAATCAAGACGTGATGAAAGAGGTAAAATGTAGGTTCCAATGTCCTTAGAATTTAAATTGGTTTTCACTGAAGTATAAGACATACCAGAAAGTGTACATAATTATGTAGCTCAA
Organism: Suricata suricatta; assembly: GCF_006229205.1. Classification (NCBI taxonomy): domain Eukaryota; kingdom Metazoa; phylum Chordata; class Mammalia; order Carnivora; family Herpestidae; genus Suricata; species Suricata suricatta. The sequence continues at coordinate 45,641,965 of NC_043706.1, forward strand.
TGAGTTTTCATTGAGCAAATATCTATGTAACTTGCACTCCAGTCAAGAAATAACATTATTTCAGACACGGCTTCTCCCTACCCTGCAAAGCTCCTTTCCACACACTACCTTTCCCTATTCCCCAAAAGTAATCATCTTGACTTCTAAAGCCATAATTTGGTTTTGTCTGTTTTTGAATATAATGTAAATTGGATCACAGTAAGTATCTTTTGGTGTCTACCTTCTTTTGCTCAACATTAAGTTTCTTTTTTTGTAATCCAGAGTATGGATTACAAATATGCCAAAATTCATTCATTTTTTCTAGAGTGTTGGTGGACAGTCTGATTGTTTCCACCTTTTATCTGTTATGAAGATACTGCAGTGAGCACTGGCTCTGCCCTCCTTGTTATCACCACAGCCTTCTCTTCTCTATAAGCACACACATAACATAACATATGGAAGCTGTCTTATAGGGCAGGCATCTTTGATTCTTAGTGGAGAATAAATATGAAAGGCCACAGAACAGAATTCTAATATTAGTACTGTTTAGTCAACAAGCCGTTGATCCACTGTATCAGACTCCATGGATATAATAATGAATGAGACATAGTTACAACCCTTAGGGAAGCTTATAGAGCCTTGTTCCATCAAATCTCAAATGCAGGAGTCTTTTATTTAAAAAGGGGATTACCCTTAGTGATGTTTAATTGCAATTCAGGGTTGAAGGAGTGGTTGCATTTAAAAGGTTATTTTCAGATACTATAATAAACCTCAAAAGTTACCTGAGCATCAACATTATCTGTGGAACTTTAAAAACATATGTAAGCCCTACGTCCAAACATCAGATTCTGATTCATTCTTTAAGTATTTACCATTGGCCTATGTGCCAAGCACCCATCTATTCATCCTGTTGTTTTGGTAACTCTCACTGCTGTATGGTAAAAACCTAAGTTTGGGGAGTGTTTTCATAGACTTTCATAGACTATCAGTTTTCATAAACAGGGATGAAATAACAAAAGTTTGTATGGGTGCATGTTGTATATATGTGTGTACATGTTTATAATTTTCCTTCTCACAGCCTCAATTATATAGTAGAAGAAGTGAAAATGTTAACACGCAACTGGAAAAGTTAGTAATGTAACTGGCTTGTTTCTTTGGGTTCTCTGGCTCAGGTTTACGGAGCTGTGATGAACATAAATCGTGGGAATCCCTTTCAAAAGGAAGTGGTAGTGGATTCATGGCCAGACTTCAAAGCTGTTATGACCCGGCGGCAGAAAGAGGTACAGGTTTGAAAGGCTCAAAACTGTAAGAGTTGACATCAACTAGAAAGAAAAGATTAGGTAAAGGGGAAATAACTATCATAGCCACATATGTTAGCTTAACATGCTACATATGTCACCACTAGTTTATAATTTCTGGAGTATCAGACATATGAAAAACCACTAATCTAAATGTGTTCAATTAAGTGATTCCGTAGTGTTTCATAATCTCTAGAAGAATGAAGCATACATACTTGTGCATACTAGTTTTTCCACTGGTTTGATGATTCCTTGCGACCAATGACTTTGGGTCATCTAAAGAAATATCTAAGAAGGTTGAAAAGGATGATTATCTGTCCTATTCTGTCTCAAGACCAAAGAGAAGCTCACATGATCAAACGTGTGCTGCTCTGACCACACTAGGAAAGTTCTGAGAGTTCTATTTGATTCTTGTAGGCAGCTCCATTAAGTTGTACCCATCTTATTTTTATATATAAACAATATCCAAGAAAAATGTGAAATATCTTAAAACTTCCCAAATTCTGAAAAAGTATCAAGTAAAAGCTCCTAAATTTCTGTTCCTTCCCTTGCTATAGTATATTAGCGACATTCTCATCTAGCCATTGATTATAGATGGCTAATTTGGGTACTGGGAATGATCTAGACATATGCAGCTAATGGCATCTAGTCTACCTAGGATTTGGGTATCCTAGAGGATATATGTATGATTTTATGATTATGCCTTCCATCCTAGGCAGAGACAGATAACCTGGACCATTATACTAATGCCTACGCTGTGTTCTACAAGGATGTCAGTGCTTACCGACAGCTGTTGGAAGAACCTGATCTTGTCAACTGGAATCAAGTTTTTCAAATACAAGGTAAGATCAAGTGTGACTCCAGGCAGTCTTTTTTGTTCTCATTTTTGTCATATATGTCAGATAGATAGATATGACCTATATTAAGTGTACAAATTCATACATATATATACATTTCATATAGTTACAATTTATGTATTACAGTTTTGTTAGAACACTTCTGTTTTATTCCTAATGGGACTTGATCTTTGGGGTATGCAGAGCCCATTTAAATGGGACTGTTTTAAGTTGACATTTTTTCCCCACTGTTACTGTAATATGGATATCAGTGAGTATCAACATATTTGTGTTTATTATTCTTAATCATTTCCTATCACAAATGATTTAAAAATGACTCTAAATTAAATATAAGACAATAGGTAGATCTTCTCTTCTTTCTGAAGCAAATGATTCTGGAAAGAGATAGTTAACTGATCTGCATAGGATATTCTGGCATGATTTAGTAAGATAAGAGTATATTTGAGCTACAAGGGGACAACTGCATGGTTATCAATGTTAGTGGAAGAACATTTGGCCAAGACAAAATTACATTAAGAGCTTCCAATAGTGTGATGAGGGTGCCTGGGTGGCTCAGTCAGTTAAGTGTCTTGGTTATGGCTCAGGTCATGATCTCACGGTTCATGGGTTTGGGTTCTGTTTCGGGCTCTATGATGACAACATGGAACCTTCTTTGGATTCTCTCTCCCTCTCTCTGCCCCTTCCCTGGTTGCTCTCTATTTCCATCTCTCAAAAATAAATAAACAAGCATTTTAAAAAAAGAGTTTCTAATAGTGTGGATGGACAATTTCAGCTTCAGTATATCACTTTTTCAACTTTTTAAAAAAGTTTTTTTAATGTTTATTTAGTGTGTGTGTGTGTGTGTGTGTGTGTGTGTGTGTGTGTGTGTATGAGAGAGAGAAAGAGAGAGAGAGAGAGTAAGGGAGGGAAGAGAAAGAGACACAGAATCCAAAGCAGGCTCCAGGCTCTGAGCTGTCAGCACAGAGCCCAACACAGGGCTCAAATCCATGAACTGTGAGATCATGATCTGAGCTGAAGTCAGACACTTGACCAACTGAGCCACCCAGACACCCCCTTATTCAACTTTTCATAATGATTGGCGGGTGATACAGTCAACAAAGTTACTGTTTCTACCTATTTCATTGAAAATGAGTTTCTTGATCATTTGACAGGAAGGCAGTGTCCCACATGTTAGAAATATAAAGTCTGGTAATTTTCTTCAGCAGCAAACAGCTGAAGCCCTCTCACAAGGAAAAGTTTCTGCCTGCCTGCAAACAATGACTTCCTAGGTGTTCCCAATGGTTGGATGTCGATCTAGCTGTGCTTGAGGGACAAGGCAAGCCCAGGGTCTCTCTACTACTCTGACATCTTAACTCCTCCCTCCAACATTCAAACAATGACTAATGCATATTCATAACTTAAAGATTGGGGTATTTTGTAAAATCCATTTGGAAATTCTCAAAAAGACCTTAGAGTGGAAGTTCTAAACTGTCTCCTGCCTTTACAGATTTACCCCAGTTATGCTGGCTGGAAGTGAGACATGGTTCTACCACTCACTTAGCCCACATAGCAAAATTTTCTCCTCATTATTACTTTAATGTGAAAATGAGTATATCTCTTCCTTAGTGTGAGAAATCATGGCAGTAACTGTATACACTGTGGGGTGGTAGGCCTACCGTCCTCAGATCACCTGAACCTATCATTAAGAAGAGAACATCCCTGTAATTGCCAGTATTTTTTCCCCAGAAGGCTAAGCTGTTAATCATGAGTCAGTTACAGTCATTTAAATTGACACAACAATCTTTTCTGAAGTTTGATGGGGCAGATGTAAGTTAATAGCACCTAAAATAGCTGGAGTGTTAAAGACCCCTCATTTAGTAATCAGTGCAGGCATCACCTTTGGCTTCTGATGTGGCCTCTTAGCTGTAGGCTTCTATGGTAAGAACTATAATCTCTTTGGAATATTCATTTTTTAATGCTTATTTATTTTTGAGAGAGATAGAGACAGAGCACGAGCAGGGATGGGCAGAGAGAAAGGGAGACACAGAATCTGAAGCGAGCTCCAGGCTCTGAGCTGTCAGCACAGAGCCCGATGTAGGGCCCAAATCCATAACTGTGAGACCATAACCTGAGCTGAAGTCAGACACTTAACTGACTCAGCCACCCAGGTGCCCCTCTCTTTGAAATTTTGAATAGCTTCTGAAAAGTCATCAGTATCTTTATCTATTTTTAATCAGAGCACCTAAAAATGTGCTGTTTCCAAATCATGAACATTTCAAAAGCCTATCTACTGTCATAGAAATGGTCAATCTTTTATCTTATGCCACAGAGCCACTGTTGGGCTGCTGAATAGATTAGGTATTAGGCAGTGAAGCTACTTCAATGTTGGGTGTTCAGACCAACAGCATACTCTGCCCAGGAATGCCTTTGTCATTTTGAATCTAAGAGCCTTCTGTAAACAATATTAAATCAAAGTTAACCCACCAACTTACTAGCAAGAGCCAAATTCCTTGTGTTGGCCATGCAAAGGCAGGGAATAGAGAAGTATTCAGCAGACAGACAGACCGACCAGGCCCTTTTGTTCACTACTAGCTTCACGGACATGAGAGAACTTGTTGATATGAGCACTAACCTAAAAGTTTCAGAAGCTTCCCTGCTGGTACTCTACTCCAGTCAACTGTGGTCTAATAAATGACCTGAGTTTTGTCTTAACCAATGAGCAACTCCTCCCTTTCGAAGGAGGTAGGATGGACAAAGGCAGGACATGCCTTCTGGGAGAAAGGAGAAAATCATATGTTACAATGGTAATTTATACGGTGGACAAAAGGACATAGTCATCAACACCATGGAAGGATAATCAGCAGAATCCAAACTATGGAAATCCTACCTAGCAAACTGGATTGAAAGAATTTTTTAAAGGTGGGGTAGGGGAGCTAGGCATTGAAAGAAAACCTGTAAATTAAAATATTTACTAGAGAAAAAGTGAAAAAAATCTTAGTGTTTAAGGACTCATGCTTGCCTAATAAAACTTAAAACAAAGATGTGATTGTCACAAAAAATATGGTAATGGTTATTATTAGAGGAGAGTGAGGGAATTGTGATTGGGAGAATAGCAAACAGAAGGGTAGTAAATTTCTATTTTTTCTGGCTTTAGTAGTAGTTAAAATATATAATTATTAGGCTATACATTTGCTTTATAGTTTTCTCATTGCATCTTGTAATTTAAAAAGGTTTTTTAAGAAATGTTAGTCTAAATTTTATAAAGAATTAGTTCAGTCTAATTTAGGAAAAAGAAATTCTGTTTGAACTACCATATCGTTGGTTAGCACAAGCTATTTTTTCCCTCAAAGTCTCTTGAATTACTTAGATGTAATTCAGAGGTGTTGTATAGGATTCTAGCCACAGCATCTATGATTTTTAATAGCATTAACCTGAAGACCTGCTTATCTTTCTTACTCTTAACTCCCTGAGGGAGGAGCCAAGACTCCTATACCACACTGTGTTCAATATGACTTCCTATTCCCACATTTATGTGTTCTATAAGAAGAAGTGACTTATTGGAAGGAGGGAACAAGCCATTAGAGGTGGATGGAAGTGGGAAAGTAAATTTTGAGGGGATCCAATTACTCAGAACCCAGACTGGAAAGGATAGAGACAATAGGATTTTGGAGAAGCAGAGCAAGTCAGTTCTCAGTAAACAGAAGCTAACATTCCATGTGATGAGCTCCATCATTGATAAACAGAGACCGTACCATTCTTGTTTCGCTGTGACACAGTGCCCAGCATAGGGCTTTACATATGACAAGTGCTGAATAAAGATTTATAGATAATATAGTATAGCTGTGATAAATGTGTAGGATACAAGTGAGTTAAGTTTAGAATAAGTCTCACCAACACTAAGTTTATACATTTATATTCCTTTGGGGGGGCATTTGTTATTGATGATATATTTTTTTAAGTTTACTTATTTATTTTGAGAGAGAGAGAGCACATGCAAGCGCGAGCAGAGGAGGGGCAGAGAGAAAGAGAGGGAGGGAATCCCAAGCAGGCTCTACACTGACAGTGCAGAGCCCGACATGTGGCTCCATCTCCCCAACTGTGAGATCATGACCTGAGTTGAAATCAAGAGTCAGACGCTCAACTAACTGACTGAGCCACCCAGGCACCCCTATACCTCGATATTTCTGTAATGGACATCTAGGGCAAGAGGCTGGAAGAGTCTTTAAGTCAGAATGTCATGCCAAATAAAGTTGAGCTCTTTTATGCTTCTAGCTATGTAGTATATTGTAGACTTTGAGTTATAAAATTTCTCTTACCTTAAAAAGTTTAAGGTCAGTCAGGGAAGTCAGAAAGATCAAGAAAATGCCATAAGCAACTCCAAATTCCTAAGAGATATTCTCATCAGAAATGTTCATGGAAGATCGTGACCATGATGAGCAAGATGATGGGGATTTGAAAATCCCACACAATGTTTGAAAATCCGGCAGGGAGTATCTGTAATAATTCATATATAAGTATATAGTGGTTAGGATATTACATGGTGGCAAACTGGTATTGATGGTAATTAGTATAAAAATACTGCAACAATTTTCATGCTTGTGTTTTCAAATAAAATACCCACATTTTTCATTATGTCTTACCATGAACAGGGCTGCAGAGTGAAATATATGATGTCTCCAAAGCTGTTGCCGACTCAAAGCAGTTAAGTGTAAAGCTAACCTCCTTCAGGGCCATTTATCACTCTCCGCTTTCACCTCTGCCGGACACCAGTTCCCTGTATGTAAACTACGTTTCTACTTGTGGGTTGGGACTGACTACATAGCAGTACAAATAGTAGTACCTAGAATATGTACTATTTTCAAGGAACATGGGTACCTTGGACTAAAGGCACGGAGTTTAGATCTGTCTGTGTGTATATGTGCCGGTGGGTCTGCGTGTGTTCACTTTTTTTCTGCTCTGCTTGACTGCTCATAATTTCTGGCAAAAATCAAACCCACGTCTTTGTGCATAGTGAGGAACGAACTCAGGAGTCCTGTCTTTTCACAGTATGCACAGAAAACTCTGCTCCTCCTCCAGGCAATTCTAACTAGCCTCTGTTGTTTGAACCCAAAGTGCTGATTGTATTTTTCATGTTTCAGGGATGAGGGTAAATAATTGATTTGTGTGGAGCTCTTAGATGCCAGGGACTAGATGTTTTAAATATACTACCTCTTGATTGCTTTTACTGTGTAATTCCCTTTTTGAACAGAGTTGAAATAATACACAGGAGTAAATTGCAGAGCCAGGAAAGAATTCCTGATTCTGTCTCCAGAATCCATCCAGTCTTCAAAAGATGTTACTTTGTATCTATATTCTTCTTTCCTTCTTTTTCTTAAATTTTTTTATGTCTTTATTTTATTTTGAGAGAGAGAGACAGAGACAGAGACAGAGAGTGAGCAGGGGAGGGTCAGAGAGAGAGGGAGACACAGAATCTGAAGACAGGTTCCAGGCTCTGAGCTAGCTGTCAGCACAGAGCCCAATGCAGGGCTCAAACCCACTAACTCTGAGAATGACCTGAGCCGAAGTCAGATGCTTAACCAACTGAGCCACCCAGGCGCCCCTCTTCTTTCCCTCTTACTGGAAATCCCCTGTTCTGCAATTTACTAGTTACCTTCCTTTTGCTTCATCTTTCTGAGCCTCAATCAATTTCTTCTTTTCGAAAATTAACCTATAATTTCTTCCTTACGTGTATTTTATAAACAAATGAAACATCATGAAAAGTACCCCCCTCAGTGAATGTTACTTTTACTTCTATGAAGTATGTTGAAGGAATTTTTGAGCAAAACAAGGCTAAACCTAAAGAAGAATGGGCACTTTAAGTCACATAAAGCAACTGGACTTTTTATTTATTTTTTAAGTTATGAAAATTTCCAAGCACATACAAAGGCTGAGAGACTACTATAATGAACCTCCCGGCAATATATGGCTAATCTTGTTTCATCTATACCCCTATCTGCTGATTATTCTGAAGGAAATATTCCAGAGATTCATCTA
>NC_043706.1:45650210-45657908 GCF_006229205.1 Suricata suricatta
GCCGGAGGAACCGACTGAGCCACCCAGGCGCCCCATTAAAATCCGATTTTGATTTAAATCGCTTCCCTTCTGAGGTGCCTGGGTGGCTCAGTCGGGTTAAGTGTCCAACTCTTGATTTTAGCTAAGGTTATGATATCATGGTTGTGAGATTGAACCCCACATCAGGCTCTGTGCTGAGCTGGGCATGGAGCCTACTTAAGATTCTCTCTCTGCCTCTCTCTCCCTCCTTCCCCCTCCTTTCACCCCATGTTCATACACAGATGCTCACAGGTGCATGCTCACTCTCTCTAAATTTAAATTAAATTAAATTAAATTAAATGCTCCCTTCTGCATAGGAAGATACTGACTTTAGCACCTAGGTCATTGTCAAAATTCATATACTCTTTATTTTGGATACCCTGCCCTTCAGATACAAGATCATATATATATATATACACACACACACACAACTACTAATGTAATTATTCCTGGAACACTTGTCTTAGCAATGCTCTTATTTAGAGTGATATTTCTGCCTGAGCCTTCTTTGCCTTAGGTTTCTCAGCCTTTGTTTTAAAGTTTTTCCGTGCACCTGGCTGGCTCAGTTTGTTAAGCTACCGACTCTTGATTTCAGCTCAGGTCATGATCTCATGATTCATGGGATCAAATCCCAAGTCAGATTCTTTGCTAACAGTGTGGTGCCTGCTTGGGATTTTCTCTCTCTCTCTCTTTCTGCCCCTCCCTTGCTCTCTCTCACAAAATAAATAAACTTAAAAAAAATGAAGTTCATTTTCAAGAATTAAATTAAAAATTCTATTAAGCCAGTTATTGCTTGTATTTATTTATTATCCCAGCTTAGAGAGTGGTTAGATGATTGGCCCAGTGCCAGAGCCCATCATATGCCTAGTATGTGAGCTAACAATGCAGAGCCACTAATGAAAACACAAACTTGTACTTCATAAAGATCGTATCAATAATGGCATTAGCAGTCTCTTAATGGTCACAGGGTATGGTCTTACGACATTGATAACTTCAAGAATGAAAGGAAATTTGAGGCAAAACCAGCCCCATAGGCTTTCAACTAAGTAAACTGATCTCAGTTCTTAGTAATTGCAACAATTCGTATCTTTTTATCTCAATACCATGAACTTTTAGACATTTTTCCAGGCCTTTCAAGGGAAGGTTGGAAGAACTAGCATTTCTTGAGTATCTATATATAGCTAGAATGTCAAGCAATTTGTATTTCTCTTCTGGGAAAGGATGCAGAAAGATAGTTCTATACTAATACTTTTTTTTTAGCCAAGGACAAGATTAGGGGTTCAAGAATCTGGAGTTGTTCAGGCTTCAGAAGGGTGTTAACAGATTTAGGATGTTATAAAAACAAGTTGGTGGGGGCATCTGGGTGGCTCAGTTCGTTAAGCATCTGACTTTAGCTCAGGTCATGTTCTCACAGATCATGGGTTCGAGCCCCATGTCAATCTGTGTGTTGACAGTGCAGAGCCTGGAGCCTGATTCTGATTCTGTGTCTCTCTCTCTGCCCCTCTCCCACTTGCACTGTCTGACTCTCTTTCAAAATAAATAAACATTTAAAAAAATTAAGAACAAGTCAGAATTGTTTTACAGAAAAATGCCCTACTCTACATTGAAAACAATAAGAAATGGGCACAAATTTAGAAGGAAAGACTTAAATTTCTTAGAAAATGAGGATTTTGTCCTAACAGAAATGAAACCCTAAATGACAATCATAAGTGGAAAGTGACATATTCTAATCCAATTAAAATATTTTGGTACATGCTAAGCACGATCGATCTCTGGAATGGCTTCTCAGTTTGAATCAGTGGAGAAACAGAAGTAGCTATTTGTATTCATACGATCCCAAATTCACGTTCCTTCTCACATTGTTTTCTTCTAGAATGGGTTCTTCCCCACGACTGACTTACCTCAGTGTTGCTGACGCTGATCTTCTCAACAGGACTTGGTCACGGGGTGGCAACAAACAGTGCCTTCGGTACATCATGAACCTCATCTCTTGCTTCCCCAGTGTCTGTGTCCGTGATGACAGGGGAAACCCAGTCTCTTGGTCTCTCACAGACCAGTTTGCCACCATGTGCCATAGCTATACCTTACCGGAGCATCGCAGAAAAGGTTATTCCAAGCTGGTAAACCTCACGCTGGTCAAGAAGTTACAAAGCCAGGGTTTCCCCTCTCAGGGTAATGTCCGGGATGACAACATGGCTTCAATAAACCTCCTGAAGCATTGCCATGTTGAGTTCTTGCCTTGTCGTTTTCATAGGCTTATTCTGACCCCTGCAACTTTCTCTGGCCAAATTTCCCTTTAGCCCATTGAAACTCCAGGAATTGTCTTCCTTTCCCTGAACATAGATGCATTCCTTAGCTGCTAATGAGGGGAATGAGAAGAATCTTGGGTCATTGAAAACATTCTGGAGAAGACATATAGGATCAGCCTGAGAAGCCTTAACTCTATCTGTCTCAGGTGTCTACAGTGAATAGGGGTCAGAGAGAGCGATGGCTGAGAACAGAGGAAAATTATCTTGCTCTGGGATCCAATGAAAGAAAAAGGTTCTACATCCAGCAACTCTTAGCACAACTGCAGAAATGACTGCATGAGAACAGTGGTTTAACATATGAGCATGTGGCTGCAGCTTTATTCTCGTCACTTGTGTATTTTTACAACCACACCAGTTCCCCAGTACCATGAAGAACACTCCCCTGTGCCTGCCTCTGCTGTGTCTCCCTGAACTATTCCTACCACCTCTGACCCAACTTGTCTGTAGAATTGCTTGCTTTTCCCCCTTTAATTATTGGTTTTCCATTTGTGCTTACAACTCTAGCCTACATTCTTCCCTGGGAATGTTCAAATGCAGTGGTTCTCACATTTTAGTGCACTTCAGAATCACCTGGAAGGCAGGTTGCAACATAGATGGGGGAGTGTCTCCCCTACAATCCCTGATTCAGGACCTCTGGGGTAGAGCCTGAGAATTTGCGTTTCTAAAAAGTTCCCACTGCTCAGTTGTTTTGGATGGGGGAATGAAGATATGGGTATTTTAAATACTAGCAACAAAGGCTGTCAGCATAGAACTCGATCTTACCTAACCCCTATTCCAGCCTTCTTGTCTATCATCTGTGTTCTCATAGGAAACTAAGATGCATATAAAGGTGTGAATGTCGGTATGCACGCCAATACATGTGCACATAAACATACTTTCTTAGATGCACACGTCTATATATACATTCCTTTCATACTTTATATATGGATATGTATAAGCTTATAGAATTTTGATTAAGATAATAAACTTTCATTTTTTCATTAAATATGAAAAATGTAAGGATCAGGGAAAATAAATTACATCTTCAAGATACTATAGGTAATCAGTGTTAGATATCAAACCAGAATACTCTTATTTTGATTTCAATCTTTTTTTTCACTAAATCATGTATCTTTTTTATAAAGGAAATTTAAATGCTTAAATAAATACTTTCATTAGTCTTTCATCCTTAGTATTTTTTTAAATTTGGTTTCCAATTACATGTGTGTCTGTGTATGTATGCATGTGTGTGTACATATATATATATATATATATATATATATATATATATATATATATATATATAAATATTTCAAGGACTGCAAAGGAAGAGATAAGTATCACAAACTGTGTTCTCCCATTTGCAATAAAAGTAGGCACAAACACAATGGTTGGATTTGTTTAGTCTGTATAAAGTTGATTTAGCCATAGAGAAAATATTGTTTTCTTATACCAACAGAGGTCATCAAGTCCCAAGTACAAAGATAAGGGGAGATCCAATTTTAGGTGTTAATTCTGAGAGAATTAAACAAACTGAAAGAAAGAATCATTTTATAATTAAAAAAAAAACCAAGACTCCTTGGGAGTAAATATATGCTTATGCGTATTTCTATTCAGCTCTCTTGAGTGACTGGTTACCTGGACACTTATCTTTGGTCCCAGAGCGAAGAGCACCAAGTAATCAGAGTCCATAAAGCTCTTCGGAGAATATGGTCTAGGTCCAGGGATGCTCATTATGTTTATCACTGATTAAACAAGGGTTATTCCTACACGGTATATGGTAATAATACTATTTCCTTATTTTACTCTTAATAATAATTGCCTCCAGCTTATTTAAAATTTAACTATGTACTGATAATTGTGCCAAATAGTAGATATATAACTTAATCGTTGGGAACCATAGGAATTATTTTATTTTGAGAATTCTGGCTCAGAGGTGTTAGGGCTCAGCAAATGTTATGTAGGTTTTAAGCGGCCACATCATTATCAGAATCAGATTTTGCCAGATTCTAAAGCCTGTACTGTTACTCATTATGCTAATTGGCCCCAAACAGCTTGAAACTCTTTGGGGTGATTATTCTTTTATCTATCTCGTTGCTTTCTGAATTTTTTTAACCACCACCCCTACCCCAAAATGGGCTCTGTATTTGGAAAGCGGTTTTTTCTATTAATTTTCACTCTAAGTTTATATATTTTTTAAATTTGTTTTCCAGATAAATATGTTGGATATAACTGTTCAACTTTCAACCCTGTTTCTAGCTCTTTTAAGGAATGTGTGGAGCAATTTCTGGAGTAAGGAGAGAAAGGCAAGCAGAGAGGGACTCAAGAAGTCAGAAGGGACTGGGTCCCTAATGCTGACTTAGGGAACTTCAGCATAACACACACACAGTGTTGAGGAGTTTTAAGCAGACGAATTTATCTGTTTGTAAATAATCAGGAAGATATTGCAGTAGTCTAGGTAAGAGATGATCCAAGTTTAGCTTGGATCTGAATGCTGGTAATGATGTTGGTGAGAAGGAAACCATTACCAGAGGTGTTTAGGAGGAAAAGGTGTCAGGATTTCATGGCTGCAGCCTGTACTGAGAGAGAAATGTCAAGAATGCGCCCTCAGCGTGTACATTGTGAAAGCTGTAGCTGGTGGTGTTTTTCACTGAGACAAGAAATACTGAAACAGCACCAGGTGTGAAGCAACTGGGAGCAGAAGGGATTGTTTGCTCAGTTTGGGGATACTGAGTTTTGAAACCTATTAAATGATAGGCTCAAGTTGTGTTTCAGAGAAATTGTCTGTAATAGAGGTTTAAATTTAGGAGTTATAGGAACAAAGATGATAACTGAAGCCATGTATTTGGCTGAGGATGCCTAAGACAGGGCCTTGACGTTGAGTGAAGGGGAAGGTTCTGGAATAGGAAAGGGAGTAGCAAAAGCCAGGAGGTGACTGTCACAGAAACAGAAAGGAGAAAAATATCAAAAATGGGATGACCAGTGGTGTCAAATTTTGCTGAGAGGCCAAGAATATGTAAAGAAAAAAGTTAACATTGCACTATCAAATATTTTAAATACGTGTACCAAAAAGAAACCAGAAACAAGAAGACATGCCATAAGATTCTGTTTATATATAAAGTTCAAAACCAGGCCAAAAAAAAATCTATAGCCTTAGATATCAGGAAGCAGTTACTGTTTGGTATGGAAACAAGAAGAGGATGGAAGTGGCTTCTTTTTTGGGTAATATTCTGATTCTTGACCCCTCTAGGTTATGAAAGTAGGTTCACACTGGGGAAGCTCACCGAGCTCTAGAATGATAATTTATGCACTCTTCTCTATGTATGTTACTCTGCAATATGAAATACCTATTACAGAAAACAAGCCTGCAATCTGGGGTAGAAGGAGATGTACATATGAAGGCATATTCCCTTCACCCAAGAATTCCATTTCTAAAAATTATCTTACTGGGGTGGCTGGGTAGCTCGGTCGGTTAAAAGTCCAACTTCAGCTCGTGTCATGATCTCATGGTTCATGAGTTCAAGCCCCATGTCTGGCTCTCTGCTGTCAGCACAGAGCCTGCTTTGGATTCTCTGTCTCTCTCTCTCTCCTTCCCTCCTTCCCTCTCTCTCTCTCCCTCTCTCTTTTTCTCTCTCTCTGTCTCTCTCCCTCTCCCTTTCTCTCAAAAATAAGTCCACATTAGAAAAATTTTGTAGGGGCACCTAGGTGAGTCAGTCAGTTGAGTATCCGACTTGAGCTCAGGTCATGATCTCACAGTTCGTGGGTTCAAGCCCCACGTTGGGCTCTGTGCTGACCGCTCAGAGCCTGGAGCCTGCTTCAGATTCTGTGTCTCTTTCTCTCTCTGCTTCTCCCCTGTTCATGATCTGTCTCTCAAAAAATAAATGTAAAAAAAATTTTAATAATTTTTAATGTGTCTTACCAGTACAAATAACAGCAAGTCTACAAAGATTTAATAAAAGGATTTCATTACCCATTGTTCATGAAGATTAAAAAGCAAACTAAATATTTTAAGTAACTCACTGATTAAATACAGGAAATTCAGTGAAACTCTACAAAACACCAGAAAACCACTTGATGTGGAAAAGATGTACATGATAACACCAAATGCAAAGCAATGCAAACCAATCACAGAAAAATCTATATCATCTGTTTAAAATTCAACTGTTAAGAGAGGAAATTGTAGGCAAATAGTTCTGAAGGCAGCATAAAGGCTTTTATTGGGAAAAGAGGAGTCTTTGGTAAATGGTAGCAAGCATTTCATGGTGTGCCCATGGCCACACATGATGAAAGGAGTCAATATAGGTAACATGCTCAGCTCTCCTGAGACAGGTAGCTGTCTTGATCTGCAAGCATATTTGTGTACTTGTGTATTTTTGCAAGAATGAATATTTACCCTGTCTAAGACCAACGAGGGGGAAATATAGAAGGACAATTGAGAATTTAATCTGCTTCAATTTGCAGAACAACATGAGGAAGTGCAATCCCTAAAACAGAATCTCAGTTAATAGTACAAGTTTTGATGCTCTTCATTTTGCATTTTTAATCACTAATTTTATTGGGTGATTTGAATTTTGAGAAAGAACATGAAGGAGCTAGGAATTAAATGTCCTTAAGTTGTCTGTGACAAAACTTGAAGTTTTGTATCCCTTGTCTCTATCCTCAGCAAACGCTAGGGACAGGAAGAAAAAGAAAACTGAATGTAAGATGGAAGAGCATAGCCCAACTGTAGAGATGATTTCTTCCTTTCAGGCTGGCATGTTTGCATTAAAGGTATTTCTGTGGGGACATTGCTCTCTCAATACAGCTCAATTTAACAGCATAGTTCCATTTTCCCAAGTTTGTAATAGCCCATGTGTCTCTATCTCTCTTAGAAACCTTCGCTCCAACTATAAAACCCAATTGCTGGGGGTGCCTAGGTGGCTCATTGGTTAAGCATCTGATTCTTTATTTAAGCTAGGGTCATGATCTCACCTTCATGAGTCTGAGTCCCACATTGGGCTCTGTGCTGATAGCGTAGAGACTGCTTGTGATCTCTCTCTGCTCCCTCTCCCGCTCCTCCTCTGCTCTCTCTCTCTCTCAAATTAAATAAATAAATTTAAAAAATCACTTATACCCCCCTTGGTTTTCTCATCATGGCCCTTACTTTACATGAAAAATGAAAGTAAAGAGGGAAAGTAATCACTCTCAGTCTCTCCTCTTTTCTTCACCCCCTCCTACCTCAGCAGTGATGGGATCCTGTATGTTACCAGACCTGTTTCTACTTTGTTGACTTCTCAAGAGAACTTTCTTAAGTGCATTTTCTTCACTTCCCTTTTTATTGTTTTTTTAATTTATTTTGAGAGAGAGAGAGAGAGCACAAGCAGGAGAGGGGCAGAGAGAGAGGGGGTGGGGG
>NC_043706.1:45658008-45660652 GCF_006229205.1 Suricata suricatta
CCTCAAAAAACTATCCATAGAACTCCCTTATGACCCAGCAATAGCACTGCTAGGGATTTACCCAAGGGATACAGAAGTGCTGGTGCATAGGGGAACACATACCCCAATGTTCATCTCAGCACTGTCAACAATAGCCAAAACATGGAAAGAGCCTAAATGTCCATCACCTGATGAGTGGATCAAGAAGATGTGGTATATATACACAATGGAGTACTACATGGCAATGAGAAAGAATGACATATGGCCATTTGTAGGAAAGTGGATGGACCTCGAGGGTGTCATGCTAAGCGAAATAAGTCAGGTGGATAAGGACAGATACCATATGTTTGCACTCATAGGTCTAACAGGAGAACAGGAGAAACCTAATGGAGGACCAGGGGGAGGGGAAGAGGGAAAGAGAGTTGGGGAGAGAGAGGGACGCAAAATTTGTGAGACCATTGAATGCTGAAAACGAACTGAGGGTTGGAGGGGGAGGGGGAAAGAGGTGGTGGTGATGGAGGAGGACAGGGAAGAGCACTGGGTGTTGTATGGAAACCAATTTGACAATAAACTATTTTAAAAAATTTATCACCTCAGTATTCTTCTTACAAGTTTATGTTAAGCTTTCTCTTTCACTAACAGATCTATGTTTTTCCAAGGCAAAATATGTTCTAGGTTTTAAACACTGTTAAGAAACATTACTTATAGTATCATAAGAACATCAGACATTTGGTTAGTACCATGCAGTTATTTCAGTGAACACTAGATGTCAGATTTTAGTTCCAGATAATTGCGCAAAGAGCCAGTATTTGAATTGTTTCTAGTTGTTTCATTAGCATTTTTGCTGCATTTTGCTCTATTTGCTTTCAGTACATTCTTAGGGCTTGACAAGTTAACTTTAGGGCTTATGTGGAAAATAAATACATAAGAATAGCAATACAAATTCTGAAACTATAAGGTAAAAGGAGAGATTAACCCCACCAATATTAAACATACTATGAAGATTATACATAATTTATAGTAGAGTAATGATATATGATTGAGCAGAACAATGAGACAGAAAAAAAGCTCCAGAAATAACAATAAGTACCAAGGAAAGTTTAAAATAAGGTCAAAGATGACATTTCAAATCACTGAGGTTAAGATGAAATTTTAAATAAATGGCAATTTATTTAAGGAGACAACAGATTAGCAATTTGAATAAAAGTAAAATAAAATTGGATTCATACCTCACACCTTATACCAGAATAAACTCCAAAGTGATCTTAAATAAATAAACTGTTAAAAAGGAAAGTCATACAAATATGGGTCCCCTTACCTCTTCTCAAACTTCTTTCTCGTTCGTTCTTCACTCTTCAACCAGAGTGAGAGTGCTCTTTCAAAACTGCAAATATGGCCACATCCTAAGCCATTTTCAGTGGTGGGTTCCCAGGTGGCTCAGTCAGTTCAGTGTCCAACTTTGGATTTTGGCTCAGGTCATAATCTCGCTGTTTGTGGGACTGAAGCCCAAGTTGAGTTCCACACTGACAGTACAGAGACTTCTTGGTATTCTCTCTCTCTCTCTCTCTCTCTCTCTCTCTCTCTCTCTCTGCCCTTCCCCTGATCACAGGCAGGCACCTGCTCTCTCTCAAAATAAGTAAATGAACGTTAAAGTAAATAAATAAATAAAGTTTAAAAAAAGAAAAAGAAAACATGGCTTAGTTTCTTTATGATCTGAACATGAGAAAAACCTTCCAAAATTTAGAAACTCCAAAATCAGAAGTAATAAAAGAATAAAAGAAAAATAATTAAGTTTGATAAATAGTCAAAATAGAAATGACAAACTTGGAGAAACTATTTACAATTTACATGCATTAGTGCAGGAATGAGAAAAGTAGTATATGTCAACATAAATATCTACTTATTTTGAAAACAGAAATGCAGGAAAACTAAACCAGAAACTACCTTTTTTAAATTTAATTTTATTTTTTAATGTTTTTTTTTAATTTATTTTTGATACAGAGAGAGACAGAGCATGAGAGGGGGAGGGGCAGAGAGAGAAGGAGACACAGAACTGGAAACAGGCTCCAGGCTCCGAGCTAGCTGTTAGCACAGAGCCTGACGCGGGGCTCGAACCCACCAACGTGAGATCTGACCTGAGCCAAAGTTGGAGGCTTAACCGACTGAGCCACCCAGGCGCCCCTATCTTTTTTTTCAATGATCTAAAAATAATGGAGATAGGGATGAGGATAAGACTTTTTTAATATATCCCATTTGCCTACTTTTGTCTTTTAAACCATGTAGGAACCCCGGATTAAAAAAAAATATCTAGCTCAGAGAGAATGAGATCAAACATGATAAAACGTTGTTAGTGAATCCAGGTGAAGAGTTTGCAGCTATTTATTATACTGTTGTTTTTCTTTCTTTCTTTCTTTTTTTATTTATTTTTGAGAGAGAGAGAAAGAGACAGCATGAGCAGGAAGGTCAGAGAGAGAAGGAGTCACAGGATCTAAAGAGTATCCGATGGAAAAAAGACTGCCTCTTTAACAGATGGTGCTGGGAGAACTGGACAGCAACATGCAGAAGAATGAAACTAGACCACTTTCTTACACCATACACAAAAATTAACTCAAAATGGCTCAAGGACCTGAATGTGAGACAGGAAACCATCAAAACCCTTGAGGAG
>NC_043706.1:45660752-45663646 GCF_006229205.1 Suricata suricatta
AGTGTGGAGGTTCCTCAAAAAACTATCCATAGAACTCCCTTATGACCCAGCAATAGCACTGCTAGGGATTTACCCAAGAGATACAGAAATGCTGATGCATAGGAGCACATGTACCCCAATGTTCATAGCAGCACTATCAACAATAGCCGAATGATGGAAAGAGCCTAAATGTCTATCACCTCATGAATGGATCAAGAAGATGTGGTATATATACACAACGGAGTACTACATGGCAATGAGAAAGAATGACATATGGCCATTTGTAGGAAAATGGATGGACCTTGAGGGTATCATGCTAAGCGAAATAAGCCAGGCAGAGAAGGACAGAAACCATATGTTTGCACTCATAGGTCTAACAGGAAAACAGGAGAAACCTAATGGAGGACCACGGGGAGGGGAAGAGGGAAACAGAATTGGGGAGAGAGAGGGATACAAAACTTGAGAGACTATTGAATGCTGAAAATGAACTGAGGGTTGAAGGGAAAGGGGGAGGGGAGAAAAGAGGTGGTGGTGATGGAGGAGGACACTTGTGGGGAAGAGCACTGGGTGTTGTATGGAAACCAATTTGACAATAAAATATTAAAAAAAAAAAAAAAAGAAGACAGGCTCCAGGCTCTGAACTAGCTGTCAGCACAGAGCCCGATGCTGGGCTCGAACCCACAAACCGTGAGGTCATGACCTGAGCTGAAGGACACTTAACCAACTGAGCCACCCCAGCACCCCTATTATACTATTCTTTCAACTATTTTTGTGTTAGATACAAAAATATTGGTAAAAAGTGGAAGATTTGCAGGCAGCTCAAACTGCAGAAATGGGAAACACAGGTCACGATAAATTTAAATATAATATTTTAGTACAGAGTATTACATTGACAATGTTATGTTATTCCCATTTTTCCTTGACTACATATTTCTTTATCTTCTCATTCGTAATTCCATGACTAATAATTATTAATAAATTTCAAATTTGCCATGTTTTACTCTACTCATGATCTTTAAACCCAGGCACAGGTGACACTTCAGGTCAGCAGTAAATGATGGAATCCTGAGAGGCAAACTATGTGGATGTAGAAACAAAGAGTCCTCAAGGAGGAAAGGGAGAAAAAGCTGGGCACCAAAGGGGGGCAGGCAGGATAAAGGTGGTAGAAAAAACTGGTTAATTCAACAATAGTGTCAGGCACTGTTCTAGGTATTGGGGAGATAGCAGTGATAGTTACATTACAGTGAACAAAATAAAGGAAAATCCAACATGCATTTTCTAGAGGATATGGCATTTACTATGTGGTAGGGACTGTTCTAGGGACTTTGGATATGCTAACTCAATCCCAACTATTCTATGGGATTGGTGCTGATATTACCCCACTTTTCAGGTAGATAAAGGAAGGCAAAGAAAGGGTAAATATGCTGCCTAAATATGCTAATATAGTGGTAGGAATGAAATCCAGGGTGTTAATTCCAGCCGTCAAACTCTTAGAATCTTCACTTTATCACACTAGAAAGGAAGGAACTTACTTACATAAAAGACAACAAACAAAGGAGGAGAAAGTGAAGAGAAAAAGTAAAAGAGCCACAAAGCATGGTCAGAGGAAAGAAGAGCTATCAGGAGTATTCAACTGAAGGAGGGCTAACTTTTATGCCTTTCTTAATGAATTTATGGCATTGAAAATAAGAACATAAGATTGTCCTTAATATAAAAGCTGAGGAAAAGCAGGGAGTGGAGGTAGGTATTGGGATTACCAATGACCAACTCAACCTAGTAGACCATTTTGCCCAAGCCAAGACTTGCCCTTCAGAGGCGAATTATGAAGTATGCTTAAGAAAAAGAGAAATTATTACTAACAGTTTCTTTGAGTTCATGAACATTCCAGATCAACTTGTTTGCAAACTTACTAAGCAAGAGACTCAGTGTTTTCTACCCACATAGTGCTTTGTTGATGTAAAGCAGCACCATTATAACAGTTAGGTAGGTGGGGAATGAAGACTTTCTGGATGCACAATATTGAGGATTTCCATAGCTGTCATATCCCTAACCAGATCGTATGTACATGACTTACATGTAATGGGAAGAAAAATTGCCTTGCCCCCTTAAAACTTTTTATTGTAACCTAATCAAGACTAGGTGTTAAGATCTTTATGTAAATTATGACCTTTAATTTACTAATCAAAGTGATTATTTTATTTGAAATAATTCATAAACATTAATTCACTGCTGTTGAGTCAAAGAAAAAATTATCTCTGGAATAACACTACATATTGCTGCTGAAATTTGTTTATGCTCAAGATGGATATAGGGTAAAGAACATGGTTCTTTATTATGATCATTAGATGCTGACTCAACCACTAATGATGCAACTTCCTGTTTAATAAGTTGCTTACTCATCCTAAATGAGAGGGCTCAGTCTTATATCTCGATCTCTGACAGGACAGAATGATGATGAATATACTTTAAAACTGTGGGTGATGCAGGCAGCTGACACTGAATTGCAATTTATACTTCTCTTTTAGGCAGCTACTACTCAGAGCTATATGAGTCAGCCCCCGCAGTTCACTGGCAAACCTAGCATGCTTTGTCTCTTAACTTCAAATCTCAAAGTATCTGGCCAATAGCACTTAAGGGTCACCAGATCTCTATGGAGTGAAAAAAGAATATGCATAAATATTTCATTTAAGTATACACACACACACACACACATACATATATAGGGGCACCTGGGTGGCTCAGTCAGTTATCATCCAGCTTCGACTCAGGTCATGATCTCAAGGTTCGTGGGTTTGAGCCTCACTGTCTGTGCTGACAGCTAGCTCAGAGCCTGTCACCTGTCTTTGGATTCTGTGTCTCCCTCTCTCTCTGACCCTCCCCTGCTCACACAATCTCTCTCTCTCTCTCTCTCTCTC
>NC_043706.1:45663746-45670417 GCF_006229205.1 Suricata suricatta
AAGTTAGTCTCTAAACTACATATTAGGTAAACTTAAGGCTCTTTTTTTCTTCTCCCAGGAACACAAACATTGGTCACTCAAAATTTAAGACAAAGGTTTCATTTAAAAATTTGCCCAGACCCCTGGGCTAAGCTGCTTGATATTCACAGAACTGCCGCATTTTCACTCTTCATCTTTTCCTCCACTAATCCATCACTACCAACATTTGCTCCTCTATCCCAAGATGATGCAATGGTTTCTCATTTCCCAGCTCTAGCCCTTGACTTTGGCATCTTTCTCTGAGGACCTCATAAAAAACTTTGCTTTAGGTTCCCAGTTCTAAAGAACAACACTGAACTTTAAAAAAAAATAACTTAAGAATATTGTGCAGACAAGAATATTGTGAGATCTGAAGCCAGAAAAATCCTAGAAGAGACCACAGGCAAAAATTTTTCTGATATTGGTCATAGCAACATTTCTCTAGCTATGTCTCATGAGACAAGGGAATCAAAAGCAAAAATAAACTATTGGGACTACATCAAAATAAAAAGCTTCTGCACAGCATTGTAAACAATCAACAAAACCAAAGGACAATCTGTTGAATGTCATGTTTGCAAATGACATATTCTGTTAAAGGGTTAGTATCCAAAATATATAAAGAAATTATAGAACCCAGTGCCAGAAAAAACAAATAATCCAATTATAAAATGAGCAGTAGACAAGAACAGACATTTCTCCAAAAAAAGACATCTAGATGGCCAAAAGACATATGAAAAGATACTAACATCACTTATCATCAGGGAAATTCAAATCAGAACCACAATGAGATATCAACTTACACCTGTCAGAATGGCTAAAATGAACAACAGAAGAGACACCAGGTGTTGGTGAGGATGTGGAGAAAAAGGAACCCTCATGCACTGTTGGTAGGAATGCAATTTGGGGAAGCCACTGTGAAAGACAGTATGGAGAATCCTCAAAAAATAAAAGTAGAATTAACATACGATTCAGTAATTTCACTACTGGGTATTTATCCAGAGTATGAAGACACTAATTTAAAAGGATATATGCACCCATATGTTTGTTGCTGCATTATTTACAATAGCCAAGATATGAAAGCAACCCAAGGATCCATCCATAGATGAATGAATGAAGAAGATGTCATATATATATAGATGATGGAATATTACTCAGTCATAAAAAAGAATTAAATCTTCTCATTTGCAACAACATGGATGGATCTAGAGGGTATAATGTGAAGTAAAATAAGTCATAGAAAGACAAAAACCATATGATTTCACCCATATGCAGAATTTAAGAAACACAACAAAGGAACAAAGAAAAATAAAGAGATAATCCAAAAAACAGATTCTTAACCCTAGAGAACACATTATGGTTACCAGAGGGAGTTAGTGGGGGGGGGGGAGAAATACGTGATGAGGATTAAAGAATACACTTATCTTGATGAGAACTGAGTAATGCGAAGCATTGTTGAATCACTATATTGTATACCTGAAACTGATATAACACTGTGTGTTAACTATGCTGGAATTAAATTTTTAAAAACAATTTATTCTGTCTTCAAAATTTTCAAAATGTTACCTGAAGAATCCTTTCATTTGATCTCCATAACAGCCTTGGGAAACAAATGAGACAGACATTATTCATGCCTTCATATGAGAACATAGAATTGGAGACATTGGGAGACTCACCCAAGATAACATGACCCACCGAAGTCAGCTGACTCAGTCCAGCGGTGATCTCTGGGTCTGAGTTCTCTGGGTCATAAGAACCTCAGTTTTCAAAGAAAATATGGTTGAAGTCTCTTTTAAAAGGCTGGTAGTTTTCAAGATCCAGGCTGGATTGTATTTAATTAGAATAGCCAACCTCACATTATTCTCAAACTTGTGCTTTGTGTTCATTTAAGCAGAGTGTTTGTTCTTCTTGTTTTAGTTGATCAACTGTATATGGTAATAATTAGGTAGGATTCTGAAGATCTTTTATGTCATGCCTAAGAGTCTGACTTTATTTTTGTAGCTTTGGGGATTGTCGAGGAAGAGTCAGAAAGAAAAACAACAGTGGTATCGGCAATACTTGGTTCAATATTAGACATGTGGGGTGGGGGTAACTTCTGAGGGAAAAGGAAGATCACAGAATCACCAGTCTTACTGACCTTTGAAACGAGGAACACAGAAAAAGTGGGCAGATTTAAGAGAATAAGTAAGGAGTCTAATTTCAGGTACTTTGGAACCATGGAACATTCAGAAGATGCGTCCAATAGAAAACTGAAGAGAAACATATTTCACTAGATTAAACTGTGGTAAGAAACAAACTCCAAATTTCTTAGATATTTTTTCTTAAATAACAAAAGGTTTTTTCTTAATGAGAATATGCATCAGCTGCAGCTCTATTCTATTTGCTGTCTTCATTCTCTGATCACGAGGAGAGGAGAAAGCAACTTCATCTGGAGCATCCCTAGAGCCAGCCTTGCAGTGACTCTTCAAGTTTTTGCTCAGATGCACAGACGTCACATCAGTTTACATCCTATATGCTGAAACAAGTCACATGGCCAAAGCCAATATCAGTGGGGTAGGGAAGTGAACTCCCATAGGGGAAGCATTGCAAGTCACATAGTAGACAAGCGAGGAAATAACAATCTTCTTTCAGGAAGAGGAAGTAAATAATTGGAGACAATAATTCATCCTACCACAAGTTTGGAAGTAGATCATGGTCTATAAAAGAGATATAAATTTGAGAATCACTGGCATCCAGGTTGCAGTGGAAGCCATGAGAATAAAGTCACAGAGAGTATTTTAGACTTGTAAAAAGAGAAATGCCAAGAATAAGCTACTCTCTACATATGCCTCCAGATATACCATTGCACCATTGCTCATAATGTCGCCGTATCCAGCCCTATTTGTCACTCTCATATCCAAATTGGTTATTTGGCTTCATATCCAAATTCTGTTCATAATAGCATGGTCCACATTAGTGTGATATTTTTTACTTCTTCTTTTTTTGAACGTTTATTAATTTATTATTATGTTTGAGAGAGAGAGAGAAATGGAGGAGGGAAGGGTGGGGCAGAGAGACGGAGACAGAGCAGAGAATCCGCAGCAGAATCCTTGCTGTCAGTGCAGAACCTGTGCGGGGCTCAAACTCATGAACCATCAGACTATGACCTGAGCCAAACAAAGTCAGATGCTTAACCAACTGAGCCATCCAGGCACCCTTGTACCTCTTCTTAACAACACCCTGATTTCTGTATTGGAGGATTACCTCTCCCTACTGTACAGTGTTGGTAGGTGGTAAGACCAGCTGTTTGCTTTTCCATTGTAGAAGCAGAGGGGGTCTCCAAAGGCTTCTCTGATTATATCTTTCCTTTTCCTGTCCTATATTATCAAGGGGTAAGTACTTTGCATAAACTCAGCCAGTTGGGTACTTGGAGTGAGAATCTGATTCCTAAGTGAATGCCATGAGGTCAAGTGACAGAGCTGTTCATTTAACCCAGTAATGGAATCTCTTCCTACAGCACCCACTTCTTACCCCTCTGCAACAGTTTGGATTTTTCCCCATTTTAACGTCTGGGGGTGCCTGGGTGGCTCAGTTGGTTAAGCGTCCAGCTTCAGCTCAGGTCATAATCTCACAGTTTGTGGGTTCGAGCCCCGTATTGGGCTCTGTGCTGACAGCTCAGAGCCTGGAGCCTGCTTTGGGTTGTGTGTCTCCCTCTCTCTCTGACCCTCCCCTGCTTGCACTGTCTCTGTCTCTCAAAAATAAATAAAAAACATTAAAAAATTAAAAAAAAACAGTACCCTTATGATAAAGCCTATTTTCCTTAAATCTTTTAAAGTAGATATACTAGTCAATTTACGCTACCATAACAAAATACCATAGACTGAGTTGCTTAACTATAGAAATGTATTATCTCACAGTCCTGGAAGCTGAAAGTCCAAGTTTGGAGTGCCAGCACCGTCAGGTTCTGGCCAGAGCTTTCTTCCTGACTTGCTGATGGCCACTGTCTTGCTGTGTCCTCACAGGGAAGGTGGGGAGGTGGGCAGATCTCTCTACTTCTTATAAGGCCTGAGTCCTCTCAGACCCCACTCTTATGGCTTCATTTAACCTTAATTACTTCCTAAAGACCCTATTTCTTGAGACAGACACATTAGGGGTTAAGCCTGCAAGGGGAGGGTAAACCTTCTAAAGGCGGAAGTATTAGAATAACTGAGAGTGATACTGTATCATTAGTATTTAAAATAACTTCTGAATCTAACAGCCAAAATGAGAGGGGCTGGTGCCTGGGAGATTGGGTTAGTAATGACAGGCTTCTTTTGACTTTACCAGGGTATAGAGTATGCCACTACATTTCAGACCCCAGGGGTATAAATTGTTTTACTACCCCTACATGGCTGCATATTTGAAAGTGTTGTAGGCACTTCAGAGAGGAGGTAAATGGGTTCACTTTTGCGCCCCTTATCAGCCTTTTAGGCACTTTGAGATATTAAAAACAGAGCAGACACCACTATCCTGGAGGCACACTGCCTGTTTCTCTGTTTTATATTCTTTTTAGACTTTATCTCTTTGAAGTTTAATTTATTCAGAATTTCCTGTGAATATTCTTTTGTGATTAATACACGACTTCCAGACATCTAGAAATTCAGGTGCCACATGTTGGGTGAATCTGCCTTATTTCTCATGTTTCCTCATTCCACATTCCTACTTGAATCCCTCACCCAATGTCCAAAGGCAAAAAATAAAATATAAAATAAAAATAAAGGTCATAAAACTTGTGGTTTCCATTAACACTTCCCTCAGAATACAGAAACCACGGCACCTGGGTGGCTCAATCGGCTGAACTTCTGACTTGATTTTGGCTCAGGTCCTGATCTCATGGTCATGAGATTGAGCTCCACCTACATCGGGCTCTGAGCTGGCAGTGCAGAGCCTGCTTGAGATTCTCTCTTTCCCTCTCTCTCTGCCCCCTCCCCAGTTCTCTCTCTCTCTCAAAACAAATAAAACTAAAAAAAGAGAAGAAAAGAATACGGACGCCTTCACTGAACTTCTCTCAGTATTCTTGCAAAGAAGGAAAATTCAGTGTTACTGCCACTTGAAAGCACCAAAAAAGGCCTAGAGTTTATGTATGCGAATTTTTGGTAATGTTTCTCCTAATACTGCCCATGGACTACTAGCATCAGATTTACGGGGGCGGGGGGGGGGCGGGGGGGCTTGTTCAAAATCCATATTATGAATGCTATTCAAACTCTGTAAGAACAGAATCTCTGAATCTCTGAGAGTAGGGTAAGACATTAATCCTCTGATTTTCATGCACATTAAAGTCAAGGTACTACAGCCTACTTTTGGACATAGGGTTTAAAGAATGAAGACTTCAAGAGGACAAGCAATTGGGCTCATTCCCCCAGAAGTCCCCATCACCTAGAATATTGCCTGACATTTCCCACACACTCAGTAATCACTGGTTAACTAAATGAACAGAAAAGAACATGAAGTTGTAGGCTTAAAAAAAAATAAGTGGAAATAGGAGGAAGCATCAAAACATGCTAGAATCCTGGCTCCAATGTTTATTGATGCTTGACCTTGGATACATACTTGTCCTCCTTGTTCTTCAAAGTTCTCGAGGAGACTATAGTAATAGTACTACTTTCTTAATTTGTCGTGAAGAATAAATGAATTTAAGTATATAAAGTGCTTAGAACAATTCTTGTCTAAAACACTTAAAAACTTTGTCATTTAGCAGTGACCAGCCCAAGATCAGGCATCTTTTCAGCCAGATCTCACCCAGGTTTTCTCACTTCTCCAACACTTATATACATATGAATGACCTGGCAAACAGCAGGTCCTCTCTTCCCAAAATATCTCTTTCACCATACCACTTGGTCCTTCAGATATGGGTAGAAATTTCCACCATCCCAATCATTTTCCTAAAATAGAAAAACAGCAAGCAGTTTTTAGTAAAACAAGCACCGGTTTCTAAGGATGGGTGGCAATCACAAACGAAGCTCCCCTTTTTCTGTGAACTAGTTTACTCATTTAACCCCAAAGATGAGGGTATCAGCAGGCAGCCAATGAGTAGATTCCAAAAGTCTACCCAGAGATACATTTTTTTTCCTTCAGAACTTGAGATACATACTTTTTTAAACCACCGGGGTTAAAGAGAAAGGGAATGGAAGAGTAAAGGTGTAGATTTTTAAAAATGAGCAGGAGTGCCTGTGTGGCAAAGTTGGCAAAGCCTCAGACTTTTGATTTCAGCTCAGGTCATGGTCTCATGCTTTGTGAGATACAGCCTGCATCCGTCAGTGCAGAGCCTGCTTGGGATTCTCTTTCTCTTCCTCTCTCTAGCCCTGCCCACTTACACACTCTATCTCAGAATAAATAAACTTAAAAAGAGATACCTTGGTCTTTGTTCTAACAAAATAAAAAATACAAAAACGACGCAAACACAAAATTTCAAATCCTGAAGACGTTCATTTAGTGATGTGTTTTTGCTTTGGTTTTTGTTCGATGCAAAGCACTAAACCCCTTCGCGGGATAACCGCTGTCCTACGGATCCCGGCATCCCAACGGAAGAACAAACCATCCGAAGCCGTGTGCTCAAAGGCTTCAACTTTTCTAGCCTGTCCCTAGATCCACATTTGGTAATCTTGACAACATGGAGGGGATGGATCTGGAGCGGACAC
>NC_043706.1:45670517-45671747 GCF_006229205.1 Suricata suricatta
ATTGACAGATAGAGATACAGATACATAGATATGCTGTGCGTAGTTCTCTATCCTACTTTGTCACAAAAACTAAAAAGTTTTCATTTTCTATCTCCATTAACAATTGTTAACAATGCCATGGGAATAATACTTTGTAGAATTACAAAAGCACTTAGAGATTACAAAGGAATGAGATATATATTGATTTGTGAATTGGCAAGGAGATCTCTAAAAATCTGATTTTTTTTTAAAGAGTCATTATTCTAAAGGTTTTCATAATGAAACGATTATTAGAGTTCTGGAATGTGGTTCTTTTAGTACCTAGGAATGTGAGACAGTACTTAACTTAAAAACCCCTGAAGGGAAGAAGGGCAGGAAGTCATTAAGGAAAACACAATTTTAACAGTCTGCAGGCTGAGTCAGGACTCCTGTTAGTGGATTGCATGGAGTTAGGGAGGAAGGTGGAGCCTGAATTTGAATCAATGAATCAGTGATTCAGATAAGAAAACAAAGGCCATGACTCTTGAACACCCTGATTTATTTAGAACTCTAGTGGGTACTTTGCTCTTTAATTAAGGAGTGCCAGTATTTATAACTTCTCCAGATGAAGATAAGACAGTGCAGTTTACTTTGGAAAGATTAATAATACCTTCTTAGGCACTGTGCCTCCAATAATGACCAGCAAAACGTTAGACTTGCTTGCTTTGAGTCTTGGAATTAAACTTTAAATTCAACTTTAGAAATCCAAGTGTTAAGATAGAATGAATACTTTTGGGGAGACTGCAGCCTTTGCAAACGTGGACAGACAGAGGTTCTTTACTTGGAGTTCAGTATGGGGAAGGAATCAGCCACAAGCACTTGGCACTGGGCAAGGAAGCGAAGGCAGGCAGGGCACTGGTAATGCTTTACAGTAACCAAGGTGACCTTAATGTTAACCCTCAGCTTGACTAAACTAGACAGCTTGCTTTCTGAGTGTAAGCTTCTGACATCCCTTTTTCTTGGAGCATTTTCTTTAGAAAACTTGAAATCGTCAGTTCTTTGCCTCTTTGTCAAGTAAATCTCTCAACCTCATGTCTGTTCTCACATCTGAGGAACATCTTCCTCAAGGATCTGGGAGCCATCTCTTGGAAATGTAATAAAAAAAGACAGGGCTCCTAACTTCCGGTGTCTCAGAGAGGGTAAGAACCTACCTTAATTAAGTATCAATTAGCAAGCCAGATGGTCTAATTGAATTGACCACCCTCCTCCTCT
>NC_043706.1:45671847-45677321 GCF_006229205.1 Suricata suricatta
AAAAAAAAAAAGGAAGCTGGTAGTCACTAACCAAGTTCTGATCTTTCTGGGCTGATTGGTGCTGAGGCTGTGGTTTCCCAAGGTATTTGCTCCACAAGTTGTAGGTCAGAGTTCTAGAGCCAGATAAATAATATCAATATCACAGTTCTTTTTTTCTTCCCTAGAGTAAGTTAAATATACTTTGGAACAACACTAAAACTCAATATTAGCTATTATAATAATATTACTATTATTATCTGTGTTATTATTACCATTTAGTTCACTTTCATCCTAACCCAGGCTTCAGTCTTTCGTAACAGAACGCATACAACACAAGAAGTCACATCAAAACCAAACCAGTGGCTTTTACAAAGATGCTTTTTTTATATATATATTATCATACATGGCCTGGCCATTGTCCACTTTTATGTTCAGTCTCTCATTAATTTTAGGACAATCTTGAAGATAGAATTAGAAAACAGAAGACCTAGTCACAGAATTCTGGAAGGTCCAGTCACAGAATTCTTTTTTCGGAGATAATCACATCATATCTGTTTCTTAGAAACATCCAGAGTACAGCATTGCAAGTAGTTTCTATTTTTTTTAAATTTTTAACATTTATTTATTTTTGAGAGACAGAGAGACAGAGTGTGAGTAGGGGAGGGGCAGAGAGAAAGGGAGACACTGACTGATGCGGGCCTGCATGGCTCCAGGCTCTGAGCTGTCAGCGTAGAGCTCAACAGGGGGCTCAAACTCATGAACCGCAGGATCATGACCTGAGCCGAAGCCGGACACTTAACCAACT
This sequence comes from Suricata suricatta, assembly GCF_006229205.1. Taxonomy (NCBI): domain Eukaryota; kingdom Metazoa; phylum Chordata; class Mammalia; order Carnivora; family Herpestidae; genus Suricata; species Suricata suricatta. Next base: position 45,672,632 of record NC_043706.1, read on the forward strand.
GAGCCACCCAGGCGCCCCTGCAAGTAGTTTCTTTATGGGGGTGAAATATGCTTTGGCATAGTTCAGCCCTGACTCTGGGGACCCAAAATGCTGTGTAATGGATGAGTGCCTCCTTCCTGAGGTAAGGGCTGTGTGAAATCTACCTGGGCATGTCAATTTCCCAGTGGTCACTGAGGTTGTCAGGTGCATAAGCCTGAGCTTAAGGCTAGTTTGTTGGACATCCTGCCCCAGGCAAAAAACTGAATGTTGAAGCTGATTGTATACCCACTTTATTATCCTTGGGCACATATCCAACTTCCAAAAAAAAAAAAACCCTTATGATTTTGAGGTTATTTTGAAAGCTGACTAGGTTTTTGGAAATTCCCAAATTTAATCTACTTTGGAGAAGGATAGGGGAGTATAATGGACACCAGGTAATTTTTATGAGACCAAGACAGCTCAGTGAGGGCTTCCCTACACAGTCAATTTCTGTAAAGATTGATTCTCTGACTCCTGGTCTCCATGTCTCAGAGAGAAGCCATGAGACTACCTGTGGACTTCCCAAGTCAGCCCCAGTATCCATCCCGATCCCTGAGGTTAAATGGTCAAGGCTCTGCAGCCCTTCTTTCCTTTTCTTTTTTTCTTTTTAAACTGTAGTATAATTAGCATACAGCATTACATTAGGTTATGCAGTCTTTTCTATCCCAACATAACTTGAGTGGAAAAATGTACAGATGTACAAGTAAAATGATTCTGTAATCAAAATGTTGGACTAGAAGGGGGCACCTGGATGGCTCAGTTGGTTAAGTGTCCAACTCTTGATTTTGGCACAGGTTAAGATACCACTTTCTGAGTTCAAGCCCTGCATCAGGCTCTGTGCTGATAGTGTGGAGCCTGCTTCGGATTCTCTCTCTCCCTCCCTCCACCCTACCCTGCCCACTCTCTCTCAAAATAAATAAGCAAGCTTAAAAAAGTGTTTTAAGTGGAACAAAGAAGATTCTGTGGTCTGTATTTAATAACATGCCAAGGACTAGGCAATGGTCAGGGTTTGCCCAAGGAGCAAAACAGAAGCTGTGTGTCATCTTTAGAGATCTTAAAACAATGATAAAGCTGGACTAAAATTCTATCTGCTTTTTATCATCACCAAGTGTTTAGTGATAGAATACCCCTCTCTAAAAAAATTCTATTGTTGATCTAACTTCTAAAAAATTCCTGACTGCTGTTTGAATTTGAATAATACAGATGTAAGCTTGACATGAATACATTAAAAGCTTTTTTTCTATTTTTTATGGGAAGATAATTTAAAGAACTCTTTACTGTTGCCCCCCCTAACCTCTCTCTCTCTCTCACACACACATACATGCGGAATCAACTACATGTGTTCATTTTGAGGGTAAATTCCTAAGGGTTCTGAATCTCTTGAACTCACTAGGAGAGCATGTTTTGTCCCTAACCCCTATATATTCCTGCATTTCAAAATTCAATATAAACATTAACAGAGCAGTGATAGTGATTAAGAAAATGAAATTGAGTTACTTCAGTTTTGACACTTCATGTGATATGTGTAAAATTTAAAATAAAGAAACAGCAAAATGTAATAGTTTTTGTTTGATAGCTGCAAATTTAGTTCATAAATAAACTTATTTTACTGGACTCAGATAATGTATTTCGTACTAAATTTATTTTGTATTCATTATTTTAGAACTAAAGAATGAACCAAGAAAATAAAACATTACATGAGTGGTGTAATTTAGTAGTTCTGTTTTTTTATTTGTAGACAATTCAACTTTATTAAAATTTACTTATTAGTTACTTGATAGTTATTTACAAAAATTACTATTATATCAGACTAATCAAAGGATCAAAGTTCTTTTTTTTACTTTATGATTATGGCTGAACATCCTTTTCTCAGCTAGTGTTATTTTTTAATTTTTTTAAACATTTATTCATTTTTAATAGACAGAATGAGCAGGGAAGGGCAGAGAGAGAAGGAGACACAGAATCTGAAGCAGGCTGTAGGCCCTGAGCTGTCAGCACAGAGCTCAATGGGGGGCTCGAACCCATGAACTGTGACATCATGACCTGAGCTGAAGTCAGACACTTCACCAACTGAGCCACCTAGCCAACTGCCCCTTCTCAGGCTAGTTTTAAAAATTATCTTCTTTTTGGTGCCAGATTCACTAAGTATGCCACTGCCAACGTGTAGTCATAAAGTCACAACCATGGGGGACTACAGGGTTGGTATTAAAACTGTGATTTCCAGATTTCTAATCAAAATTGTGTCTTTTCCCTCTGTGAGTGAAAGCAGTCCACAAATTCGTTTTGACTTTGGATGGAGAGTTAATATATTATTGTACACCAGTTAGGTACTAAGTCTAACTCAGAAAATGCAGCTACCTCTTGAATGTGTTCAAACAATGTTACAATTAGCAGGTCCCATTTCTTTTGGCATTGACAGTTCAACAAAGTCAGGGAACCCGAATATTTCCCATCTGACTCTTTCTGAAAGGACTCTATGTACAGTGCTGCTTTGGGGATGACCAAGAATGACTTAACTTTCCTTTCAGTTTGACTAAGCTTTAGACCAGCATTGTCCAGACTCTAGACCCTGCCTTCCATTTTCTTAGGACATTTACTTTAGAAAACTTTCACTTATCAATTCTTTCTCTGCTCCTTGTAATTCTTTAAAAAAAATAAAAAAAAGCCTCCTGCCAGATTTACAACCCAAGAATGTCTTTCTCGAGGCCCTGGGAAATATCAAGGAAGAGAGCGCCCCTATCTCCAGTGCCCATGGGAGTGTAGGAGCCTAATTTCAATAGATGCTAGTTAGCAAACACTCATGGCCTAATCCTTGAGAAAAAAAATGTGCAAATTAAGGAGTAACTCAAGAGTAGGGGACACATGCCATTGATCAACCTCAGCATTAAACATCACCTATGCTCTTCCACTAGCTCACAAGTCCCCTCAAAACTCTCCCCGGCCTTGTTCAGTGGAGTTGAATTCACATTAATTCTGGCATCTTTTCTCTATTATAATAGCCTTGCAGTTGTGCTTCATGGCATAACTGTATCCAGTGCCGATTTTGCTCTGACAGGGATCAGGTGAGAGCAGGAAGGAACCATTTATGTTGATGATGGGGAGATACATTTTACTTCAAAAAGACTGAAGATGCTCTGTGTCTCAGGGGAGCTGACGATGATTTGTTTATTCAGCAGCCATGTCTCTTGCCTTCACTGGGACTTCAGAGCACTGAACTCTGGAGAGTGGCATCCCCAAGTTCTAGTTACATCAGAGCAGGAGAATTCACTTCCTGACTTCAGCAAACTGGCAGTACTCATATGCAATTATCTGCTGTTAATCCCCCTTTTTGGTTATTCATAGACTAAATATGTCTTATATTTAGTGTGCTCGTCACTCAGAAGTTGAATTTTCTTGGGGCGCCTGAGTGGCTCAGTCGGGTAAGTGTCCGACTTCAGCTGAGGTCATGATCTAACGGCTTGTGAGTTTGAGCCCCGCATTGGACTCTGTGCTGACAGCTCAGAGCCTGGAGCCTGCTTCAGATTCTGTGTCTCCCTCTTTCTCTGCCCCTCCACTGCTTGTGGTGTCTCTTCCTCTCAAAAATAAACATTAAAAAAGTTTTTTTTAAAGTTGAATTTTCTTTCTTGCCATTTTGAAGATGTTCTTGGGCATTCTAGAACAAAGCATTCTGTAGTTATCCTGCCCAAACCAATTAAAACTATTGATTGCTGATACTTAGATGTCTCCCATGCCTTGGAGGAAAAGGACAGATTTGACTTGAAAGACCTTAGAGCAAGAAGCGAAGGTTCTAGTTGCCAATGTTCTGTCTCAGAGAATGGCAGGAAGGCGATTTCCACTACGTTGACTAGCATAGGAACTCAGAACCCTCTGTGATAATGTGGCTGACGATTTAAATAAAGCTGAAGTGACTGACAGGATATCTTGGCCAGCAAAAGCAGAAAAGGGAAGTTGGTACATGGAGAACAAGGGCCGCGTCTTGCCTGAGCCCCGGAAATACAAAATTAAGTACATATGCTATCATATGAGCCCCCGAGAGGGAGACAGGCAGCTAAAGAAATATTAACATATGTGGAAAATTGGTACAACAGGTAAAGCCAAGTGTGTCATGAGAACCGGTAAGAAAGGTACCCGATGTGACTTGAAGGGCCAGGGAGGACTACTTTGAGAGCTTTGTATCTCAGCTCCTATGCAAAGGGTGAGAAGTTGTGAGCCAGCAAAGATGAGGCGAGATGTGGAAGGCATGATATCTTTCAGGACTGAAAAAAACTTCAACTCTGACAAGAACATGGCTCATGAGTTAGGAAATCTAAAGCCTGAAGCCAAATGATAAGTAGACAAGGTCATGCTGAAGCATTTTAAGGACAGAGACTTGGTTAGTATTACTTTTGGAACATGACTTATTTGGGAAAATGTCAAGGTATCTGAAAAGTAGAGCCAGTGAAAATTGAGGAAGGAAGTCTTCCAGTAAGTTTTTATTAAAAAACAAAACAAAACCAGTAGGCTTAATGTTTATATATATTTCTTAAAATCTATTGTGTTGAGAATGGCGCCTTTTTTTCTGGCTCAAATTTAATGAGTTTTGTGGTTATGTTATAGAATAATCATGCTATATTTGATTGAGATGTAGCATTATTAAAAGGTTTTGCTTCCAGTCCTTCAGAAGACCCAACCA
>NC_043706.1:45677421-45680695 GCF_006229205.1 Suricata suricatta
CCTCAGGTCTAGCCTCAAGGAAATGACCTTTAACCAAGAGACAAACAGCATTCTTTAGTAAAGGTCATTTTTTTATGAGTAAGGGTCATTAGGCTGTTATCACTCTAAGAGGAAGTTCCCAGAAAAACAAGTTCTCAGGAGATATGCTTGCTCTCATAGTCCCAAAGATGATCGATACATTTTATCGCAGTAGTAGGGGAAAATTTTGTGTTGCATTAGGGTGTATCTAGCTTACTTATCTTTTCCCTGACCAGGTGCAGTCACATCTCAGGGACAGGGCGGGGGGACAGCCACTTCTTGACTCTAATTAGCAAGGCATTTTGAGGTTTGGTGCTCAAGCAGAAATGGAAGTTTCAAGAGGGTAGATTTTGGGAGCTGTCTGGGGGCAAGAGACCGTGCAAACTTGCCGTACCCTCACCAGGAATTTTCACTCTACCGGTGAGTTCAAATAGCTCCCAACAATGTGGGGCTCGAACTCATGAGCTGTGAGATTATGACATGAGCTGAAGTAGGATGCTTGACCCACTGAACCAACCAGGTGCCCCAGCCAGATTTCTTTTGTTGTTTGTTTATTTAATTTGGAAGATAACTCAAACACGTACTGAGTCACAAAAGACTTTGAAGTTCAGAAAAACATTTAGATGTAGATATTTTACAACCCAGGGAGCAGTATCACTTTGGTTTATATAGGACTTCCAGGAAACAGGTTAACTCCACAAATGGGGTGGTGAGGGGTATTTTTCCACTATGCCTAGTGCCAAGGCAGGATTTGGGGGGTAACAGGCCATGTACACTATTTCTCTGTGTCTGAAAATGTTTATTAAATAAAAGCTAACAATTCAGTCCACCAATGCATGTACAATGTCAACAAGATACAAGTATTTAACTTGAGCGTGGCTCTGAATCTATTGCTCCCAAGGGGGTTCCTGCCCAGGAGGTAAATCTAATACAGAGTCACAAGCTATGATAGGGTGTCAAGGGAGCCCATGGAAGGAACACCTAATCTACCTTTGGGGATCAGATTTTCCCACCTGCCCAGAATGAAATGTGTGACTGAGTGATGTCATCTAAATGGGTATGTAATGCAACTTAGGGTGTGAATTATCTACCCTATATTTAGTCTTATTCAATTTCAAGGTTAAGAGTCTAGCTGCCCAACACGACAAAACATGTATCATTTTAATTTATTTGTAAAGATAAATAGGTGAAAACATGGCAAATGATCTTGTTTATCTTAAAAAGAAATGCTGTGTGCAAAATTAGTTAGGAGTGATCGTGATCAAAGATCCAGAGAGCAGCATCTCTATCTGACTCGAGTAAGGAAGACGTGCTCTGAAAAGAACTGGGGAAGAGTGACTTCAACACAACTAAAGGAACATGAGGACTTAGCACTCAAAACTGGTTTTCTGATATGTTTTCTTATTGTGATAGTTATACATTAAGGATATTTCCTTTTTTTTTTTTTTTGTCTAGGATAAATAAAGAGTATCAATACTCCTAGGTTTCCTAAAGCAGGAAAACACACACACACACACACACACACACACACACACACACACACACACACACACAGTATATCTGGAGATGTTTAGAATTCCTGAGGTGAGCTTTGGCATAATTGGTTGAAGATGAGCCTCCCTGCAAAGTTCTGGGCTATTACTGCTTGTCTCATAGTCCAAAGAAGCTTCCAGGCCCTGATGTGTGGGAAACCATGGAGGACCTGGAGACAGTGTTGGTCGGAGAAAATATAATTGTTATCCATGGAGAACACAGGGTGTTAAGGGGTGCAAAACTTCTGTTTAAACTTTAACATCAGTTTCTTCTCTCTAAACATAAATATCAGTAAATGCAAGGTTTGATAAAGGAGACTAGAAAAAAGCCTTTATGTGTGATTAACTAATTGCTCCATCTCTTCACTTATAAAATGAGAGTTCAGAATTGGATGTATGTAGCTGAAGAACCCTCCAGAGATTACTGTTTGTTTCCATGGCTTTTGTTTCCCCCCAGAATATAATGCAGGAAGTGTTAAGAAAAATTGAGCTCCCACACTGTGAATTGCATGTAGATTACTTTTCATTTTCTTTCACTCTGTTTCCACATGTGATACTACATTTTTATTGAAATCAGAAGTCATTTCTTCATTTTCTTGTATATCATCCTATGTGTGTGTTTATATGAAAAAATTATAGCATGCATTGTACTTTGTATCGCTCTGTATCCCTGAGTCATCAGTGGGCAAGGAAGGTCTATCCTTTGGGTGACTGTTGTGTACCTGTCACTGAATGGGTATCTGGAGTGATTGCTAGGCAGTTGTTTAAGTGGAAAGACACAGGTGACAAACTGCTTATGATCTAGTTTTTCTAAGATTCTTTTCTAGGAATGAAGAATTCAGGTTCTTAGAGATCCAGACAATTATAGAGTAAATTTATTTAGTTCCTTGGTTTCCAAAATGTGCTTTTGTGGGAAGCTCTTCTCTCTTCCCCTTCTTAAGCCCTCTCCCTCCCTCCCCTCTCAGGAAATCCTAGGAGAAACACAGGTATTTACACATATTGAAGCAAAGCTTTTCTGGTTGGAGTGAAGTGAGTTGCACATTGTCCCCCTGCTGCGCTTACTCATCAGATTCCCAAGGCTCTATGCTGGCCTCAGCCTTAAGGAATCTCCAAGGATTCCCTAAGAAAATACCATTCCAATGCCTAATGTCTTACAGCCAGTTTAAAGGGGAGAGGGAAAGGATGTCAACTGCTCAAAATCACAGAAGCACGGAAATAAACTGCCAAAGACAATCTCTGCCTGCCTTTCTTCCTTCCCACCTTCCTTTCCCTTTTTCCTATCTCCCTCTCTCCCATCCAATGAGAGGTGACTGAATGCATCAGTGTGTAAGTACACAGAATAGGTGGTAATTACTCTGTGTAACTTTATAAGGTATAGTTATTTTTATGCAGTAGCTGAGGAAATGGGGGTTCAGAGGGTGTAAGCGAGGTTGGTGGGTAAAAGCGCCAGATCCCAGGAAAGGCGTGCCCCCATTTAGAGCACTGTTCACCTCACAGGGCCCCTGACAGGTGCACCTCTGGCCTCACTTCCCCCCTCACATAGAAACACCCCCAGGCCCTCTGCTTCTCAATCTTTTGACTTCCGGATGCATTCTTGTGCTTTCCACTGGCAACCTGAAGAAGTACAGTACGCATAGATCTTTGCTAAAAGTACACTGAAGGCAGGATTGGCATAGGGTCATGGTGCATCCACGGCACTCATTCTTCTCCTTAAAACGAATCTA
>NC_043706.1:45680795-45732551 GCF_006229205.1 Suricata suricatta
ACCCAGGTGCCCTGGGACTATAGTAATTTTTAAATGGAATATTTGTGGTGGTTGCATGAGGTAAGCTTGTGGGATATTAGCAAATCTCTGCACTTCGTGAATGACTGCTTCTGCGTACAGCATTTGAGTTCGATGTGCAATTCGAGGCTAGGCTGACTCCACAACTTCAGTAATTTCATCACAGACCTTTTCTGCATAAAACACATTGTGATTAGAGTCTGGAGTGGGAGGGGATATTGGAAGTGTCTTCTCACTTTTCTGTCCTTGTGAAAATCAAACCCAGGTGCTCTTCAAGTTCTGTCTGACTCACCTTTCTCTGCACTCCTTTCACTCGAGGCCTTTATTCCCGAGGCTCCTCTGGGGACCGGCATGGAGTGACACCTGCAGACTGTCTCAGGAAGCTTAGGGAGTGAAATCTAAATCTTATGTCAAAAGGAAAAGAAAGGTATCCACTGTCCTCAAGTGGATAAATTAAAGATATCCAGTGTGGCCGTAGAATTCTGCCTTTTCCAGACCAAGAGATTTCTGAGTCCTTACTTCAGGCAATGCGCTGAATCTTAGGAGACTTAACTCTGGACCTCACGATATTGCATCACTGAGCAGAGGCCCCCAGCACAGCGTGGAGGCCTTGGTCTCTGTATCAGCCACAAATGAGATTACTAACAAGTGCCGCCAAATTTTCATCACTGAAATGGGCAGTAGATGTATGTTTTCTCCTAAAAGGAGAAAAGGAATCATCAGTGATGAAATAATTTTATACTGGACAATCTAGGAAATAACCTAACATGAATTTAAAAAATCAAAGCATTGCATTCTTTCTTCAGTAGAGTGGAATTTTTTTATTATGAGGGTGTTGTGCAGAATGTTTGAATAAAGCTTGTCCCCGATGCTAATAATAATAAATAGTTCTAACAATGGGAGAGGCAGTTTGCCATTTGGAAATCAGTTTTTACCGGAGTGATTAGAATATGCCCAACACTGTTTCTTTTTTTTTAAAAACTGCATTAAGGGGTGCCTAGGGTGGCTAGGTCAGTTAAGTGTCTGACTTCAGCTGAGGTCATGACATCACGGTTTGTGGGTTCGAGCCCTGCGTCTGGCTCTGTGCTGACAGCTAGCTCAGAGCCTGGAGCCTGTCTTTGGATTCTGTGTTTCCCTCACTCTATGACCTTTGCCTGCTTACACTGTCTCTCTCTCTCAAAAATAAATAAAAATATTAAAAAAAATTTTAATTAAAAAAATAAAAAACTGCATTAAATAATCTTCCTTGTATTAGTCAACTGAAACACATTTTCCAGATTGCAACAAAAGGAATACTACATTAATTCTAAAAGCTAACATTTGAGATTTTATATATCAAATTTTTTTTTTCCTCAGAGAGTGATGTGAAAAGCAACAGAAAATATTCGAGAATGAAGAATGTACTAAATAGCATGTTTTGGAATATGCAAATTTACCATTATTAATTAATTGAGTCCAGTTATCCTTCTTTGAAAGAAATATTTTTCCTCCAGATGCTATTAATTAAACCAAATAATAAACAGTAGACTAAGATAACTCCTGAGCAAAACACCATGACCTCCTGTTGTCCTACCAAAAAGGCATCAGTGAAATTTCTTGCGTCATTTTTGTCCAATATATGTTGAGGATCTAGGAAAGTTATTCTTATGAAAGCAAATAATTCATCTCTGTTCCTGAATACTGTCTTATGACTTTTCAGGAGGAACCCCAAAACTAGAAACATTGAAAAGCTGAAAGGATAAAAAAACAACAGAGTCAGTTAAATATACGCATATAATGCTTACAATAATGGGAAGGACCCATCATTTCTGAAAGCATTATGGAAAGAGCATTTCACTTAGACTTCAAGTTTGTCTCAACTAACTGGCAGACTGACCTGGACAACATGAATTCCTCATTGGAATTCAGTAACTTATGACGAATATTGATATGGTTTATGATAAGTTCTGTGTACCGAGAGTATTTTGTATATTATGTGAATGGTAATACATCTACTTAGAGGTTAGCTAAGACACGAAAACAATATGGGCTTTATGGTCAGAGCTATTAAACCAAACGTTTTTCTTGCTGACTCCTAGGTGATTTCAGGTCATACTATTCTAATTTTGCATAGCATACTTACTTTGCCACTGTTTCTTTGCAAGATCAGGATAATTATTTTTGTGATTTATAGCAGGCTTACTGTCCCAAAGAGCAGCACTATGTAATTCTAATATTTCCTAATGCTTAAAAAGTTTAGGGAGGACTTTACTACTTGCTAAATTTTGTGTTTTTCTCAGTGTATTCATGTGCTTGAGAGATAAGGTCTATTCCATATTTTATAGAATTCTCTGTAGGGCCCCTAGCCATTCATGACCTAATAAATACCAAACATAAAAGGCACACCTAAAGTTAGACATAGTTGCCTGATCCAGGGTTTCCCCCGAATCTGTACATAGAGTAAACCTGTACTTAGAGTAACAGAACCTAAATTATTCCAAAGTGAAATACTAACAGCTGTTAGTTGTGCTGTTGGAAATGGGAACTATTTGACACGGCTCTTTTTTTTTTTTTACATTCTAGAAGACGGCAACTTCATCACTCGCAAATATTAAAAATTGGATTGTAGCACTATTGTGAACTTAAATGGCTCAGAGTAATGTTAAAGTTTTAGTTAGTACTTTTTTAGTACTTGATAGTTCTCCTTTGTTTAAATTCACTCTTCTCAGTGAATTCCACTGAGTGTTCCTTATTCATTTATGGCTTATCCTATAGTTCATGTATAACTAGCGGTATAGGTAAAACATGAATGGCCAAAATTGTAAAAGATTACTGAAGTTATATACTGAACTACTGATTGGTGTGATTCATAGTCTATGCATTATAAGTAAGCTATTTGATGCAGTGATGTGTGATGGGAGAATTATCAACTGTGTTAACAAGCAGGATGGTGACATCTCTGTACTCAGAATGTTTCATAAAGTATATATTTTTGAAACGGCAATTCTCTAACAAATACTGTTTCATGGTCTCTCAGATAATCTAGTGTACCTAAGAAGAGGTAAAATTGAGGAGGGAAGATACAGTTACTGCAATCCTAGGGCCTCCAGGGAGCTTCACATTTTCACCAGTCAAGGTTAAGTCTCAGGAATTGAGTGCCTTGGTAGTCAAACCGTTTCCCAAGCAACACTGACACAATGCCATTAGCAACAGAAGCATTCATTACTGTTTTGACCTCAAAAGGCTTGCCTACAAGAGAATTCATTAATCAGATTAGGAGCACACATATACAGTATTAAACCAGTTCTGGGCTGATTGGGACAAACTCTTAAGAAAAGTTTTCATAGAGAAGCAAAATTATTGGTAATCATGCCTTCTTAGAAGAGGTGAGATTTGAATGGACCTTTAAAAATACCCAGAATTTGATTAAAAGATTACCACAAGCCAAACTAAAAGTATATATCAAAGAAAATCTACATTTGGCTCAGTTAAAGAAATTAACTAATTATTTAATTAATCAATTAATGCCAGGCGAGGGACGTTTCGGTATAGGTGTGTGTGTGTGTAGCAGGTGCTAATGCAGAACTCCTGAGTAAATACCAACCTACAAGGCTACAATCAAATCTGAAAGATTTAAAATAGAATATCTAGACAATTAAAATGATTCTACTTGAAATGACTTCAGAGCCTCTTGTTTTAGCCTCTTTTGTTACTGAGACCTGTTTGTCTTAGCATCATTGAAAACTATTTGATGATTAAATATGCATCAGTGGATGTGCATTTCTTTTTATGTAAAGAGCATTCTGGTTGCTAAGATTCTACCTTAAATGTGGAGGCTGAGGGGAATTTCTGTAGAGAATATGCTTTCTTGTTAATACATAAATGTGAAGGTGTGTGAGATGCTAGGTACACAAAGCCTTGAGAAATTAACGTTTGTTAAGAGCTCAGCACTGGGGAAGGAATAGATGTTTTTCTATATGTATTTTCTCAAAACTTCTGAAAGCCTCCCTATGTTTACGGGAACTGCTAATTTAGCATAAATCCCTGAGCTTTCTGTTTCTTCTTTGTGTTCATCTCGTAGTTGTCTGCCTTTGACCATTTTTCTTCACATTAGTACCTGTATCAGTGAAGATAATATTCAAATGAGTGAATTTTTAATAAGGAATGGACTCAATTTATTAAGGAAATGAGAAGGCTTTTGACCTGAAGATGAGTTTTTGGATTATTCATCTCATGTATTTATGAATATAATATGGGATTAACTGTATTATTATTATTATTATTATATTTTATTTTGAGAGAGAGAGAGGGAAAGAACACATGAGCAGGAAGAGAGATAGAGGGAGAGAGAAGATCTTAAGTAGGCCGTGTGCCAATGTGGGACTCGATCCTATGACCCTGAGATCATGATCTGAACCAAAATCAATAGTTGGATGCTCAACTGACTGAGCCACCCAGGTGCCCCAACTCTATATTATTTAAAGAGATCAGAAAAATACTTATTACTGAAGAACTCTTCCAGATTAAAGGAGGCAAAAAGAGACATGACAACTGAATGCAATGCATGATCCAGGAAATTCTTTTGCTATTTAGGACATTAATGGGACAATGACAAAATCAGAAAAAGATCAGTGTATTAGATACTATTATCATGTCATTATTAGTTTCCTGAGTTTTGAACATTGTACTCTTAGTATGTGAGAGAATGTTTTTAAGGACCATATTGAAGTCTTTAGGAATAAAGAGAGAACATCTCTACAAAGTATTTACAATCATTTAAAAAAAAGACAGTAAAAAAGAGAAGGCACATGTAAAATGTTGACATTTAGGGAATCATAGTAAAGAGTAGGCTATTGGGAATTATTTGTAATTTCTTGGAATTTTCCTCCAGGACTAAAATTAAGTATAAATAATTAAAATGTAGCCTTTGTTGGCTTCTTTCACATGAAAAATAAGACGTGGTTTAATTAAGTCTATGCACCTCTGTGAGACTCAAAGCTCTGTATGAGATGCTGGCATTCTGTATTCTATTATCTGCATGTACATTCTAAAGTTCATAAGGTGGTTAAGCTGAATCTTCTCATAATTTCCAGGTTTCACTGTGAGAGAAGGCAATTCCTTTTAATAAGGAAAATTAAAATTAGTTCCTTAAAGCTTTTGACACTTAATGTTCAAGGTCAAAAAAAATTCAAAGAACCTTTATTCTCCCTGTTGAAAGTATGAGACTTTGCCTTCTCTCAGAGCATTTTCTTTAGAAGACTTGTAAGTACTTTCTCGTATTTTTGAATCATCTCGTATTTTTGAATCATATGTATGTATATAATGATATGATTATATACATACGTATGTATATATATATACACATATATATATCATATATATATATCATATATAAGTCCTTATAAAAGTTAGGTAGGTCTTTTGTCAGCTTTATGACCTAGCAATGGCTTTCACAGGGACCTGGGAGCCATCTGTTTGGAATATAAACATCAAGGAAGAAAGTGCCCTTTTCTCCCAGTTTCTGTGGGAGGCTAGGAGCCTATCTTTGGTGAGTGGCCTACTCCAAGTTGCAAAACTACATCCTATCATAATGATATGAGAGCTTTATTATTCTTTTGTATACAGATAATTAACACAGATGGCCACCCCAATCACTGGGTGAATCTAGGATGAACTATATATGACAAATGGTGCTGCCAAGCCCTCTTAGTTATTGAAGACAAATTATTATTTATCCTAAGAACATTATTTTAAGTTTATTTGTTCACTTGAGAGACAAAGAGAGCACGAACAAGAGAGATGTAGAGAGAGAAGGAGAGAAAGAGATTCCCAAGCAGGCTCCATGCTGTCAGTGCAGAGCCCAGCGCAGGGCTTCAACGTAATGAACTGTGAGATCACGACCTGAGTAGAAACCAAGAATTGGGTGTTAACCAACTAAGCTACCCAGGCACACCCCTCCTTGAGAACATTTTTATAATGGGTTGTATCTACTTGGTTATATAAAAGGGTGGGATTTCATTACGTCTTTATAATTTTTTAGTGGATTGTCTGGGATGTGCATCCCATTTTAGTTTTGATTCTTACTGAATAATAACACTTTCTTTTCCTGTTACCTTTGTGGAAAGGAGGATTTCCGGGTTGGGAGAAGATTTTTAGTTCTGTTTCTCTGACAAATTTAATAAACAATTCTTGAGTTTCCACTATATGTTTACATCATGCTAAGTGTGGTTGAGGGATTGATGAATAGAAAACAGTCTCTTTTGCCAAGGATGAATTCAGACTACAGACAAAAGACTACTCAAAAATTTTTGAAGTAAATAATTACCAAGAGGTGTAACCAAGCTTCCACATTAGTGTTATATGTACTAATTTCTAGGCACACATATTGTTGTAGCATGTAGTAGGTACTCCATAAATATTTCATGAATAAAGTAGATACATGAATTTGTGCATGACTAAAGAAAATAAAAATGATCAACCACGTTTCTTAGAAGAGTTGGCACATACGCTAACTTACAGAAAGATAAGGAGAGAGACGGTTGCCAAAATTGCCCACATCTTTTCATGGTGGAATTTGTGGTGACAAATGACATTGGTGACATGTGACATATGGTGACAGTGACATTACTCTTTGTGTGTCAGTCCCTAGGCCCAGCACTTCTTCCATTTGCATTTTTCTCATTTTTCTAAGAAGGCACAAGAGACAGGGGAGGACTTTCTGAATCTGACTGATAACCAGAAATAGGAAACCTGAATAAACTAAGGCAACCTAGGTGTTGGAAATGGAGCAGCATGACCCTTGCTAGTGTTAACATGAAATTCAAAACAACAAAATAAGTCTCTTCTGAGCAACTGTTGTCATTTCGTGTAAGGCTAAGCCTTCCTTGGAGAGGATACTGGTGAAAGTTAGATTCTGCTCACGTTCAGTTGTTACATTAATATAATATTCTGTCTATGGATCCTGGACTGCATAAAATTCTTTTATGACAAATGTGACTCTGAACTCTCTTATGTTTACATTTAAAAAATTTACATTTTAGAACACAGTAGTAGAATATGAAGGGCCATGGAAATCACTTTGTCTTTCAGGGAATAGCCATAGCCCAGTCATGTAATTGTGGAGAACATTAATTTAGCGTTGTAAGACCTGAACGTTTTTTATTCTATTCTATAGCATGAACAGGGGAGAGGGGCAGAGGGAAAGAGAGAGAATCCTAAGCAGGCTCCGTGCTCAGCACAGAGCCTAACTTGGGACTCGATCTCTAGACCCTGGTATCATGACCTGAGTTTAAATCAAAAGTTAGACACTCAATGAACTGAGCCACTCGGGTGCTCCTGAACTTCCATTAAATACTGGCACCAAAGTTTGAAATATATTTAAGTTACATGGCAAAATAACTTATTAAGGTGAAGTAATACTCCAAAATGGTCCAAAATGGTAGCTAAAATATCAATTATTTTAATGCAGAATTGGTTTAATGAATGTTTGTACCTATTTGAGTGGTTTGGGATTACTAGATAGGGTCAGTGATGGGGGAGAAGTTGTCATTTTTCTCTTTGAACAAAGGGCAGTTTTCCTATGATTAGTGAAGTCACCTAAAAGACTACTTGATTCTTAAAATGAATGATAATGTGAGGAATGCTTTTTCAAAAAGTTGTTGACAAGTAGCCAAGACACACATGAGCAACATACAGCAACTTTATCTAGGTGAAATATGATTCAGTATATTTATAACACTATTGTTATTATATTGTTTGAATTCTTTTTTGAAAAACATTTATTTATTTGTTTTTAGGGAAGGGAGGGACACGGAGAAGGAGAGAGATAATCTCAAGCAGGCCTCGTGCTTGAGGATACACATTCAAGATTGTTGGCAACAGAGCATGTGGTCTTTTAAGCAAAGAATGAGATGGAGTCTTCTAATATTAGCTTTTTTAAAGAAACTTGACCTTGGAAAATAACATTAGAATTGCAACTTTTGTGAACTATTGGTGGGGATATAAATAGCTGCAGTCACTATGGAAAACTGGAAGGAGATTCCTCAAAAAAAATAAAAATAGAAATATATTATGAATCAGTAGTTTCACTACTGGGTATTTATCCAGAGAAAATGAAGCACTAATTTAAAGATATATGCACCCCTATGTTTATTACAATGGGCCAAGAAATGGCCAAGAAATGGAAGCAACCCGAGTCCATCAATAGACAAAAGGATGGCACAAAAACAGACACATAGACCAATGGAATAGAATAGAGAACTCAGAACTGGGCCCACAAATGTACGACCAATTAATTTTTGACAAAGCAGGAAAGAGTATCTGATGGAAAAAAAGACTGCCTCTTTAGCAGGTGGTGCTGGGAGAACTGGACAACAACATGCAGAAGAATGAAACTAGACCGCTTTCTTACACCATACCCAAAAATAAACTCAAAATGGCTGAAGGACCTGAATGTGAGACAGAAACCATCAAAACCCTCCAGGAGAAAGAAGGAAAAAACCTCCTTGACCTCAACCACAGCAATTTCCTACTTGACACATCCCCAAAGGCAAGGGAAATGAAAGCAAAAATGAACTATTGAGACCTCATCAAGATAAAAAGCTTCTGCACTGCAAAGGAAACAATAAAAAAAATGAATAGGTAACCAATGGAATGGGAAAAGACAGTTGCAAATGACATATCAGATAAAGGGCTAGTATCCAAAATCTACAAGGAACTCACCAAACTCCACACTCAGAAAACAAATAACCCAGTGAAGAAATGGGCAGAAAACATGAACAGACACTTCTCCAAAGAGGACATCCAGATGGCCTACAGGCACATGAAACGATGCTCAACATCACTCATCATCAGGGAAACACAAATCAAAACCACACTGAGATACCACCACACACTGGTCAGAGTGGCTAAAATAAACAAATCAAGAGACTATAGATGCTGGGGAGGGTGTGGAGAGACAGGCACCCTCCTACACTGTTGGTGGGAATGTAAACTGGTGCAGCCACTCTGGAAACCAGTCTGGAGGTTCCTCAAAAAACTATCCATAGAACTTCCCTATGATCCAGCAATAACACTGCTAGGGATTTACCCAAGGGATACAGAAGTGGTGGTGCATAGGGGCGCATGTACCCCAATGTTCATAACAGCACTGTCAACAATAGCCAAAGCACGGAAAGAGCCTAAATGTCCATCACCTGATGAGTGGATCAAGAAGATGTGGTATATATACACAATGGAGTATTACATGGCAATGAGAAAGAATGAAATCTGGCCATTTGTAGCAAGGTGGATGGACCTCAAGGGTGTCATGCTAAGCGAAGTAAGTCAGGTGGAGAATGGCAGATACTATATGTTTGCACTCATAGATCTAACAGGAGAACAGGAGAAACCTAATGGAGGACCAGGGGTAGGAGAAGAGGGAAAGAGAGTTGGAGAGAGAGAGGGACGCAAAACCTGAGAGACTATTGAATACTGAAAAGGAACTGAGCATTGAAGGGGGAGGGGGGGGGGGAAGGGGGTGGTGGTAATGGAGGAGGGCACTTGTGGGGAAGAGCACTGGGTGTTATATGGAAACCAATTTAACAATAAACTATTTAAAAAAATAGACAAAAGGATAAGGAAGAAGTGCTATAGCTATACAATGAAATACTACTCAGCCATAAAAAAGATCTTGCCATTTGCAATAACATGGATGGACCTAGATGTTATTTTGTTAAGTGAAATAAATTAGAGAAAGACAAATACCATATGCTTTCACTTATATGTGGAATTTAAGAAACAAAACAAATGAGTAAAGGTGAGAGAGAGAGAGAGAGAAAAGAGAGGCAAACCAAGAAATAGACTCTTAAATATAGAGAACGAACTGGTATTACCAAAAGGGAGGTAGCTGGGAGGTGGGTGAAACAGATAAAGGAGATTAAGGGGTGCAAACGGCTAGTCATAAGTCACAGAGATGAAAAGTACAGCACAGGGGATAGAGTCTATAATATTGTAATAATGTTGTTGACAGATGATGGCTACAAAAAAAACCCCCTTGAATTTAGAAAATAACATTAGGATTGTAACAAGAATTGCAGAAGGGTTTAGTAATTTAGGAAGACATTATGGTTAAACTTATTACAGAGAAGTAAAAATTAAAATAAGAATTTGAGGCTGTGAGTACAGAGTTTCTCAGGTGTGAACCACTATATATAAACTAGATAAAGTGGATATGGCATGTTTTAGGCAAAGAACAAAAATTAGAAAGGTAAATTTCAAGAAAAAATGTAGACATAGGCTAGGGAGAAGTATGGAAAAGATATCTCATAGGTGAAAAACATGGAACAGTAGTACAGAGGTCAAAGTGAGAAAAAATGAAGGTATAAATAGTAGAGAGATTAATCTGGTTAATACAGAAGCAAAACTAGGAATGTTAGGAAACAACTGGGGTTGGGCATCTGGAATTAGGTGAAGGATTTATTGAAAGATCTCTGGGTGCCTGGATGGCTCAGTCTGTTAAGCGTCAGACTAAAGTTCAGGTCATGATCTCACAGTTTGTGGGTTCGAGCCCCATGTTAAGCTCTGTGCTGACAACTCAGAACCTGGAGCCTGCTTCAGATTCTGTGTCTCCCTCTCTCTCTGTTCCTGTCTCTCATGCTCTCTCTCAAAATTAAGTAAAGTTAAAAAAATTTTAAAAATAAGATGACCTTGTTCTTCTGAGGAATTAACCTGTCATGGGCCTTTGAGTATTGGAGAAAGGCCATAAAATAACATCAAAAGATCAGAAAAAGCAAGTCCCACTTTTTTAGTTAATAATAAGTCAGTTGCTCTGAGTCACATATCTGTAAAATTGAGATTCAAATAACATCCCTATTTTCCTCTGGGAGTGGTTGTAAGGAATAAGTGATATTCTTGCAGTCCTTAGTAAACTACAAAGTACAATACAAATAAAAGATGAGATGATGATGATGATGATGATGTTGCCAATGGAAAAAAAGTAATGATTTTCTCTTTATTATATCTCCCACTTTGGTTTTCAAACTTAGAATTTATGAAATTTAGCAGAACTCAATTTCAATAATCTGCTCTTTAAAACTTAAAAATCGATCGCTTCTCGGCCTTTTGGCTAAGATCAATTGTAAAACTTAAAAATTGAAATCTCCTTCCTCCCTTCCTTTCTTCCTTCTTTCCTTCCTTCCTTCCTTCCTTTCCTCCTTCCCTCCCTCCCTTCATCCTTCCTTTCTACCATCTATCCATTATCTATCTATCTATCTATCTATCTATCATCTATCTATCTATCTTATTCCACAATCAAGAACTGATAAAATCTTTGAAGTGGAAATTAAAGAAATCTGATCCAGTATTTGGTGTAGCTCTGTAATTTTGCAAATAAAAAATGTAGAGACTAAATTCTTACATAAATTCACACAGCTAATTAATGACAGATAGTTCTGGGTCTCAATTGCTGGGACCATACTCTTGACTGTGTCTTTTGTACACACTGTTTTGAATAAAAATTAAAATTTTCTGGAGTAAGACTACGATCATGATTCAGTTCCTTCATAATGAAATATTCAGGATATGGAATATGTGCATAGAGTATGGAATATGCAGATCAAAGGGACTGAAATAAAGGATACATATCATAAATATTTCAGGATAAAATACCATCTGAAATAATAGAAATATGTTTACTAATATTTTTATATATCCAAATTTAAATGAAACTAAAAATTAAATTTAAAACAGCTTGCCTAGCTTTGAATTCTATCTAATTACTTCATTATACATATATGAACCATTTTTAAATATGTGCATGCTAATAAACCTATCAGGGTAAGACTGATGTAGAAAATTATAAATAAGTATGAAATTAACATTTATTTTTTTACTCCAGTATAATTTGATATGGCCTCTTAAGATTGAGAATATGGAGATTTCTAATAATTGGCAAAGGTCTGGGTCCTGGAAGAAAATGTTGCTTGGAAGCTTTAGTCATCAAGATTTTCATATTTAAAAGAAAAATTAGCACACTCAGGAGTGGAAGTATGACAGAAGAGCCAAACCCACTCATTATCTTTAAGTAGAAGTAACTATCAAAATAATAGAAATCTCTGTGATTGCAAATAGGAAGAACCAGCAGCTTTGAATGCAAAAAACATGAAGGCATTGCTCAGAATACTTGCCCTATCTTATAGTCAACCATCTATTTTGTAATTAAAATAAATTCAGTCCTACATGGTATTCTCGCTTTAGTTGAACTGCTTCCCCTTCCCTCTTTTCATTTCTCAGGTCAATCTGTTTTATCCAAAGGCTGAGGATGGGGAGGATTTTTCTTCATGTTAAATAAGGATTAGTCTTGATATTTCAGAGAAATACAACATGTTTTTCTCAATGTGAAATCTACACTTTCACAATAAAAAGAATTGTGTTGTTTGCTAAGATGCCCCGTGATCTGTGTGTGGTTGTTCAAATAAGTGTCACACCAAGAATTTCAAGGTTCTTATACAACGCCAAGTTTTTACTCTTCCACTTTCCTAAAAAGGTTTCACTGGAGTCTCAGTGCCATGAAGAGAGCATTGTCTTTTTTTTTTTAAGTTTTATTTATTTTTGATACAGAGAGAGACAGAACATGAGAGGGGGAGGGGCAGAGAGAGAAGGAGACACAGAACCAGAAGCAGGTTCCAGGCTCTCAGCTAGTTGTCAGCACAGAGCCTGAGCGGGGCTCAAACCCACGAATGTGAGATCTGACCTGAGCTCAAGTCGGAGGCTTAACCGACTGAGCCACCCAGGTGCCCTGAGAGCGTTGGTTTTTTACTTGAGTGCTGTGTGCAGATCCTAGCAAGTGACTCACCTCTTCAGTCCTTAGGTTTTTCCTTTTAAGCCAAGAGAAATACGTAAAATGTTCAATTGTGATGAGTTAAAAATGAACAGATACACAGCTCCAAACATATACTTAAAATTCACTGCCTGGCTGGCATTCCTCATGTTTTCCCACTCTCATTCACTGACAAGCTTTCTTATTTGTTCCTGTCTGGGTTTTTTTTTTTTTTTTTTTTTTTCTTTTAGAGAGAAAGAGCATGTGAGCAGGGGAGAGAGGCAGAGGGGGAGAGAGAGACGGAGAGAGAGGGAGAGAGGGGGGAGAGAGAGAGGAGAGAATCTTAAGCAGGCTGCACACTCAGCATGCAGCCTAATGTGGGGCTCAATCTCATGACCCTGGCATCATGATCTGACCAAAATCAGGAGTTGGATGCACAGTTGTCTGCTACTGACTTTTAACTATGTATCTGGGATATACCCCATTCTAGTAGATTTGCTCAAGAAAGAAATATTTCTCTTTCCTTTTTGTGTTGGAATGAGTATGAATGAGGAACTAGTTTAATCGATCAAACTGAACAATTTTTTATATATTGCCTTTTTAATAACAATATTTCCTCAAGTTTTCTACAAGTTGCCATCATATTCTAGATTTACTTTTTAGTTTATCATTCATTGTCTGCAAAGAATTTAAATTTGAAAGCAAGGATTCTATTTTTAGTCCCCTCCTCCACTGTGGAATTGACAATGTTTAGAACAGTGCCTGGCACTAAACAAATTTCAATTAGTGAATAGGGACATCTGGGTGGGTCAGTCGGTTAAATGTCTGTCTCTTGGTCTTAAATCAGGTAATGATCTCATGGTTTCTGGGATGGAGTCCTGTGTTGGGCTTAGCACTGACAGCATGGAGCCTGCCTAGGATTCTCTCTCTCTTTGCCCCTCCCCTGGTCATCTGTGCATTCTCTCTCTCAAAATAAATAAACAAATAAATATGCAAATAAATTATTGAAAAATCTTGTGAACATTTTATTTTTGGAGAGTCATTCCTAATAACTTAGAATTTGGAGAACCGACTGACTGTATGTACCAAATTCTGTCATTTTGTAAATAAGTAAATTGAGACCCAGAGGGTTCAGATTGAGCCAGGGTCATACAGCTTTTTCCTAACAGAGCTGCAATCTGGACTTATGTCTGCTGCTTCACAATGCCCTTTATGCCAGATGGCTTAATGCCATGATACTAAGTGTTTTGTACACAGCGACTTCACTCCTCTGCATGGCATGGCTTTGGATTCCTGGAACACAATTTCAAATAGTCCTGTCTGGGCAGGCAGTAATGAAAACTTTCTTGAACCAAGTCTTGAACTTTTGAATAGTCTAAAAGGGGCAGCTACAAAGCACAAAATAAAGGGCCATATTTCTTTGCATGGAAAGTGGCAATTCGTTTCAGAGCCATCTTTTCAATGGCATCCACACTTAACAGTGTTACTGTCAAATAGGCTCTTTTTCTAAAACAAAAATGAGAGGGAAAGACAGAGACAGAGAGAATCCAATCAGGCCATATATATTTATTTATATATTATATATTAATATATGTTATATGTATATTAAGTGTATTTCTTTATTGTGGGAGAGACAGAGAAAGTATATGTGCATAGGGGAGGGCAGAGAGAGATGGAGAGAGAGAATCCTAAGCAGGCTTCACTCTGTCAGCTCGGAGCCCAGCTCGGGGCTTGAACTCACAAACGGTGAGATCATGACCTGCAGGTGCTCAATGGATTTTCATCAAAAATCAATTAAGCAAGATGCAAGTTTTTGCCTAGTTCAGTGCTTTGGAGCAGAGATGTGTAAACTTGACCATTGGAACAGATAAGGCATTTGTTTTTATTTATTTTTACTGACCATTATTACTCTGTTCATTGAAACTATCCCATGTGTATAAAAGAGAATGGGAGAATGGCTCTTTTCAAGATAAGCACTGATATTCCTTGTGACCAGAAAAGTAACTTCCACTTCATTCATCACTTTATCTAAGGCATATATGGAAATCAGAAAATGGACAAAATTTGAAAGATAACAAATTCTGATTTTTTTATTAATATAAATGGGTTCTTAGGAGAATTATATACAAATTCTAGATGCTGGAGGTTAAAATATCCCCAGAGTCTTCATGATTCAGACAGAGTGGTAGAATGCTCGTGTCTAAGACCCCTTCCCTAGGTCTGGTGGAATTCACTCAATGCTGAAATAAGCTGCTAGTTATGTGGTGCCAAGATCTCTCACAATCTTTTTACTCATGCTTGAAATTCCACCAAGAGACATTCATTTCTCTGTGCTTTTATGACCTAATTTTTAGAGGAAGCACTTGGAGTTGGTTGTAAAAAAATCAGTATTTGAAGTTACAAGATCTATGTTTGAACCTCAGCTCCTTTAGGCAGAATTTCAGCTTCCTCAGTAATAATACCTAATCCAGAGGGCCACTAGAAGAATGAAATAAGATAGTTTATGGAAAAGCCCCTAGTTAATGTAAATTTTGTAACATTTTTAAAGAATATTAAGGTGATTTAACTTCTAATTTTTGTTAAGTGCCCCTGTCAAAATAACTCCACAGAGTAGGTATTATCTCTTTTAATAAGTGAATAAAGAGATGCAGAGAACTAAAATACCCTTCCACAGATACTGAAATAGTGAAAGACTAAGTGGGAATTAAATTCAACACCTGGCTTACTCATGGCACTCCCCCAAAAAGGACTTTGTCCAAAAGCAGACCTGGCAGATTGGTACTTATTCTAAAATGAGGTCTTCTAGAGGAAGTGTCTAAGTCTGGTTAACAAGGACAAGATGCACTGGTTGGAGACTCCTATAGCTGCTCTCATTTAGGTTGGATAACCCCGGGGTAGGTATTATTCTGAGAGATTTTTAAAGGCTATACATTAAAATAAGGCCAGGATAAAAGCTAAGGTTATTAGTTAGAAAAGACTGAACTCTGTGCCCTCCAAATGGACAGAACATAGGTGTAGGGGTAGATAAGATAGAGGTGGTTGATTTAGGAAATAATGTATCGGTTAGAGAGATCTGACTGTTCTAGAGTTTGTTAACTCTCCTCACTTGCTACTCTCTCCAACTGACCTATCCCACCAACCCACATACACATAAATACACACACACACACACACACACACACACACACACACACACACACACACACCTACAACATATAAATAACTTCTATCTTCAAAAAGAAGAAAGAATTGATTTAGCAGACTTCTAATCTTTCATTTCATGAGCAAAGTGCTCTCCGGGGGAAAGAGTTGGCTTTATTTCAATAGAGTTGAGTCTTATATCACTTTTTGTCTAATGTATTTTTTTTCTGTTAAGTTTTCCTTGAATTTTATTTAGGTTCCTCTCTCCTATCTATGACACTGTGTGTGCTACCATTCTAGCTCTCTTCACTCTTTAGTCTATCACTGATCCACTAGCTGTATTCCTGGCTGAAATAGATGGATAGATAAATGATAGATAGAGGATAGATAGATAGGCAGACAATAGATATTTTTTCCCTTGAGGTCAAGGACTTTGTCTTATATAACTTTGTATTTACAGATTTACAGAGTCTGGCACATAGAAATTCTTCCACAAATTATTATTGAATGAATGAGTAACAAAATAAATAATAAAAATTCTCTTGCTTTTTTAAGACTGATTTTACTCATTTGTTCATTTATTCAGTTATTTATCCATTTATCTACTGAACAATCATCACTTAAACATGTTCTTTTGCAACATGTGAGAGTTATAAAGAAAAAAATGAGAAGTACCAGTTCTTAAGAGTTTACTTTTTCATCTTCAAAAGACAGAGGTAACATTACCAAATTGTCAGGTACATAGAATGACACCCTTATGCCTTATTTAAGTGGGAAGATGGGAGCTTGAGTGTGTACCTCCTGATTTCATCATACATCATTTTTTTAATTAAAAATTTTAAATGTTTACTTACATTTGAGAGAGAGAGACAGAGCATGAGCAGGTGAGGGGCAGAGAGAGAGAGAGAGTGGGAGACACAGAATCCAAAGCAGGCTTCAGACTGAGCTGTCAGCACAGAGCCCAACATGGGGCTTGAGCTCATAGGCCAAGAGATCATGACCTAAGCCAAAGTTGGAGCCACCCAGGTGCACCTCTTTTTTTTTTTTTCAAGTAGGCTCCTTGCCTAACATGAGACTTGAACTCATGACCCTGAGATCAAGAGTCACATGCTCTCCCAACGGAGCCAGCCAGGCACCCTTCATCCTACATCTCTAACCAAACTACAGGACTTGTCCTGAGCTGAGTAGTAACCAGGCCTGCTGTTTAACTGGATGATATAAGAACTTGGATTCAAGAGAGGGAAAAAGAGACTGATAGAGAATCTCCCTCTTTTGTGTTGGATGAGAGTTTGGAGGCAGTGGGCAGAGACCCAAGGGGTAAGGATTTGAGAACTACTGGTTTGCAGAGATTTGTGAATTCCCAGGGAAAGGTTATTTATCTTCCCAATTGAGCATTCCTGAGATGACAGTGGCTCTCCCTGGTCCTCCATGAGGTGCAGGAGTGCTTAGCAGATGCAGTGCGTTCCTTCTGACACTGGTGTAGAAGAACACCAAGCATTGACTGCTGAAAAGACTGAGAAACAAAGAGACTTCATTTAGGCTCTAACTAGGAGGATTGTCTTTTCACCATCTGGAAAATCTCTGATGTATTTTTGCCAGACGGCTGTTTCTCCCTTCATTTTCAAGACTGTTGGTACCCAAGGCACCTCAGCAACTGGAACTTAACCCCCAGGGAAGAGACAAACAAAATCGAGTCAAACAAAGGAGTGTCAGAACCCAGAATGAGGAGAATCAGGAGATACAAAAACTCAGAGACTTCTAACAAAGCTATTGTAGAAGTCCTCCCTGAGATCAGCAGAGCTCTCTTATATAATAGACAAAAATGTAGAAAAATGGGATGGGAAGCCTGAAAATATCTCTGCTTTCACCAAACTGTCTGAAATTGCAGTTAAAAATTATAGACCAGTCTTTCTGACTTAGATAAGAGCAAAGAATAACAAAAGCTTCTTGAACTGATCGTCTAAGTAGATCTTAAAAATCAGCCAATGAGTATAAATAAATCAACCAATTAATATAAATAGCATTATTTGATATCTGAAGTGCTTTTTTGGAACAGATAAGGTATAAAAATGTTATTTAAGTAGTGACAGAGCTAAGTTAGATTTCAAACTTGGTCTTGAACAAAAACGCACCCCATCCCCCAATAAACAAAATTGTAAGAACAATTAAGGGTATTTAAGCATAGTATGTACACACACACACAACCTTGGTGCATCTATAAAAATAGACAATGATTTGCAAATGAACAAACCAACAGACAAATAGAAGGAGCATCGATTCTCTATTAAATCCAATGAAATAAAGATGGGCAAGATAATAAATTTGGATAACAGATCCAGTAGACTATTTTTTTAATTTACTTTTGAGGAGGGGAGGGGTAGAGAGGGAGAGTGAGAATCTTAAGCAGGCTGTATGCTGTCAGTGTGAAGCCCAGTTCAGGTCTTGATGCAGGGCATGATCTCACTGAACCATGAGATCATGACCTGAGCTGAAATCAAAAGTCAGATGCTTAACCAACTGAGCTACCCAGGCACCACAGATGGAGAAGAGGAAGTCATTAAGTAGTAGAATCTTCAAATTAAAATGCTTCACCAAATTCTAGGCAAGATAGATTTAAAAAAAAAAAAGATATATTTGACTGTGGAAAAAAGGCCATTAGCTCAGAATTTTAAAATAAAACTACTGGTGATAAGAAGTGCATTGCAGAAAGATAAGCAGAGTGTTCATAAGCTAAGGGCTGATGGCCATCATAACCCTATTCCTATGCACATCAAAATTATAGACTTAAAAAAATAATTGTGTATACTCAAGAACCTCTGAGTTTTGCCTTATGATCAGCAGGAAATGAGGGGGGTCTCTGGACACCTGAGTAGTGAAGATGATTCTTTGTGATGATCAGGAAGAGTAGAGATAGTGGACTTCATAATGTAAGCACACTTCAGAAACCCATGTGAAAGAGACTCGGATGTACATTTGGAAAAAGTCACCTAAAATATTTAGGATCTATAAATAGATTATAATATTTGTCCAGAGGAATCAAATATTAAATAACTCATCATAACTTGTAATTTTTAATTTCTAGTACCTAGTAACTGAGGTTCTGTTAATTATGCCAAGGGCTTATTTCCTCCCTGATACTAAGACACATTTTGAGATGATTCCAGGACTCCAGAAAGAGAAGGAAAAATCTTAAAAAGTTCTAGAGAGAAAAAATGGTTTTATACGACTATGTCAGTTACTTTTTCTAAAACTTAGTTCTTTAAAACTTACCCTATAATGCAAAACATTAACTTATTTTATAGTAAGTATATAATAATAATTTATTTGAATTGAATATGGATTAAATATGAAAAGTGTGTGTGTTACTAAAATGAATTCCAACCACCAAAGGACAGCCAAAGACAAATGTTTTAATTTATAATAAAATAACATTTAATTTGTTGGAATTTTATACAAAATAGACTTTGTCAGATAGCATTTGAGCTCTTGTTGCAAATAGTAAACATGCAAAAGGAATTTAGTACAAGAATTAAAGCAGACATAATGTTACTAACTAGACTATCTTTAAATCAAGAAAGCACCACCAAAACAATCATATTCTTGCTTTACACAATACATTTCTTTTATATTTCTTTATAGATTTTTTTACATATGGTTTTATTGGCTTCAGTTTTATAATCTTTGGGATTGAAGACACAGTATGCATATTAAGAAACTGACATAATCAAAGTGTTGATTTCTTTGTAAATTTACCTATATTGGAAAAAAATATATACAAGAATATACATGGAATTTCACCCTGTACCTACTCATTGCCAGAAGTAGTCTAGGAGTCCTAAAGAGAATCCATTTGACCATCTGTTTCATAAGCCACATCCTTCCATCATTGAGTATCAAGAGATAACACCAGTATGTTAAGAAATTTTACACTGGACATTTCGGGCTCAGGACCTATCCATTTTGTTCCATGTTCTCATTGGATGCTGCCTTTAAAAAATTTAAACATGATTTTAGATAATAGGAAAGGAAGCTGGGGCACAGGAGGTATTTAGTCTTTAGGTTCCGGATGGCTGTGTTTGTCACATGTGCTGATAATGGTCTTCTTTGGTGACCTTGAGGACATTTAAAGAAAACAAGGTTAGGGCACTTTTTAGTTTCTTTCACTTTGGCCTGTCAGAGGTTAGTATTGAAACAAAGGTATATTCTGTAATTATTATCCAACCTTCCAGAGAACTGGGGATAAAAATTGTTTGCATTAGGTAAAAATAAAATAACAAAAATATTTATCTCACTTACCTTGACTGCATTCTCTTTCCCAAACCTGTTATCCCCAAAAGTCCCACTGTACACCTCAAAATATCTATCACTCTTCAACTTTGCAGGAAATAATTTGGGGGAAATGTGAATGGAGTAATGAGTAGACACTGGAGGATAGAATGAGGCTGCTGTTTTGTTATTCATTAAACCTCTCATGAGATTCTTTGACCTCCCATATTCCACGTGCTTTTGCCCACTCTCATGTATGGTCTAAAATCTCATGCCACTGCCCAAGATTCCTATTATTTTTATGAGTAGCTTTTTATTACTCTCAGAGGAGTGAAGACCATTGGCTA
Organism: Suricata suricatta; assembly: GCF_006229205.1. Classification (NCBI taxonomy): domain Eukaryota; kingdom Metazoa; phylum Chordata; class Mammalia; order Carnivora; family Herpestidae; genus Suricata; species Suricata suricatta. The sequence goes on from NC_043706.1 coordinate 45,701,343, forward strand.
ACTTAGTTCTGTCGTTTCTTCATGTCCTTTCTGCTTTGGAAAAGACCGTAACTTCTGATTTTATCTGCCTGGACACATTGTCTTAACTCCTCTCTATAAATAGGCAGTTTATCAGATTTTATTGAAAGGATGCCAGACCAGACATTTAGGTGTGTGTTGAGCAAAACTTTCACTAATATAATCATCATTTACATCCTTAGTTAGAACACTATAGCAGGGAGCAATATAGCTTTCCTAGATTTGATTCCTGAATTCCATGAGAAATAAATCAAGAAGGAAAGTCTAAATTTGGTTGTTTCTTCCTAAAAGCAGCATTTTGGGAGTTCAAAAACCCATCTATTAAAGATTTGCAGGCAATTTAAACAATAGTGGAAACCAAAGCTCATCTTTCTTGTATCTTATTCAAAATTATAACTTTTGTAAAGAAAAAAGTAGGAATGTAAACCCCACCATAGTTTGCATTAAACTGTTGGGATAAACTTCAGTTATCCAATTATTGGGCATCACATCTAAGAATAAAAACCTGTATTTGTAAGTCTTCCTAAGAGGGATATATTCTTGATTTCTTAAAAGCAGTTTCTACAATTTAAATAATGAAGAAACAACACGGATTTTTTTTAAGTAATACTAAATCTGGTTGACTTCCTTTTTTTGTAAATGAACCCTCTGCCCAACTTGGAGCTTGGACTCAGAACGCCTTGATCAAGGGTCACATGCCCTATCCACTGAGCCAATAGGGAACCTATGGTAAGGTGAGGGCAGTGGGGAAGGGGGGTGGAAGAGAAGAAAGAGAAACAAACTGTAAGACACTCTTTAAGGATAAAGAACAAACTAGAGGTTTCTGGAGGAAGGTGGGTGGGGGATGAGCTAGATGGGTGATGGGCATTAATTAAGGAGGGCACTTGTGATGAGCACTGTGTGTTGTATGTAAGTGATGAATCACTGAATTCTGCTATGGAAACCAATATTGCTCTGTATATTAACTAACTCAAATTTAAGTTAAAAAAAAAAAAAAGAACACTTCAGTACCTTCCAATAAACAGAATCATCAAAGAAGTTCTTCTCAGATGGCTGTCCACGGACAATGAACTTGAGAATTAAACCTATGAGAAAAGGGAGGGGAAAAAAGTCAGTTATGATGCTGAAGAGGAAACCTATTTGCATAGGTATTAAAAATAGTGCGATAAGGGGCACCTGGCTGGCTCTACCTGTCAGTAGAGACTTGATCTCAAGATTGTGAATTTGAGCCCTATGCTGGGTGTCAAGATTACTGAAAAAATTAAATCTTAAATATAGCTAGCTAGATATAAAATCATCACCTTGAGCTTACATGATTACTGTCAGAAGATTAGAATATTTTCAAATTTACCACTCAATATGTTTATCATCTATTATGCTGACAGAATGAGGTACGTGGAAGTGTTTTCTTTTCATCCTAACCTGTGATCAGCCCTCCAACAACTGCCGTTCCGATGGAAGAACCTAGCGCAGCTGCCTGCATGGCCATGGTAGACCTAGGAAGCAAAAAGAAAAGAAGAGTTGTTTTTACATGCTACCAACAAGCAAATCTCATTTCCTGAGGGAGTGGATGCTAGCCACCTTCAGGACAGAGAACAGCATTACACCAGCAAACAAACGTTTGTTACAAATTTATTTCCTGTTTTCATTTTCTTTGAAATTCTTGAGCAAATGTTAAAAAAAAAGTCCTTATAAACACGTAAGCAAAAATTACCTTTGTCTTCAGAAGGAATGAAAAGATCTAACTTAGAAAGAGTTTAATATTTTCTAAAAATACAGTACCAGGTTCTGCTCCTGATTCATTCAACAAATATTTATTGAGTATGCTCTCTTTTAGGCACTGAGGATGAAGTAATATACAACATGAGCTGCCACCTTCCCTCACTCCACCCTAAAAGAAACTATTGTAATTTAATTAAAAAATCAATTATCAGGGGCTCCTAGGTGGCTCAGTGGGTTAAGCTCTGACTTGGTTTCAGCTCAGGTCATGATCTTACAGTTGGTGAGTTGGAGTCCCTCATCAGACTCTGTGCTGACATCAAGGAATCTGATTAAGATTCTCTCTTTCACTCTGTCTCAACCCTTCTCCTTCTCTCTTTCTCTCTCTCTCTCTCTCTCTCTCTCTCTCTCTCTCTCTCTCCCTCCCTCCCTCCTTCCTCCTTCAAAATAAATAAGTAAACTTAAAAAATAAAGTTTAAAAAATCAATAAAATCAGAAAAGCTAATTTTAGCATATATCATAGAGACAACTCATTGAATATAGTAAAAAAACTCTAATAGTCATCTTAGATGGAGTTACCTTAAAATTAGTAAAAAAAAAACAGTTTTGAGGAATGGAAGACTGTAGTAAAAAGCTATTGAAATGCATAAAGTTGTTATGTGAGGACTAGGATTGCGAATACCTTTTTAGCACAGTACCTCACTCTCAGTAGGCAATTCATAAATAGTTGTTGAAGGATTGAATGAATGTTTATGGGAAAGCAAACGTTTGGAAAATGAGAGTGTCTTGGAGTTTCATCTCCATCATCCAAGTGAGAGAAGTCACTAAACTCAGATTTTTTTTCTCTTTATTTGAAGGGTTTAAATTTTTTCTACTAAACAAAAAAAAATGTAGTGGTAAAACATGACCGTTGTAAAAATATGAGACCATTATAAATATGAGAAACCATTAATCCAGAAAATGAAGGAAAAAGCTTAATTTTCCTCAAGTCTTAATTACAATAAAAGTGTAAAATGTAAACATATATTTTTACAAGAATGCAATCATGTTATAATATTGATTTTCCCAGGGCACTGTGGCGGCTCAGTCTGTTAAAGCATGCAACTCTCGATTTCAGCTCAGGTCATGATTTCATGATTCATGGGGTTAAGCTGTGTGTTGGGCTCCATTCTGACAGTGCTGAGCCTGCTTGGGATTCTTCTCTCCCTCTGCCTCTGCCCCTTCCCTGCTCAGATGTATGAGGGCATGCTCTCTCTCTCTCAAAATAAAGAAATAATTAAAAAAAAATAAAATTCTGTCATTAAATCGTCAGTGTCCTTTGATGTCAGTAAATGTGGACCTGGATCATAATTTCAGTTGCTACCAAGTACTACCCTGTAAAATGTACTGTAACTATAGCTCTATTCGTTAGATACTTAGATTGCTTTCAATGTTTCATGCTTTTAAAAAATGCTGTGAGAACACATCCTCTTATGAACATGTTTATGAACTTGTCTAATAATTTCCCTAAAATAAAACCAGCTAGAAATGAAAGTATTAGTAAAAGTTTGTATACTTCTTCAGGGCTTTTCCAAATAGAAAAATAGTTCAAAATAATTAAGAACTCAAAATAATTCAAATCCCCATTATTCTACTTTAGCTACCATGCAGTATTATTATTTATTTAATCTTTCAATTTGGTAGCTGAAAAATTGGTAACGTGTTCATATGCATTTCTTTAATTGCTAGTGAGGTTGAATATTTAAGATATATTTATTCATTTGATTTTTTCTTTTGTAAACTGCCTGTTAGTTTTACCAGAATTTGCCAAAACCTTTTCCAAAGTATTAAAAAATATTTTTGATGAAAAGATTTCCATGATAAAATGGGCTTGGAAAACAAGACGTTTAATAAAATTAAGAGCATTATTAGAATTAGGCTGCACTAATGTACACATATGTCCCTTAAGAATACTTCCTTCTTGTTCAATCCTTACCAAGAAACCTGATTTGTATTTTAATATTCTGAATAGAAACATCTGAGTAAATAGTCTTGGCTCTTGGCCAAAATATTTTGTCTGGTGTGTGAGATGTCTGTGAATTTCACTCACATGAGATGTATGTGAATTTCACCCACGTGACTAGACCTTCCAAGGCTTATCATCCAACCCCCCCTCCCTCAAATCCCGCTGAATACATTGAGAAGTGGTTGCCAAAACTGCATACCCAGGCACTAGACTCTCAACCACGGAACCTTCCCAAAATTTGACCACCCAGCAAGACCCAGCCTGTGAAAGCCAGATAGGCTTGTTTTACTGCATCCGTGAAACTGGTACAGGCATGATGCTCAAGAATTCCTTTCTGTCTAATCATGAATGACATCTTAAGAGTGTTTGCAGAGTGTTTACACACTATACCATTTAGGAGTTGAGCTCATGGACTCTTGCTTTTATCGTGTTTAGTTTGCATTCAAATAGGTTTGCATTTAGTCTCAACAGATGTTAGGTCCCAGAGAGAACTGCAAAAAATGTGCATAAGTCTGGGGTTGTTCTCCAAATGTGCAAAGGGGACAAAAAAGAAACACAGAAGAAAAGGGTCAACTCTACACATGAAAGTTGAAGCAAATTTCTGTTGAGTAGAAAATATGATTAAACTAATTTTTCAAATATTTATCATTACTGGTCTCAACAGAGTTGAATTTTAATCTGTTAAAATTAAAGAGATTTTTCTTTTCAAATTATTCAGCTGTAGTCAAGAATCACTTCGATACATTTTCAAACATATTCACCTTATCATGCTTTCAGTTGGCTTTAAAAATTGAGCATTTTGATTCCCCTTACTTAATCTCTAAATGATCTTGACTGTGATCTTTTTATCTGTTTTGCATGGATGACATTCATACCAAATTGTTCAAAGCTTGTTGACTAAACGTGACAACTGATGGCTTATTACACTTTTATTGTCTTGGATTTGACTGATAATTGTTCTTCCTCCAGCCATTTAAACACTTACACCCCTTTTGGGAAGAATCTAAGTCTGTTAGAGCTTGAAGGAATTTTAGAGGCTAAATAGTATGATTCTCTCATTTTACAGAAGAGAACACTGAGAACCACAGAGGTTGAGTGAGTTGTAAAGCCCCACACTTAGTCAATACCAAAGCCCGAGCCATATGCCAGTCTTCCTGATTCTCTAGATCCAGCTGCTTTCTACATTGTGCGAATTCATTCTTTTATGTGTTGATTATACAAAATGACTGCTCAGCTCATCACATATGCCCTCTTCTTCATTTTGGTGAGAGCAACTAAAAGAGCAAGACTACTGTATTCTAATTGTGATTATCAAATTGCCATATTTGCTAGGAGACACTTGCCTATGGTAGAAAAATTTAAATTGACACTGTTAAGTAAAACCATTCAACCAACCAACCAACCAATATTAGTAACATTAGTTAAGACCATCTTCCCATAGAATTCTATTCTCTCAGTTGTGTCTCTTTTGCTTCAGTAAGGACATACTTAGGAATACTGGACTGGATTGCTAAAGTAAAAGCTCTCTCATTACCAGATTCTTCCCAGAGTGAGATAAAACATCAGACCTGGGTGACTTAGTCTGTTAAGTGTCTGACTCTTGATTTGGTTCAGGTCATGATCTCATTGTTCCTGAAGTCAAGCCCTGAGTCAGGCTCTGCACTGAGAGCACAGAGTGTGCTTGGGATGCTCTCTTTCCTTCTCTCTGTCTCTCTCTGCCCCTCCCCTGCTTACTCTCTCTCTCTCTCTCTCTCTCTAAATAAACAAATAAACAACCCCCCCCCCACCAAATCATCAAACCTCAGGGTTCAGGAAAACCCATTCTTTAACTCACGTCTTAGATGCTCCCAAGGCTATCGCCACAATGCTTGCAACACCTGCTACCACACCAGGTAAGCCATGCAGGTTATGAACACCACATGTGTCATGGATCCTCAATTTAGTGGTAAAAAATGGCTAAAATTGTAAAAAGAGGAAGTTCTGTTATTTTGTTAGACATACAAAGTTTTATAACTGAAGGCAGTGACTATGTAGGAAAATTTTATCTATAGCCCAGTTTGCCATCCATATCTAAATTGCGCTTAAGTCAGAGTCCAAATACATTGGTGGCAAAACTACTCATGTAAGTTTTTAGTAGATGGATTTGAAGGTGAGTGATTTCAAGTCCTCCTCCTTCTTATCTATTAATCAGATTCAAAATCCCCTTCAAAGGACACAAAGTCCTTAATTATGCAAAACAAACAAACGTCATCATCAACAAAAACTTTAATGGCACTGTCCTGAGGAAAGTAACACAAGTACTTAACATTCAGTCCAATGTTTCATAACTATTTAAGATAGTTTTTATCATTTTAATAGTTATATAATTTATAATAGTTATATAATTATTTATACTAATTGATAAATAATTGATATCAATTTTTCCCGGTACACAGAAGAAGTCAGGGAAGAGTAGAAACCACTGTACACCGAAATGTGAGTGGTATTTCTGACAGGAAAGGAAATGAGCCTCAAACAAGGAGAGGCGCTGATGAAAGGAACTCTCTCAGCTTTTCTGTTGGTGGGATATCGGAAGATGATGGTGCAGATAAAAGTTTGACTAAGAGCACCTGTCATACTTACAGTCAGGAATTTGAAGCCAAACACGGAGACGATTCCTCCAATTCCCCCAATGACCATAGACCCAAAGGGGCGGATCGGCATGTCCGCACAAGTGCCCACAGCAACTCCTCCAGCAAGGGTTGCATTCTGAATGTGAACCTGCGAGGAGCACAGAAACACGAATGGAGTGAGCTGAAGGAAGGAGACTTCAGAAGGAATGAAGGAATCTGTCCAGGGCTTGATAGACTCCATGGCACATTCTTCAGTTCAAAGGGCTATGGATTCTTTTCTAAACGTAGGGTTCTTTGTAATTGCACAAAGTCTTTCTTCCAAGCAGCTGATATTTGAAATCTTTCTTGCTGTGGTTCCTTGGTAGTAGTGCCTGAGTGATCCAGTTAGTGAGACAAGTTTGGGGAGGGACGCAAGGAAAACAAAAGAGGTTGTAGTGGAAGGCTTGGGAGTGTACAGTGCAATCATTCTAGCAGTGTTATATCTATTATTCGATTTGGGAATACATTTATGGTTATCATGAACCAAAAGAGGCCTGTGGTTGCTGTGTGCTTTGCAGAGTCCATGATATTCCAACACTCAAAAAGAAAATGCAGAGGCACCAAAATATGCACATTGTATATGAAAGACAACAGCTTTCACAAGTGTCACTGTGCTGAAAAACTTTAAATATGGTGGATAGAGTGAACAACTTCCTTTTACCAGAATTCATCAGAAGGATCATCTTGTCATATATCTGCTAAGGAAGACAGCCCATCAGTGTTTTAAAAGAAGACTGAGCACTACATGTGTGATTTTTTCCTTTCTTGTTTTTAATTTTCTTTCATTAACAATTTGTACAGCACTGAAATCCATGTCCTCAGGTATGCCTTAAGAAAACACAATATCCCTTTCTTCCCTGAAGCTGGAAAAAGAAGAGCCACTGATCTGCGGATTACTCCTTCACTGACATTTCTCTAGTTCATAGGCCAGAAACTCAAGAGACCAACTTGGGGGACACCTGTGTGGCTCAGTCGGTTAAGCATCTGGCTTCGACTCAGGTCATGATCTCATAGTTCGTGGTTTGAGCCCCGCGTCTGGCTCTGTGCTGACAGCTAGCTCAGAGCCTGGAGCCTGTTTCAGATTCTGTGTCTCCCTCTGTCTCTGACCCTCCCCTGCTCTCTCTGTCTCTCAAAAATAAATAAAGAACATTAAAAAAAATTTAAAAAAAGAGACCAACTTGGGAGGATCTTAAAACATGTTTTGTTTTGAAGTAGTTTAGACTCATGCCATAGTTGCAAAAATACTGCAGTTTCCATATATCCCTCACCCCGTTTCCCCTAATCTTAACATCTTACATAATCATGGAACCAGGAAATTAGAATTGATAGAATACTATTAAAGGTCTTATTTAAATTTCACCATTATTCCCACTAATGTCCTTTTCCTTTTCCAATGACCTATTCAGGATCCCACCTCGTCATTACTTGTTGTTCCTTTGAGAGGGATATTTGCAGCTTAGGAAAACAAAATCAACTTGCATCCTCCACCTCTCTCATTCTCTTTTTCTACTTTCGGCAAGTCCTGTTTCTAAGGAAAAGTTTCCATGACCTTGGAGACAAGTCAGCTCTATTATTAAAGAAATATGCCTCAAATCTTTGATTTTTGCATGACTATATTTGCTAATAGACTGTCAATTCCTCGAGGACAGTTTTTTGATTTGCCACAACACAAATTCGATGAAGAAACAAATGAATGTTCTTTTCAAAATATTCGGCAAGGTTTGCAGGGTTGTAATTTCCTGCCCAGCGCGAGGCAGAAACGACCTCTGAACCATTAACGTCCGTCTGGTAGCGACTCCCATGCTGGTTAATACGCACTTACCATATCGAGCTTGCCTCTCTTCTCTAAGAGGCTGGAACATGCATAGGCTGTGAGCACACAGGCTACAAGAGAGAAGTATGTATTTACGATGGCCAGGTACTGCATCTCTCCAGTTTCAGCGATGACTGAATTAAAGCTGGGCCAAAATATCCACAGAAAAAGAGTCCCTGCAGGAAAACACAAAAAGGGATATTAGTTCTGGAAATCGAAGACAGTCCCCCAGAGAAGCAGTTTGCCTTGGGTACTGAATCAGGCGAGTTCATCTCTACTCACCAATCATGGCGAACAAGTCTGAGTGGTATGCAGACTTCTCCATCTCATGCTCCTTTCTTAAGCTTGGGTGATACAGGATACCTGCTACAGCCAAGCCAAAGTAGGCCCCAAAAGCATGGATCGTCATTGATGCTCCAACGTCAGAGGCCTGAGGGTCAGAACATTCATGTTATTAGAGGTGAGATTGAGTCTCACTGTGGGAGGAAAGCCAATGAAACGACTGCTTCATTGGCTAAACAATAATAACAAAAAATTTTTAAAGAAAGAAAAGATATGTCAGAGAAAGGAGGATAAAACAGGATATAGAAATTTGAAAAAATACAGCCTTTGGAGACACGCAGAACTGACTTTCAATGCTAGGTCAGGTACTTGCTTGCAATGTGACTTTAGACAAATTACCATATTTCTTCTGGATCTCTGCTTCTGTAAAGTAGGAAACATTACCCAGCTAATATAGTTATGGTGAGACTTAGTAAGACTATGTTTGTATAATGGTAGGTCTTTGTGGACACTCCATTCACTTTAGGTTACTTCTCCAGGTCAGGGAATTCTTAGTGAAATAACTATGCACTGCATTTGTTTCAAAACAAAGAAATTTTTTGCATTCATTTGACATTACAGTTAAAGCTCATTCCACTGCAATTCAAAGATTTGGAACTTTATTTTTTTTTAATGTTTTTATTTTTGAGAGACAGAGAGAGACAGCACGAGCAGGGGAGAGTCAGAGAGAGAGGGAGAATCCAAAGACAGGCTCCAGGCTTTGAGCTAGTTGTCATCACAGAGCCTGACGTGGGGCTCGAACCCATGAACGTTGAGATCATGACCTGAGCCACCGGATGCTTAACCGACTGAGCCACCCAAGAACCCCAAAGACTTGAAACTTTAAAAAGCTCGACTCTTTCCCCATATTTTTTCACTCTTGTTATATGATGGCATGAAAGCCAGCTGAGGTCCAAGGTTCATTTAAAGCAATGTATTTAGTTCCCTCTTGAGAACACTCTATGAATTTGATCCAGTTTTCTACATTCTCCTGCCCCTAGAGGGAAAGTTTGGAGTGCCAAACTTGATGCCTACCTCCTATTATACTTACTAAGTAGTATTAAGGTAGGAAAATGATACAAATTTATTAATTTATTTAAGACTTTCATAGTTGATAAACTCCTATGTGCTTTTCGAGAGCTGTCACTTCCTCAGAGGCATCTTCCTTGCTTCCACTATCTAAATTAGGTCTTCCAGTTATGTTCTCTCATAGCCCCCCCTACTTACTTTTCATAGCATGTATTGCAATTTATACTAATATTTTTGTATGTGTGTGTATGTGTGCATGTGCCTATAGGTGGGTAGGTGATACATGATTATCTGTTTGATGTCTGTCTCTCTCACTGGACTGTAAACTCTATAAAGACAGGGACTTCACTGTTTTGTCTGTCAGAATCACAATCACATGATACCTAGAAAGTTGTCAAAAATATTTTCTGTTGAGAGGGGAGTTGGGTGGGGTGATGGGTTATATAGGTGATGGGGATTAAGAAGAGCAATTGCTGTGAGGACCATAGATGTTGTACGGAAGTGTTGAATCACTATATTATATATCTGGAAGTAAATTATACTATATGTTAACTACCTGGAGTTTTTTTTTAATTTGAGAGAGAGAGCATAAACAGCGGAGGGGGCAGAGGGAGGAAGAGAGAGAGAAAATCCTAAAAAGACTCTATGCCCAGTGCAAAGCCTGACACAAGGCTCTATACTATGACCCTGGGATCATGACCTGAGTCAAAATCAAGAGTCAGTTGCTCAACCAACTGAGCCACCTCAACCAACTGGCATTTCAGTAAAACTGCGAGGTGCCCCAACTAACTGAAATTTAAAAAAAACTTTAAAAAATATTTGCTGTTGAATTAAATGTTCAATACCAGAGAGTTCCCAGAAATAGTCTATTGATTATTCTCAAGGGAATCAATGAGCTTTTCATGGTAGGGGAGAAGTTTGTTCTAGGCTTTGACAAAAGCCTTAGGAAGGGTAAGGTCACCTAGTAGTTGAAATAAAAATAGGAATTGATTATTGATAGGAAATATAATATAATGAAAAGAGTTGTGGAGTTAGAAAAATCTAGGTTTGAATTCATATTTGGGACAGTCATTCAGTATCTGTGATCATTAGTTGTAATTTGTAACAACTAATAATACCCAGGTTATAGTGTGGCAGTGACAATGAAATGAGGTAATGTTGATGAGACTCCTGGCTTATGGTAGGCACTCGAATAAGTGATGGGTTTAATTATTCTTGCTAAGGTATCATGCTCACCGATCTGTCCCTATGTAGGGTGGACATCCATTAGGTAACTAGAACTGATGTTCAAAAATAGTAAATATAAATCCTCTAATCCTTACCTTAAATATCTCACCAACCAGATATTCATTGCCAACAAAGGCAGCAATTTCTAATATTGTCATGACCAGCATTTGGCTTGGACTTATTTTTCCCAGGACAGCTCCAAAAGAAATCAGGACTGTGACGGTACTGAGGTCTCCATTTATCATGCTAAGGGAACAGAGAAAAGAATACATTGAACAAGGCACACCCAACATAAAACTGTGAGTTGGGATCAAATATAGCACCAGTTTATCGGGAGTGCAAGCCCCGCTCCCCCAGTGTTCCCCAGCAGGTGCTCTTGCTAGGTGCCCTTTCACACACTCCCACTTTCCACCTGCCATACACTCTAGTTGCTCCAATATTTCTTATATTTTGACCTACTTGTGCTTGATCTCATTGGGGTTTTTCTTTATTTTTGTTGATCTGATAAATGGATTCTTTTCTACAGTGTTCACGTTTCAAAATGTAAATATAGAAATGTAGAAAAACAGCTAATGGAGGATGTTGCCCCCTGTGGCTGGAATGGAAGGAATAATCTTTTTATGAAAGATTCCTTATATCTTCATAAAAAGTCAAACCAGAGAGGATATAGACACGATTATATGATCCTGCTCAGTAGAGCAAGGTATTGATTTGCATCCTGGGATCCCAATAATCTTCTGTTGTCTAAGAAGGACCATGCGCCAGCTGGTTCAGAGGCTGACTGACAAGAGATGAAGCAGAGAAACAATTGCTCTAAACACACAACGGTTGGAAAATAAGGGATGCTCACTTTTTTATTCCAATGTAAAATTTCTGTCCATGGCTGTGCACAATCCCCTGAATAAAAGTGCCCCATTGGAGGCCCAAAGAAGCAACGAGTAGATTGATGCCCACACTGCTGAAGCCATAATTTCTCAGGAAGGTCATGAGGAAGCCAAACCCAACAAATATCATTACATGTACATCTTGGAACACTGAAAAAAAAAAGTAGAGGAAAAAAATTCTGCATTAAGGGAGAACTAATAAAATGTGACATCATAGTATAGCCCATTTACTAAATGTGACATCTTTTACATAAAATACTGCAAAGGGAGAGCATTAACTGGGCAGCCAAAGGCTAGGTTTCAGTGCATGCTTGGCTCCTTAGCAAACATGAGACCTTGGACAAGTATTCAAGTTATTCTTGGAATACTATGTGCTCTCATACCTGTGTGCTTTTCATCCTCTCCCTGAAGAGTTTTCCATTACTTTCTACCTGAGGAAAACTTTGCACAGAACAATGCAAACATCACCGCTCTTGCAGACCTTCCCAGTATCCCAAGGAAAACTAATATTTCCTCTTGTCTTCCACACAGCATTGTGTATATACTTCAACATTAGCATTTTCCACATTACCAATGAAAATGATTCAACTATTGGCAATTTCTTGTGGTTCAACCTAATATATACACAAAGCAAATTGAGGTCAAATTGGGCACAAATATAAAAACAGAGAGAAAAAAATAAAACTTTCAAGTATTGTATTAATGTTAATCATTGTGGCCAGGAGTCTAAGTGGAAACAGGCATGAGGGAGGACATACTTCAAAAATATATCTCAGAGGAAACTAATGTTAGAATCTAATTAATTTATCTAAAGGGTGGGGTTAGAATTTGAATCCAGGCCTGACTCCACCAATTTCTCCCTGTACTGAGCACTGTGGAGATAGATGGAAAAATAACCAAGGCGGAGCGTTGGCCTCCCAGGAACTCAGAGACATGCTACTACCCTCTGGTTCTTCCTACCTCTGTCCTACCATTAGGTTCAGGAGACAGTGTGTTTGGCGTTGGCAGACTACAGCGCTCAGGTCTGTCTGCTGCAGGAGAGACGCTGTGATACACTGCCCAGATACCCCCTTTAGAAATGAAGAACTTAGCTTTGTGCAGTGGCAGTATCGTAGCCAATGAGGTTTATCTGAGGTGCGATTATTGCTAATAGAAATGAAGAACTTATTTTTCCATTTAACCCGGTTGTAGGGAGTGCTGCTACCTAGAGTCTGAAGCTCTCAATTCTCTCTGAGAAATATTCTTGTCAAGGTCACAGCCTTTTCCTGGGGTAGCCTGTACCCAATAACTGACTCACATGAGCATCTCCTGGCCTCAGGGAAGAACCACCTGAAACTAGACAATCCCAGCTCAGGGTTTCCTGTGGTGTTTTTCCCTGCAAACCTTCCTGCTACAAGTGTTGATACTTAAGGCACTACCTAAAAACTTCTTTCAGGCTAACGCCTGTCTGAAAGGCTGATTCCCAGGGAACCCAACCTGTAGCACCTTCTCTTCATTCCTCTCTGCAGAACTTTCCCTTCTCTCCTGACACAGCTTGCATATCACATTTATTTCAAACTTTGCAAATTAAATTTGGTAAACTAATCTGTGACAGTGATCCCACCCCAAAGTGGATGAAGATGTTGACGCTCCCAAAGTACCCGGCATTTCAAAGGTTTCTTGAAGGTTTTTTGTAGGCATGAGGATTTATCCGAAGGTATTAATTACTCTAGGACGAATAACAAGACAGGCAGATATCATTGGCATCATGGACTGAGTTACTAGGGCCCTTCCGTGGTCTAGAAGTCAATCTAATTTCTGCATGAAGAAAGCAATTTTTAAGAATAAAGAGAACGAGAACAGTCCAAACATGGTTCGGGCACACACTAGTGTTGTTTACTCTTGCACCTCTATCCATGCAATGAGCCTTTTGACCATTTTATTGTTCATTGGAGCTGCTTCCCAGGAAAGAAAGTATGAAGAAGATGAGAAAGGAAGCAATAGGTTTCTGAAAATTGTCCCTTATCAGCAGCTTTGAGGGAAGTCTCAGAGAGAAGAATCCTGCACAGTCCTTCTTGTTAGATAAGGCAGATGGCATTGAGATTTTACAAGACCTGTGATGGGCAATGGTCAATTAGCATGAACCTGTTTGGTTTTTGAAATATAAGTGACCATATATATTAACTGTGCTCAGATGGGTTTTTCCCGCTCAAAGCTTATTCTTGTGTTTCACCACAAGGGGGCTTAAGAACCTCGTCTATTATTTAAATTGCTGAAGAGAGCTTACAAAGTTGTGAAAGCTCTTGATCATGATTCTGTATAAAAAGTATGGGTAAGAAAGAACTATAAACAATTAGGATTATGTATTACCTTTTATCCTGCTCTAAGAATTTGTGGGTGGGATTAGAAAGAGGACCATGAGATTAGATCTATGGTACAAGAAGGCCATCAAAGGAATAAAGATTTTCTGGAGGAGAAAAGGAGATTGAACTTCTTTTTGGGAAGTCTTTCAACAGGTTTTAAGAACTGTGAAACGCTTCTCTGAAACACATAGTCTCGGCAGAGTGTGATTTTAGTCTACACACTAAATGTGGCGATGTCTGGTATTTTTGTTCTGTTTTACTTCCACCTTTACCTTGTATTAGGATATCTTGCAAGCTCTGATAACTCAACATGTTTAAACTAGAACTGATGATTCCAACATACTTTCTACCACCACTACCAACAAATGAATGAGACAGACCCCTCCTTTCCCTCTATTTCCTATAAATGCCTGTTGTGTTGAATGTCCTCTCCATCCCAAACCCAACCCTTCTTTACTTGACAAACTTCTATACATCCTTCAAGAACCAGATCTTCTGCACAGTGTTACTGGTCAGAGCTGTAACATCACAAATATCCCCCTTTATTTTATTTCATTTGCTTGTGTGTTTGTCTGTTTTGTTACTCACATGTCATTTATTCAAATAGAGAATTGAGCAAGACTGCCAATAAGGCACTCTTTCAGGAGAAAGTGAATCCAAGTGTGAAGGCAGGAGTCATCATGTGGCTTGTCCCTACTAGACCCTGGCAGAAGGGCTGGCACCTGCAGCTGTCCAGCTACAGATAAGCCTCAGATACAGCCTCAGAGAAGCACGAATAAATGGGTGACCTGTGAGGGCCACTGAGTGTTCATCTGACTGGAACTATCAGGCCCTTATTCAGAAAAATTGTTTTTCTTAATCAAGTGGTGAAAATTGTTCAGCTGGCCAATTAGAATTGGTTGGCTTTCTTGTTTTGTTTTGTTTTTTAATGGACATGGGCTGACACGATGTTTGCCAGCATGTAGATTTTTAGCTCATAGAGAGTTCCAGTCCTTGGAACCACTGGGATAATATTCTGAATTCATCTTTTCTGACAGAAAGGTATCCATAGGGTGGTATCTTTACTCCCCCGTCTCCCAGACATTTTAATTTCTTATATTCAAATATTTAGAAAAATAGTACAATGAACATCTATGTACTATTCACCTAGATTTATCAGTTGTTCATATTTTCCGTATTTGTTCACTCTCTCTCTTCAGATATGTATGTATATATTCTCCTAAACCATTTGAAAGTGAGATGACATTTCGCCCCACAACCACTTTAGCATGAGTTTCCTAAGGAAAAGGACATTCTCCTAAATAACCATAATACCATCGTCACATCCAAGAAATATGACATTGATACATATATAATATAATATATAATATAGCATCTATATTCAAATTTCTCTAATGTCCCCAAATTGTTCTTTTATAGGATTTTTAACTCCTTATCCATTCAACTGTCATACATTTTTGTTTGTCATGTGTCATTATTTTCCTTTAAGTTTGATCAGCTCTCCCACAGGTGTTGTTTTGTCTTTTATGTAGAATGTCCCACAATTTGGATTTATTTGACTGTTTCACCATAATTAGAATGAGATTAGGTATTCTGGGAAGAATATTGTACAGGTAGTTTTGTGTACTTCCCATTGTACCACACCTGGTGGAGCATAATTTTTTGTCCTCTTATTGGTGATGGTAAATTTGACCACACGGGTAACACTGTTCTGCCAGATCTCTTCACCGTAAATGTACCTTATGCTGAAAATGATAAATAGACTGTGGGGTGATTCTTTCAGAGGTGTGTGTTCTCCAGTAACTTTACCTAATGTTTTTGCATTCATTGAAGAACCTTGCTGGAATCAATTAGTACATTTTTAATTTTAAAATTGTAATTTTCTATGTCTATTGCTCCTTTTGTATTAATTAGTTGGCCTTCTTCTATAACAAAGAGCTTCCTCTTTCTCCCCTTACCCACTTTGGGGAATGTATCTATGGGTTCATTGGCTCCTTTATCTTTATTTCAATGAGTTACTATTACCATCATTATTATTTTTAACTCTCTATTTATGCCCAACTTGTCTAGTTGGTGCTGCTTCAAGCAGGATCCTGTGTTCGTTTGGCATACCCCCAAACACCCTTGGCTTACATTGTGCTTTCTTTAACCCTGACCTTGAACCAACAATTTCTCCAATGTGCCTGAGTGGGGAATGGTATTTGATTACCAGGGTTTGAGTTTTATTTGTGCCCATCACTTCCAGTTTTTTCCAGTACACAAAAACTATTCAAAGGCAAAACATAGGGTTCTACTGGAGGCTGATATCTTAGTGTTAGATTATAAACCACAGATAATATGTTAATTCAGGAAGTAACGATTTCAGGTAACACTTAGAATAACTGCAAGCAATTCTCTAGGAATCATTTACACTGCACAATTACTCTTTGTCTATAGCATATATCTAGATTTGCTGAATCTTTTGGTAATAAATGAACTGAATAATATCTGAGTAAATATAGAAACAAATTCTTAAATGTAGATTTTTAAAAATTTTCTTAAATGTAGATTTGAAAAATAAATTATTGTACTTAATCCATTGCTGGTATTGAAATTCATAAAATAATGTCTAGTGCTGTGTACATCCTTTGTTAGTTTACCTATGTCTTCAGTGTTTCCCAAAGCGTGATCTGCAGACATCTGAGGGTCTTGGAGGCTCTGTTAGGGGATCTGAGAGGTGAAAACTCTTTTCATGATAATTCTACGGTGTAATTTGCTTTTTTCACTGTGCTGGTATTTCCAGAGAAGATGAAATAAATGCATGTAAAACACAGGCACTTTAGCCTGGATGAAAGCAATGGCATCAAAGCATGCTGGTTGTCGTCGCATTTTTTTTTTTTAATTTTTAACATTTGTTTTCCAGTGACAGAGAGAGACAGAGCTTGAGTTGGAGAGGAGCAGAGAACAAGAGGGAAACCGAAGCAGGTTCCAGGTTCTGAGCTGTCAGCACAGAGCCTGACACAGGGCTTGAAATCACGAACTGTGAGATCATGACCTGAGCCGAAATGGGACGCTTAACCGACTGAGCCACCCAGGGGCCCCTTGAGGTGGTATTCTTAATAACCACTCACTTGCAGGGAAAACTAGCTTGTTTGCTTGCTTGCTTGCTTGCTTTTTTTCTTTCTTTCCTTCTTTCTTTCTTTCTTTCTTTCTTTCTTTCTTTCTTTCTTTCTTTCTTTCTTTCTTTCTTTCTTTCTTTCTTTCTTTTCAGAGTGCACAACTGGGGGAGAAGAGGAGAGAACGAGAGAAGGAGAGGGAAAGAGAGAGAGAGAGAGAGAGAGAGAGAATCCTAAGCAAGCTGTATGCTCAGCATAGAGCCTGACAAGGGGTGGGATTGGGAGGTTGACCACAACCCTGGCATCATGACCTGAGCTGAAATCAAGAGTCAGATGCTCAACTGACTGAGCCACCCAGCACCCCAAAAAGCAAGTTTTAATGAATAATTCTTTTATGAAGCAGCAAAAATGATCAGTTTAACTACTGATCTCGTCTACATATCCTTTTAATATTCTGTATGAGTTAGTGTGCTGAAATGCAAAATTATACTAAAATGCTGCTGAGACATGATGGTCATCTCAGAATAATAGCACTTTTTTTTATTGTTTGAGTACCAACTGAATTAGCAACTTTTTTCATGGAACACAATTTTTACTTGAAATGAAGACTGGCATAAACTATGGTTTTTAAGACAAGTATTGACATTGTCTGAAAAATGAATGAAGAGGGGCTGTCACTACAATGAAAAGAATAAACAGTATTTCTTGCCAGTAATACAGTTTGACTTCACAAAATAGTATTTCAGAGAGTTTGTGTCTGCCACTATGAGCTTATCAGCTTCCTGATAGTTCCCAAGCGTTTTCTGTGAGACTGTGGGTGATGTTAACAAGTATCCTCTTCTGTTATTACATAATGAAATACGTCCATGTTTGGAATATTTACATAACTGTGAAGCCATAGTTTTCAAATGATTGATGCACAGTATAACAAGAGCTGACCTTGGTAAAAGCTCTACTAAAGTGCAACAGAAACCGATGGATTTTAATGTAACAGAGTACAAAATGATCGTGGATGTGGCATTAATGTCCCATAGATACTAAAAGTGTGTGTCTGCGGAATCTCTAATAAAACATTGACAGGCCTCTCCTTCAACTCTCTTTTTCTCCACTCTGTCTGTATTTAGCAAGAATTAGCAGACAATCACAGTAAAACTTCACTCTTTGTCAAATTATTTGCCTCAGCAGAGTGACCAATACTTTGCCAGGTGCCACAAAGGCCAAAAAATCATAGAATACTGCTTTGTTCTCAAATGAGTGTCTGTGGAGTCATTCAGGACATGAAACCTGATATTCAAATGTGCCACATACTTGCGTGGTTGTGCCCTGGGATGGGCTGTGTGACAGCACGCACACCACTCGTCAGAAAAACATAGCAGGATGCAAGTGATGAATAAACTCCTATCTAAGTGGCTTTACTTAAAATATAAATTAATATCCTGCATTACCTATTTGTGAAAAACTCAAAACTTTTGCCACACTGCAACGGACGCTGTGTGTTGTGACACACAGTGGGCTCCTTCCGCAAGAGCAGAGCCTTCCCGGTACTCGATTCCCCCCGCTTGGCACAGTTCACACGGCAGGAGGCAGGCACCACCAAGGGTCTGACTTGAAAGTTTCTTAACCAGAGAATGTGAAACAGTTTTCTCTTTAATGACTTATGCTCTCATCTAAGTTTTGTGTGAGTCAACTTGAAATGTAGGGGAAAATGTAGAAAATGTAGAACAAAAAATACATATGTTTAACCATAATCCTGTAGCTTCTAAGTCTATTCCACAAACTATTTTAACTGGGGATAATATGGCTCCGTCATTTAGCAGCTGTAGGTCACAATGTCTGCATGAGAATACTCCCCATTATATAAACTTCTGCAAGAAAATGTAGGAGTGAGGGAACAAATATCGTATGGTTTTTAAAAAGCTTCAGTATATGCTATAGAACTATTATAAGCATCGCTACTATTTTAAACGTTTAAAAAATTAAATCATTAATTAATTAATAAATAATAAATATCTGTGTGCCTTATTAAAAAATACAGTGTATATAATAGGGATATGTTTTCACCTCCCTGGTTGGTTAAGTATGTAATGAATATGCCTGGCTCATAATAGGCAGCCAGTTAATGGTCATTATTATTGTTATATTAACTATTTTATAGCCTTCCTGTCAAACTTGGAACTAAATGTCTTCTTTTCATCAGCTACCATTCCCAGGGAAGGATTCTGCTTTTAAAATATGTTAGGTGCTCACACTTTTCTTCCCATTGCTAAGGAACAAATTACTTTACTTTTAGAGCATTATAAAACCCAGAGTGCATCCATTTACTTCCTATACCACTGAAGTCTCAATACTTCACTTTGTTTCTACTCTCTCGGTGAAAATTACCTTTGACTCTGTTGTGTTGTTATTTTGAGGGGTGGTGTGTGATATTTTTATACCTTACAAAACTCAGGATCAATTTAAGGGGAAATTAATGTCATTTAATATATAGTCAACACAAAAGATTGATCAATTATTTTAATTTTTGCCTTCTTGTACTGATATTTTAATAGACACGGATTCTATCCAAACGCATTAACTACAGAGACCAGTTGCCATGGACCAGATACCTCAGCACAAACTTATAATAATACCTTCCACACTCCTAAGTATCATAAATTCTATAGGGTGCTCCATTACAGAATTCAAAGAGTTTACATTCTAAATCCCCAAAATGAGTTCACATTCTAAAACCCCCAAAATGTGTAATAAGAAGTAGATTGCCTACTTACAAGAATGCAACTCAAGGTATCTGTCCACTTCTGTTGAGTTGGTGGTGTTGGGCTGATGGAGATCCATTTGCTCTATATCATACTTGACAAAGATTCCAAATAAAACAATCATGGCAACCTCCAAGGCAAAGGCCACCATAGGGAATTTGAGCCTCATGTTTGTGGCAAAGGACAGAGGCACACTGAGGGCTTCACAGGCTGTGGGAGGTTGATAAGAACAGAGAGACTGCTCTGTGTGTGGAATGAGGCTGTATGTTCAACTCACTCAATGACACTGCAAGAAAAAAAATGGGCGAGACCAATGAAAACACCCCCACTTCTTGGGGAGAACTATGCTCTGTAATCAGATCATTCTGAATGTTAGTGTGAAGAATATATGATGTAGATTGGAAGAAGCCAGGTGAAGGAAATGATCTAGTCCACAGAAGTGTCTAGAATCTTTTTAGTGTAATTCAACAGGCATTTCTCCACTGCTTATTGTATGACAGGCACTGAGAGAGGCTCTGTAGGAGACACAGAACTAAAAAATATAGACTGGATCTATTAACTTCCAGAAATATAAGCAAATGATTGTATAAAAACAGGTATTATAATAGTGGTTACAAAAGTATTAGGTAACATACTTAAGGCAGCAATTTATTCAGTCTTGGACTAAGAACACTAGCACATAAAATACTATTGACAGGGATATTAAAAAATAAATAAGCTTTATTAATAGGACAGATAGATGGACTAGTATAGGCTTAGAAAAACATGGAATATTTGAGGAATAGCTATTAGTTATGCAAAGCTGGAATATAGGAGAGATGGGGAGGGAAGAAAAAAGTGTCTGGGGATAAAGCTGATCTGGGTGGTAAGAGGCCTTGCATTCAATATTAAGGATACTAGATGTTGGATATTAGCCAATGGGCAACATAGAATATATAGCACTGTAAGAAGTGGTTTTGCTTATTTAGAGTAATGTTTTTCTTGAATCCATACTCAGTTTTACACAAATGAAAATATATGAGAACACAAATATGTTGACATATATCTTAGTCTTAAAAAAGAAGAGAATGAACTTAAACAGGAGCATAGTTAATCCATGCTCTTGACAAAGAGTCACCTATAAATAAGATGCCAAGTAATTAAAAAATACCATGGCAGTTCTTGCCTCTATCTTGAAATTGTTCTCATAGCAGAATAGAGAACTTTGAGAACTTAGGGCTAGCAGTTAAATAAAATTCTTTTAGTAAGTCCCATTGTCAAAAGATTCTACTCAGAATATGAGTGCAAATGGCTGCTAGGCCAAATTCTATATCACAACAAATGTTTATAAAGGAAAGCAGCAAGTTTATTTTGTTTTGTTTTTGTTTTTCTGCTCCATTTGTCCACAATAGAACATGAGATATTAGGACTAAGTGATTTTGGCATTTTATAAATCTCCAGCCCAAAGACTTGGGAAATGGCCATGTCCATTGTTCCTTACAGGATGGCATGGAAGGAGTGGGTTCACATACTCAGCTATGGGAATATATGTGTCTATTCCACACTTTGATTTCTGGTTTTGCAGTGGCCCAAAGAGCATTCATGAGAACGCCAGCAAATCATTAATGCAAAGCATTTATGTTGATAAACTATACACCAGGCTGTAAAAAACAAAGTAACAAAGTGTAAGAGGAGATTAAAAAAAATACCGTAAATCAAAATGGCTTTTAAACTATTTAAAAATGATGAAATATAGTAGATATACTGGAGTATTGGCCATTGAGTTCAGATCCGTTGCCCCTCTTCTGAACCTTTGCACTGAAATAAACCGAATCACATACAATCTGGGAACATAGTTATTTTTTTCTTTTAGCTCTTAACTCACACTGTTCTAAATGGAACACCTTTTTCACATATTTTTTCCCCATACCTCACACTTATCAGCCTTCGGTTCTCAGATAAAAAGTAACTTCCTCAACAAAGCCTCCCTCAATCTCCCATTTGAATTCAGCTTCTCATTAGTAGAGCTCATTAAATTGTGGTCTTCTCTTTCATGGCACTTCTCATAGTGGGTGTGTGTGCTATGTTTCTGTGGTGTTTGTTATTTTTATTACATTTAAAAAATGGCTATTCCCCCACTGCCTGTTGCTCCCTGAGGACAGAAGCCGTTGTCTCCTTAGCCCGTTATTTGTTTTCCAGAGTCAGTACCATGCCAAGCACACAGTGGACAATCCATAAATATCATTTGAGTTAATTAAATTAAAAGACATTTTGAAGGAAGAAGAAAGCTCAGAAGGCAATCCAGGGGGTGTGAGGGAGGGAGATAGGGATACCTCACCCTAACAAGCTGTATTTATGGGTTCGTAGAGTTCACAACAGTTACCTACATTGTTGCTATTTTCTCTCCTAATATTCCAGTCAGTAAGGGGTCATCATCAGGATCTCTGTGGTTTGAGCAAAACTGAAGGTTGAGCTCAAACTATGACACGTGGTTAGACCAAAGATCAGGCATATATGCAAACAAGGCCCAAGGTAGTGACCTTAAATGTCATAACAGCTCGTAGAAAAGTCTCTTAACAGTGTTTAACCACCAAGAGAACAGGCTGGAGATTAGGATTAGTGTAAACGACTGGAGGCAGCTCTCTTTAATGGGTAGGCCATGTTCTCATCCTAGGGTGATCATCAATTTGCTGTGCGGCTTCAGAAAAGTGACAATTTCTTATCTTAATTTCTGCATACGTGTAAACTGGGATAATGGTAATTATTAAGAACTTAAATTTGAGTTTTCCTACTTTTGTTAGAAAAACTGATTGAAATAGGACTACTACTGCTCTTAAATTTCTTTTTCTCCATTTATGCAGCTCCACAACAAGGGGACATTGGAGGATAAAAGTGCTAAAAGGTTTTCAGCATTTTCTGTATTCTGGACTCAGAGTTAGTGCCTATTTATCCACTGCATTGGATATATTCTCTATTTCACAAATAGAACTTGCGCCACTGACTTAAAATATTTAAACTGTTACTCAAACACCCACTACCACCCTGATCTGAAGTCCAGTGACTGCCTTCTGGTGCTTCTTTAATGTTTTATTTCCCAAAAGAGACCGTGGGCTTTTTTTCATCCAGTGGGATGATCAGTTCAACTTCTCTTCCCGAGTGCAGATTGGAACATTTTTTTGCTACTGTTTGGTATCTAATAAAGGAAAAGTTCTTCTCATTCCCATAAAGGCTCTTTCCCCCTTCTTAGGGCTATTGTTGGAGGCCTTGTGCTCTCCTCTATGGCTTTCTCATAGGCTGCATGGCTGTATTCAGCATTATTTCCTAGAACACTATGGCTGAGTTGGGTTACAGGACCAGAGGAGTGAGCCCCAGCCTACCCAAAGTAGCTGTCCAAAGCTTGGGCTCTTGTTGTAAGCCAGAGGTTCTTAACATTTTCTTTTTTCTTTTGCTCTGGACACTTTGAACACCTTCTCAAAGTATTTCTTAAAGACAAAAATAAAATACAAAGAATTACTAAGGAAACTAGTTACACTAAAATTTGTCAATCAAAATACAATAAAATCCAAAAGTTTGATATAGACACTTCTTTTAATGCACAAAACAACAAGATTCAGTGCATTTCTATTAACTAGTATAATTTAAAAATAGGAAGAATGAGTGTTAATAGTTATTGCTCATTTTAAGATATCTGGAAAAAGTATAATAGAGAAAATTATCTGTGATTTCTATTGGTCACAAAATCATAAAACCACTAATGTATGCTTACAATGGAAATACTAAATTTCAGTTAAATGCATTTTCCCTATTTAAATGTATGAACATGAATTCTACTCATGAGGCCTCAGGTTGAACATGTCTGTTTTAAATTTGGCCTTACTTCCCCTTTTCTTCAATGTAATTTTACCTTACGAGTTTCCTTAGCATTTCCTTCTTTTTTAAGTTTGTTTATTTATTTTGAGGGGGAGAGAGAGAGAGAGAGAGAGATAGAGAGAGAGAGATAGAGAGAGAGTGTGTGCATGCGCGTGCTAGAAGGGGAGGGTAGAGAGAGGGAGAGAGAGAATCCTAAGAAGGCTCTATGCTGTCAGTGAGGAGTTCAACTCAGGGCTTGATCTCACAAACTGTGAGATCATGACCTGAGCTGAAATCAAGATTTGATTGCTTAACCAACTAAGCCATCCAGGTACCCCACAAGTTTCCGTATCATTTCTTGTTCCTGGTAACTCTCACAGATACCTTAGTCTATAACAAGAAATCTCCTTAACTCTGAATCCCAAGAAATCGAGGAATATTAGTCAAAATCCTCCTAGGAGACCCTGTACTTTTTAGACAAGTTGATTCCATACCCCCTATATGATCAGCTTTGCATAATAGCTAGAGAGCCTATGAAGTAATGATCATTAGTGAAGACAGTAAATATAATTTTGCCAAGTTAGAAGAGAACTCTATAGACATGATAAGTTTGAGGCCCAGAGAATTTATGCAACTTGCTAAATATTGCACAGCAAGTAGAAGGCAGAGCAGGCCAAATACAGGTTTGAGAAATATCCTAAATATCCCTTCTTTCAGCTATTCCATTTTGTTTTTTTATGTAAGATAATTTATGTTCACACTGATCTCAAGATACTGAAACTATCATCAAAGACACTTCTGAAATATCAAAGAAAGGATTTTTTTATTTTAGCTCTGTTTTTTGCTTATTGTATTTTATTTTACAATTTATTTCAAGTTGGAAAGTTCTATCAAATTAAGATAGATATCAATAGACAGAAATAGAAATATAGACAATAGAGAATGTTTTGTATTTGCATATAGTTGTTCTACTGAATAACTATATGCAAACTTTGTCCCTAAGATGTAGTGGCTTTCTTGTAGAATGTTAAAATCAACATGAACTTCAAACTTCATAGACTGAGAAAAAAATGGGTCTTATGTACTTTTCAAGTCAAACGATATGGAAGCTACATCTCTATTCTGTTGGAGGCTGCTATATATACATTTATAGTCCACATTACATAGTTTTTAATATGCTTACATGTTTACTTGATGTATTTTTTACTCTGGGTAGATTGGGGATCACTTACATGGATTTATCCCCCCCCCCACATACATATTAAATGGACAAATCTCATCAACCTATGGTCAGGTACAAAGCATCTTTAAATCTGATTGTTATCACAAGGGTTGAGGCATCATTGACATTCTATAAACACGTCCCCTTTTGAGTGGGTCACTCCTTGCCATTCACATTTCCAAAATGTTTAGAATGAAAAATCTTGCCTATAGCAAAGGTAAGATGTAGATGTAACAGTTCCAAGATTATTGTTGAGATAAGCTTTTTATTAAGTACATGACGAATGTCTCCTTTTTTCACTGTTCTTTTGGTGAACAGTGGTGTTGTTAGATTGAATGGATCTTACATTTAGCTTGTAAAGTGCTTTCCCAGTTTGAAAAGTGCCTGACCTACCTGTTTGACTTATATTATGTAGTAAAAAAAAATATATATATATTGGTTTAAATCCTGGACAGCACCTTTAACATGAGTGTTTGCTATTATCTTTTCCCTCCTCTACTAGATTTGAACCTCCTAAGAGAAGGCAGCTGTTTTATTCATTCTTTATGTCTGGCCTGACCCTTTTAATTTATTTAAACAGCTTTATTGAGATATAATTCATATTCCATATAATTCACTCATTTAAAAGTGTATAACTTGGGTCACCTAGGAGGCTCAGTTGGTTAAACGTCCAACTCTTGGTTGGCTCAGATCATGATCCCTGTGTGGTAGGATGGAGCCCCATGTTGGGCTCCTTGCTAAGGATGGAGTCTGTTTGAGTTTCTTGGTTTCCCTCTCTCTGCCCACTCCCCGTGCTCTGCTCATGCTCCTGTGTATGTGTGCTTTCTTTCTCTCTCTCCCCCCCCTCAAGAAAAGTGCACAACTTAATTATTTTTGGTATATTTACCAAAGATGAAACCATCATTGCAGTCAATTTTAGAACATTTTATTCACCTCAAAAAAAAAATCCCATATACTTTAGCAATCACTCTTTTATCCTCACACTCTGTTTCCAGCCCTAAGCAACCACCAATCTACTTTCTGTTTTTGTTGATTTCCCTATTCTGGACTTTCATAGGAGTGGAATCATATAACATGAAGTCTTTTGTGACTGGCTTCTTTTACTTAGCACAGTGTTTTCAAGTTTCACTTATGCTACGACATATTTCAGTACTTCGTTCCTTCCCGTGACCAATTCATATTCCATTGTATGGCTGTCCCACATTTTGTTGATCTATTTGTCCGTTGACAGAGATTTTGATTGTTTCCAACTTTGGACCATTCTGAATAATTCTGCTATGCTATTCATAGCATGTGCTAGTTTTTGGTGAAGACATATTTTCACTCCTTTTAACGTATACTTTGAGGGGTGGCGTTTCTAGGTCATATGATAATTCCAATATTGAGGAAATTCCAGACTGGTTTCCAAAGTGACTGCACCATTTTATATTTTTACCAGCAGTGTGTGAGGGTTCTGATTTCTCCACATCCTCACCAATACTTGCTATTATCTGACTTTTTGATCTAGACATTTTAATGCGTGTGAAGTGGTATGTCATTGTGGTTGTGCTTTGCATTTCCCTCATTATGAATAATGTTGAACATCTTTTCATATGCCTTTTTGACCATTTGTAATTTCTATCTGAAGTAACTTCTTTCAGATTCTATGCTCATCAGGTAATTTTTTAAGTGTCGCTGAATTGCACTGATTCAGGTTCTTGACAAGACTCTGTCACTAACTCATATATCATAAAACAAATCTCTTAAACTGTCTCTGGTCACTGTTTCCTTTTTTCATTCTTAATGTGGCAGTGACAATTCTCGTCCATCTCAAGCAGTTGTTGTAAAGACTAGGAGAGAGAGTATATATGAAGGCACTTTATAAATCTTAAAGAGATAAGAAATCTAGGTTATTAAAGAGCTACCAAAGTGACAAATGTATGGAGCAGTTTTTTTTTCCTTAGGAAAATTTGAAACTTCTGTATCAAAGTACACTAAATTGTAGAAATGAAGACAATATTTAAATAAAAAGTCATCAAAATGGTGAAAAACCTACCAACATTAGGAATAAGAAAAATTTTAAAATAATTTATATTGAATAATTTTATGTTTACAGAAGAGTTTCAAAGATAACAGAGTGTTATTTTTCATCCAGCTTCTTCTAATGTTAATATTTAACATAATCATAGTATACTGACCACAACCAGGAAATAACCGCTGATAAAATATTAACTAAACTCCAGACATTTTCACTAGTGTCCTGTCCTGTTTCTGTTCCAGGGATCCAGGATCCATGTTGCATTCATGGCTTCTTGGTCTCCTGCAATCTTTGACAGCTTCTCAGTCACTCCTTGCCTTGCTTGACCTTGATGGTTCTGAGGGGTACTGGTCAGATATTTTGTAGAATGCCCTTCAGTTTGGGTTTGTCTGATGTTTGCTCACAACTAGTTTGGAGTTATGGACTTCAGGGTTAAATACTGCAGAGATGAAATGCTCTTCTCATCCTATTATACCAGAGAGTGCATGATATTGATATGTTTTATTACTGATGTTAACCTCGGTTACTTGGTTAAGGTAGAGAAGAGTTTTAATGTTTAAAAATATTCACTCTCCACAGTCTTGCCAAGAAAGGATTAGATCCCATACATGTTTCCCTAAATTCATTAATAAAATGACTGTGGTAGCTGCTATCTCACTGTACAAAATTAATATAAGGAATAAAAGAGAAGGAAGATTGTCGAGGAGGGGGGGTGGGGACAGAAATTTGCATCTGGGTTCCAGGGAGATCCCACCCTATTAGTATGCTGGCCGTTAGGCCCAAGGGAGTGTACAGCTTAAATGAAAGGGAAGTCATGTAAACCAGACATGGTCTTGAGCAGGCTGTTTTTCAAAGATAAGGTTGGAACCAAAGGCCTTGCCAGAAAATAGAACAAGCCTTTCTCTTTCATTTTTTTTTCCCCTTCCAGAACTTAGTCTCTCTCCCCACCACATTTTATCAATGTGTCTCAGCTTGCTGAGCTTCAGGCACTAATGGTCGTTAGAGTCAGTGTTTGGTGGCCTTTTTAACACATACTGGCACCTGATACCTGCCGGGCTCGTTACACATGCTAATTATAATCCTTAAAACAGTCCAGCAAGGTAGGTTTGTTTCTTTTTATCATTGTATGAATATGAAAGCCAAGAAACAAAATGACTTCTGAAGTTAATACCATTTAGAAAATTCCAGGACCCAAATTAAAATAAAAGTCTGTCTGACTCTGAAATTGTTCTTTTTCTTTGGCTCACCAACCTGGGTTCTCTTCTACTTAGTCTCTCAGGTATTATCACATCCTAGAAAAAGTGCTCCCCTTTACAGAAATATAAACCATTGTATATGTACCTATGTATGTATATTTATATCATATAATTATATTATATATTTTAGTTTTTAAATTATAAAAGCTATAAACAAATTTGTCCTTTTAAAAATGATTCATACTGCATGGAACTACATAAAGTAAAAATGAACATCTAGCCATTCACCCCCACTCCCACATCAACAGTTTCATCTTTCTGGCCCCCTTCATATATATGTATGTTTTTATAATTATATGGAAATATGTTTTATATACATAGGTCTTGTTTTCTAAATATATGCATCACTATATAAAAGTTTTTAGAGAGAATCTTAAGCATGTTCCATGTTCAGCATGCAGCTCCATGCAGGGCTCAGTTCCACAACCCTGGGATCATGACTTGAACTGAAATCGAGCATCGGATGCTCAACTGATTGAGTCATCCAAATGTCTCAATACTCTTTGATTAAAAACTTAACCATATATCTTAGAGTATAAGTTTTACCTCTTTATTTTTTATTGATTTTTAATTGAGGCATAATTGGCACACAATAGTACATTAGTTTCAGGTATGCAACCTAGTGATGCAACAACTCTGTACGTTGTGTGGTGCTCACCACCAATATAACTCTCATCTGTCACCATACAACACTATTATAATACCATTGATAGTATTCTCCTATCTTTTTATTTTTTAAGGTTTATTTATTTTTGAGAGAGAGAGGGCACAAGCAGGGGAGGGACAGAGAGAGAGGGGGAGAGAGGATCCAAATCAGGATCTGCAATGACAGCAGTGAGACCAGTGCAGGGCTCAAACTCATCAACCCTAAGATCATGACCTGAGTCGTAGTTGGATGCTCCACTGACGGATCCACCCAAGTGCCCTCTCTTTATTTTTTGAGATGGTAAAAAATATTTCATATTATAGATGGACCATGTATTTTGATATATTAATAAAGGATTAAAGATTCTTATTAGAAGATTACAGCCCAAAGAATAAAAACTATTCTCTGAAACTTTAGATATTACAACCAGCTAGGAAAGGAGATGTTTGAAAGCATTTTGGGGCATGTGGTAATATAGATCAGTTCTTAGTATTCAGACCTTGAATCCAGCCTACCTGGCTTCTTATCCCAAGTAAAATGTTTGCTTGGTATATGAACTTGGGTAAGTCAAATTCTGTGATTGGTTTTGTTCTCTGACAAATGGCGATAACTAATTACTTCACAGAGTCAAAACAGTTAATGAGGATTCAAAATGTAGTGCATGTGACAGACTTAAAACAAAGCCTGGGACATAATATGGACACATAAATATAAGTGTTTCTCTTATTGTCATGTTCGGCCGTGCACATCCAAGGCTGTAGTTTGAGGGAATTTTTAAACAAAGGCCTCGCTTCTCACTGTGGAAACTTCAAGTTGGGATGGATATCTGAAATTCTTCCCCCCCCCCACCTTGGCAGTTTAAGCCTGGGCTTCATCAGCTGGATCCTCATATCTGGAATTTAGAGAATTTGAGGACAGTTATGCAAAATGTATGTGAAGCGACACCCTGGAGGCTGTTTGTGAACAGCAATAATGGTGGTTTTCTCACCAGAACAACTAGGATGTTCCTATGGTGTCCTCTACCCATGAAATCAACTTGCCTTGATGGGGCTTGTTTCCTGACCTTTAAGTCTCCAGCCATTAGTTAATTTTGTGAGCTGCTTGGTACTCTTCCAATTAATCCACTTTCTCCTTAGAAAAAAAATGAATTTCTGCAGTTTGCAACTGAACACTTTAATGGTTCCATATCTTCTCTGTTCTGTTCTTCAATCTCACTATTCACTCAAAACATTCATCAAAGCCTTCTTACATATTGACAGAAAGGCTACAGCATGTGGTATTGCTCCTCCTTAATAAAATGAAGAAGAACATATGTAAGAAATACACATTCACATTAGGATCCCCTGACCAAACTGTAATGGGTTTTTGGATCTGTCACTGGATTTAGGGCATTTTTACAAGTCAGAATCATGAGATTGTATATCTATGAACACACATGTCTAGGCGGAAAAAAGTCACTTTAAGCTAACCAAGAGATTAAGTGACCACTTATCAACATGTTTAAGAGTTTTTTGAATTCAGTATTTTTTTTCCTCAACAATTTTGCATGTGGGAAAAGCATATCAGCTGGTGTTGTCTGGGTGTAATAACTTGGCAATTTCTGTTCATGTTTGAATTCCCATGGGAACTCCCTATCAAACTGACAATGGATTATGCTTTTGGCTAGGGCAGTCTCTCCATTTACAGTGGCTTCACCTGATGCAATACCATCAGCCTAAGACTCTCTCCCTCTGATCCAATTAAACCTGATTTTTCATCTACTAAATGAAGCCTCAGGTTAAATATCCTTATATGATTTTATTTTTTACCTTAGTTCCCAGCTTTAAAGATTAGCTCATTTAATCTTTAACTACTTGACTCATTTATTAGGACACTTGTGCTCTGACATTCTTAACTGTCCCTGTCCATGACTTCTTGATTCTTGGCTCTGCTATAATTTGATTCTTTCTCACATTTATTTATTTTTATTTTTTTCCATAATATTTTATTGTCAAATTGTTTTCCATACAACACCCAGTGCTCTTCCCCTTAAGTGCCCTCCACCATCACCACCACCTCTTTTCCCCCCTCCCCCTTCCCCTTCAACCCTCAGTTCATTCTCAGCATTCAATAGTCTCTCAAGTTTTGCATCCCTCTCTCTCTCCCCAACTCTCTCTCCATCCTCTGCTCCCCCTGGTTCTCCATTAGGTCTCTCCTGTTTTCCTGCTAGACCTATGAGTGCAAACATATGGTTTCTGTCCTTCTCTGCCTGGCTTACTTCACTCAGCATGACACCCTCAAGGTCCATCCACTTTCCTACCAAGGGCCATATGTCATTCCCTCTCATTGCCATGTAGTACACCATCGTGAATATATACCACATCTTCTTGATCCATTCATC
>NC_043706.1:45732651-45774250 GCF_006229205.1 Suricata suricatta
CAACTATCTTTTCCCATTCTGTCGGTTGCCTCTTAGTTTTCTTGATTGTTTCCTTTGCAATGCAGAAGCTTTTTATCTTGATGAGGTCCCAAGAGTTCAGTTTTGCTTTCATTTCCCTTGCCTTTGGGGATGTGTTGAGTAGGAATAAAAGACATTTTAAGCAATATATTTCTTGGTGTTGAATATACATGATAAACATAGTTTTAAAAGAATATTGTGGTATATAGGAGCATATGGGTGGCTCTGTTGATTAAGTGACTGACTCTTGATTTTGGTTTCAGGTCTTGATCTCATAGTCATGAGATTGAGCCCCCATTGGGCTTGCACTGAGCCTGGAGCCTGCTTGGGATTCTCTCTCTCTCTTTCTCCCTGCCTCTTCCCTACTTATGCTTTCTCTCTCTCTCTCTCTCTCTCTCTCTCTCTCTCAAAATCAATCAATCAATAAACATTTTTGAAAAAGAATACTGTGACTTATAATGACTACTTTTTATGAGGGCACCAGTAGATAAAGGCAGCCAACAGGAAGAAATGAGGAAATCTACAAATATAATATAAACAAAGAGACTCATGTTCATTCAGTTAATCCAAAACACTGCTCCTTTTCTAGACTTTTCACCCAAAAGGATCAATTTTCCTTTTGGAGGTTTATTGCTCCTTGAGAGCTTTGCTACACTCTAAAATTGTGTATAATTTATCTATGCAATTCTTACATTTTTCTATTTCCCAAATTTTCTAAAACTACTATGCAATCTTTTTACAGTAATAAGGAAACTAAAAAGATTATTTTAAAATATTGTTGGATCGGGGCACCTGGGTGGCTCAGTCAGTTAAGTCTCTGGCTTCGGCTCAGGTCAGATCTCACCTTCGTGGGTTCGAGCCCCGCGTCAGGCTCTGTGCTGACAGCTAGCTCAGAGCCTGGAGCTTTCTTCTGGTTCTGTGTCTCCTTCTCTCTCTGCCCCTCCCCCTCTCATGCTCTGTCTCTCTCTGTATCAAAAATTAAAAAAAATTAAAAAATTAAAAAAAAAATAAAATATTGTTGGATCGGAGAGATCACAAGGGATAAAAAAGACAGTTAAAATCTTTGAAAACTTTAGCTCAAAAGGATCTTTTATTTCTCATTAATGGGAAGGATAAAAGGCCTTAGAACTTAAATCTTGAAAACAAAATTAAAACCTTCATGTACCTTACCTAGCTAGGGGATACTTCTAATTTTGGAATAATTCTGTGCCTTGAAGTATATCGACTCATTATCTAATTTCCATTCCTGTAACAAAATTCACCTGTTATACAAATATAAGTAAACACATGGAGCTATTCTTTAACATTTAGACAGAGAAATGCAGAAATTATTGGTTCATGAGTATGTTGATGACAGATCTCTTCAGTCACAATGTTACCGAATCATCATTAATGAAATAATAGATGGTATTCTCAGAAAAATAGATCTATATCATCTTCTGCACTGTTAGGTAGGCAAATGGAATATCATCACAATGGAAAGGTGTTTTTTTTTTTTTTTGTCTTGTTTTGTTTTGGATTTTGAGCAAAATTTCTTTTGGATTGTAGCTGCTATTAAAGGGAGAGTCAAGAGGTGCCTGGGAGGCTCAGTTGGTTAAGCGTCCAGCTCTTGATTTCAGCTCAGGTCATAAACTCAAAGTTTGTGAGTTCGAGTCCACATCAGGCTCTGGTATTCTTTCTCCTTCTTTCTCTGGCCCTCCCTGCTTGCACTCTTTCTATCTCAAAAATTAAATTAAATAAACAAACAAATGAACAAATAAAAAATAAATAAAAGGAAAGCCCAGTATTTGGGAAAAAATAAGAGAGTGATGTGGAAAAATGAAATGTTCCTAATAATTTCTGTCAGGTAAAAGTCAGACAGTGAGTAAAGACTTGGCATATAAAGAAGTCTTGTCTGTATTATTCATTGATATTTTAAAAGTCCATGTGTGAGACTTACAACTAGCAAATGAATATTCATGAACTGATCTTTTCTCAACCAAGGAAAATCTACAATTACTTCCAATGTAAGTTGAAAATTAAGAGGCTAAATATATTGTTGTCATACAATCCAGCAATTCTACTCCTGGGTGTAAGCCCAAAAGAAAGGAAAAGAGCAGGAACTAGAACAAATATTTGTGTATTAATGTGCATAGCAGAATTATTCACAATACCAAAAGGGAGAAGAAACAACCAAATATCCACTCATGAATGAATGAATTAACAAAATGACTATAACCTTAAAAAGGGATGAAATTCTGACAGATGCTACAACGTGCATGAACCTCGAGGACAACATGCTGAGTGAAATAAGTCAGACACAAAAGGACAGATATTGTATGATTCCATTTATAGGAGGTACACTGAGTGATCAAATACATAAAAAGCAAAAAATAGAATGGTGGTTGGAAAAGCTGGGAGAAAGAATAGAGAGTTATTGTTTAATGGTTATAAGTTTTCCAAAAAATGAAAAAGCTGTAGAAATGGATGCTGGTGCTGATCTCACAACAATGTGAATGTAATTTAATGTCACCAAATTGTATGCCTAAAAATGACTAAAATGGTAAGTTTTATGTTGTGTATATTTTGCCACGATTTAGAAAAGTTATTTCCTCTGGGGCATCTGGTTGGCTCAGTCAGGTAAGTATCCAGCTTTGACTCAGGTCATGATTTCTCGGGTCCTGAGTTCAAGACCCCTGTTGGACTCTGAACTTACAGTGCTGAGCCTGCTTGGGATTCTCTCTCTCACTCTCTCTCTACCCTTTCCCTGTTCTCTCTCTCTCTCTCTCTCTCTCTCTCTCTCTCTCTCTCTCTCTCTCCCTGTCTACCCCTCCCCTGCTTATGCTCTCTCTCTGTCAAGAATAAATCAATATATATTAAAAAATAATTTAAAAAGTTATTTCCTCAATCTGACTTCAACACTAATGGAGGTTTGAGATAGCTTGTGATCACAACCATTGGTTAAAATACTGAACATGACATATAACATATAGCATTTGCAAATAATTAGTTCACCACCTCTTCCTTTTAACTGTACTCCTGTCTCAGGCTGGAAAATAAAGCATCTTCTGTCACTTTCTGGAGATAATTTCTATTAATGACTCTTCTGCTTCAGCACCTTCCAGAGCTCCCATTTGTGCCCCCTTCACTGTATAACCCGAGGTAATTCCAGGGGAATGGGCTGACATTCACTCAGTATCTTCAGTTTAAAATTTTTCCATAGCAAACAAAATCTTTCAACAAACCACAATCTCCCATTAGGAAAAACTCTCACTGCCAGTGGTGCAGGGGATGGTGAAATAAAAAATTAAAGAAAATTTTGCAATTTGAATTTTGCATCAAGGTTGGTTTTCCTAACTAAAAAAAAATTCTAATGCCACCATTTCAAATTTGAGTATTTTAAGATCCTCATGGGATGGTTTTATAGTTCACTATTCATCTGTGACACATCATCATGACAACTCTTTTAAAAATGTGTTTTCATTCCAATAAAAGAAATGCTTAGTTCTGGCTATTTTTTTCTTCCTTTCCCATGTTCTTTTTCTTTCTCCTTTCATTATTTCCCCCTGAAATTCTCTTCAAATAAAAGCACAGTTTGCATAGCAAAAAATTACATGGAACTAAACAGAATAATTTTGTTTTGGGGGGCATTGTAATATTGGGATTTTGAAATAGAGTGGATTATCAGTTTTGAAAGTTGGATATTTTTAGTATAATTACTGTGTTGTGTATTTCACTCATAAATGCTGTATCAAAACCTTCAGTGTTCAGAGAGATTAAACTGTACCAAAGGTGACATTTATGAAATCTAGCTACTTTTAAAGAATATCTTTTAATTTCATTGTTAAAACTGTACATGTCCCATAAAAGTGTATTTGTTACCACAAATATAACAGAAAATTATAATTAATTCTAAAATATGTCAGTCTCTGTGAAGCTTTTATGCTATTGTTGCCTTTTTTTAGTGTTTTTGTTTTTCTCCCAAGGTTATTTGTTTACTTGACAGAATTGTGTTTTACTATAAGAATTTTGATTTTGGGAGGTGCCTGGGTGGTTCAGTTGGTTAAGCATCTGACTTTGGCTCAAATCATGATCTCACGGTTCATGAGTTCCAGCCCCAAGTCAGGCTCTGTGCTGACAGCTCAAAACCTGGAGCCTGCTTTGAATCCTGTGTCTCCCTCTCTCTCTGATCCTCCCTCACTCATGCTTTATTTCTCAAAAATAAATAAACATTAAAACAATTTTTTTTAATTAATTTTGATGCGTAGCACAAAGAAGTATCTTAGTGTCTCTCTCACTCCCAAAATAACGAAATAAAACTTTAAAAAAAGAAAAGTTAAAAAAAGA
The DNA here is from genome assembly GCF_006229205.1 of Suricata suricatta. Classification (NCBI taxonomy): domain Eukaryota; kingdom Metazoa; phylum Chordata; class Mammalia; order Carnivora; family Herpestidae; genus Suricata; species Suricata suricatta. The sequence continues at coordinate 45,736,996 of NC_043706.1, forward strand.
AGTATCTTACTATTTATAATTTTGAATATATAATGATCTTAATTTTACCCTTTAAAAATAAATGTATCTTTGGGATACCTGGGTGACTCAGTTGGCTGAGCATCTAACTCTTGATTTCAGCTCACATCATGATCCTAAGGTGGTGGGATGGAGCCCCATGTCAGGCTCCAGATTGAATGTGAAGCCTGCTTGGGTCTCTCTCTCTCTGTCCATCTGCCCCTCTCCCCAGTTCACATGCTCTGTCTCTCTCAAATATAAATAAATAAATAAATAAATAAATAAATAAATAAATAAATAAATAAAATATTCTTTTAAATAATCTTCCTAGGAAAGAAAATGAAATAGCAAAATAAACTCAGTACACAATTTGAAGGAAATACTTTATATTCTTTTTGAAGAAAACAAAATTTTATATTCTTCCCTAAACCTCCATGTATTAGCACTAGAATTGTTTAAACAATATTTGACCAATATTATCCTTGCATGATTCCAATATTAGCTCTTCTCATTTATAGAAATGTTATTCATGTTACTTTTATGTCAATATGAAATTCCTTCAGATCCTCTGGAAAGTTAACAAGAACTGATCATTTTCCACTTCTGAAACTGTATATTTAGCACAAGAAATTACTAATTTGAAACTGCATGTAAAATAAAAACAGCATTACAGTGACGTTGAGTTCTTTTCAATATATTTATTAAGTTTTTTACAAGGGTAGTCGAAAATCTTCTCCTACTGGTTATAATAATAATGCCATAGGCTTAAAGCTTGTGGTTACATCTTGCCTTTTCCCTTTGTTCCTGTTTGGTCAGCGCCCAGTTGGGGGGAGGGGCAGCGTTTGGAGGGGATGATGGTTAATGGTTCTGGGTCCCTTGTGAGGTAATTAGAAAGGGATGGCTCTGCACATCCTGGGATTGAGGAAGAGTTGATCTTTTTCTGATCTCTCTCATCTCAGATGGCTTCTGTACTTTTTATCTTTGGGTATAACCATGATGGCAGGTTGATTTGGTAATGTTTAGTCTTACCAGGGACACTCTTTAGTAATATTCAAGGAAAGCCAACCATTCTATCCCTTGCTGGACCATCCTAAAAAAAAAAAAAAAAAAAAAAAAAAGTTCAATTAAAATTCCCTTGCTCTACAAATACTAACTTTCCTTTTTTCTTTGCTAGAATCCCATGTTGGGGTGAGAAAATGTGCTTTGTTATGAGGATGCTTAGCTCTGAGTTTTAGAATATAAAAACGAAGCTAAATTCCTCAAATTCTGGTTCCCTTTGACTTTTCCTGACATGGGATGAATACGCAACCCCACCCATCTTATAAATGTGGGTCATTGCATTTATAGGGGATGCTATTAGAAAAACTATTCCATTTATGTCCTGTATAAGATAGCTAAGTATGGCATTTTTGTACACATATGCGTAACGGATTAAACTCAGTGGGGAAAAGCAAATGTCTGTTCATTTTATTAGTGACCCTCCTTGTCATTCAGAGCAAGCCATTTCTCTAATTTGTGCCACTATTTTCCCTTTTGAAAAATCATGAAAACTGTATAAAGACGAGAGACCTCTGAAATTAGAACTCTTTTATTTTATTTTATTTTATTTTATTTTATTTTATATAGGCTCTTTTTTTTTTAAGTCTTCATTTTATTTTGAGAGAGAGAGAGAGAGAGAGAGAGACAGAGAATGAGCTGGGGAGGGGCAGAGACAGAGGGAGACACAGAATCAGAAGCAGGCTCCAGACTCTGAGCTGTCAGCACAGAGCCAGACGAGGGGCTAGAACCCACAAACCGCGAGATCATGACCTGAGCCGAAGTCAGACCCTCAACCAACTGACACCTAGGAACCCGAGAACTCTTGTAAAATAACAACTCTTGAAAAAACATAAACAAGTTAGATAGTTTTCTGAGCTTCAGTTTATCATTTATAAGTTGATACTTGTACAGATAAAATAAGAGTGGTCTATTATAGTGATTGTGCAAAGTAGGTTGTCTGTAGGCATTAGTTTTTATTTTATCTGCTCTACACATTTCTAGTGGTCCTGGGGAAACACATAAGAGACTGCTTTGGAGATCTAGAATTAATATTGGATTGATGTATCAATACATAATGGAAACTGGGATTCATTTTTATTAATTTATTCATATATGGATGTGGTGACTGTTTTGGTTGGAAACAAACAACTGAATGAAAAATTGCTCAGTGTAGCATTTTCAGCTACATTTATGTTGAAACAAAAAGACAAAGGGTGCCTGGGTGACTCAGTCAGTTAAACATCTGGCTTCGGCTCAGGTCATGATCTCACGGTTCGTGGGTTCAAGCCCCGCGTCAGGCTCTGTGCTGACAGCTAGGTCAGAGCCTGGAGCCTGCTTCAGATTCTGTGTCTCCCTCTCTCTCTGACCCTCCTCTGCTTGCACTGTCTCTCTTTGTCTCTGAAAAAGAAATATAAAGCATTAAAAGAATTTTTAAGAAGACAAAAATCATGTGTGAGGGTGACTAAGTTGAACAATAATTTATCTACCTATGGTTTATTCATATGACTTCATTACATGGTATCTAAAAATACTAATCATTAGTTGTTGGCCACCATTTTGTGTGAGAATCTATCCTTAGTATTAAAAATACTCACCAAACTATGTATAATCTAGTAGCTTTAGGGTATCTATTGGTTGAGAAGATAATAGCATAATAAAAAAGCTAGTGAGACTTCCATTTTTCTGTGCATTTGTATTTTAACTATCTTATTATAGGAGTATATGTACTAGTCCTGTATTTCAGTTCATATTTACTAAAGCTGGGTCTTATTATTGAATATATCTAAAGGCAATTTAAAGACAAAATGAGGAGAGAACTGTTTTTATCAGTTTTTGTGCAAATATAAATCTACTTTTTCCATGATCTTTAGAAAGTCATGGAAGGAGATTTGAATGCAATAAATTCATTCATCCTCTCATTCCCTCATTCATTGTTTCAAAAACTGCTCATAAGCCAAGAGGGTCAGAGTGTGATGTGAAATAAAGTAGAGATGCTCTCCTCATGGAACTTTGGTGGGAAAGACAATTACCAAACAAAACATTTTATTATATGGTTTTAGCAATAATAATAAACACATGAGAGATGTGTTTGTGTGCATGTGTGTGTATGCGTGTGAGAGAGAGACACACACACACACATACAGAGAGAGAGAGAGAGAGAGAGATTGACAGGGTTGAGGTGGGAAAAGATATCAGGGAAAATCTGATGAAGTGACCACATCTGAGCAAGTTTAAGTGTTCTGCACCCAATTCCAATATGGAACACGAGCTGGGTGTCCTACAGTTCAACTCCGTTCTGACACTATCTATAGGAGATTGCATCAGATTTCACAGATTAAGGACTCAGTGCCACAAGACTACCTTTCACTTCAGATGCTGAATGCAAGCCCATATTAGCACCTTTTCCTGATCACCAGTTGTAGATTGAGTGTTCCAAGGACTCCCTCCACAGATTCAATTAATCTGCTAGAACAGCTCACAGAATTCAGAGAAACATTTTACGCACCACGTCACTGGTTTATTATAAAAGGATATAACTCAGCCATATGTAAGAGCTGCATAGGGCAAGGTATAGGGGAAGGCAGGGAGCTTCCAGGCTCTCTGTGTGTGGCACAAGCTCCTCAGCCCAGAAGCTCTCTGAACCCTGTCCTCTTGGGGTTTCATGGAGGCTTTGTTACATAGGGATGGTTGATTAAAGCAATGGCCATTTACCAATCCCTCTCCCTTCCTGGAGGTTGGGTGTGAGACTGAAAGTTCCAACCCTCTAATTGTTAGACCTTTCCCTCCTAAAGCGAGTCACCGAGAGGGAAACCCACAGACACAAACAGAGATGGTGAATGGGTTTTATTATAGTTTGGCTGAATGGCCCCTCCCAAGTGTTGGCAAGTCCTCAGGAGGGAGTGCCGCCGATCTGAAGCTCAGGGATTATATAGATCATAGCAAAGCAGAAGAGTCATCATTGAAGTAACCTGTCACAGTTTACAGCATTATATGGGGTTCAATCTCATTCTGACACACAACCGTAAGACTTGGCAGAGACCTATCAATTTTAGAGTTCTTTGTCTCAGGAGAGATTTGAAGTGACCAATCATAGGTCCGAAGGGGAGGTGAAACAGGTGCACAGAAGCGAGAACTTTGCGTTAAAGAGTGGGGTCTTGCAACAGTATCTTGAAAAACAAGTTAACCTTTAAGTTGTAATTTATGGGTTACACTGTAGGACTTCCAGAGCCTGATTGCGCAACCCTTAATTGTCCATCAGGAAGAGGGCTGGAGAGTGAAACAATGGTTGGTATTTTTCCATGAGGGTCAGCTTGACCAGAGGAGGGTCTTACATAATCACCTAGCTCCATTAACAGCAGCTCCTATTCTTAGGTGCAGTCCCAAAGTCACCTCATTAACATAACAAGGTACATGTATTTCTTTCATCACTCAGGAAATTCCAAGGGTTTTAGGAGATCTGTGCCAGGAAAGGGTTGAATATCAAATACACATTTCTTATTATTAATCTGAATACCACAGTCTACCCCTAGTCTTTGAGAAAAGACCCCTTAGGGAAAAAACAGTCATAAAAGACAAAAGATACTGGCATATTACTAGAATCTCATTCAGTCATTAATAACTATCCTAGTTTATCATCATATCTTATGAAAATGCCTAGGGCAAGCCCACTCAGTTTTGCAGGCTTCCATTCCATCTTGTCAAGTTCCAAAAGCAAAAGTGGTCTCAGTCATAATATGGCTTATCCTTTCAGGCATCTGGTACAATCAAGTTAAGGGACAATATCATCTCTTGCTCTGAACCTCTTTCAAGGTGTTAATGTAATAATAAATTTCCTTCATTACATAACCCACATATTCATTTCTTTCTTATAAACCATCCCTATTTCCAATACTTGTGATTGCAACCCGGTTCCTGTGACCACTACATCAAGTAGTGGGGGAAAGGTTGAGGTGACCAGGGGAAGAAAATGTAAAAAGTACTGTTGTTATACTGGAGTTCTTTCCCCTTTGGAAAGATTTGCATTGCCATACTAGCATCCTTCCCCATCCCCTCTTCCCAAGTTCTACCAGAAAAAATCAAACCTAGTGGGATACTTTTTAGGGAGCACAAAACTTGTGAAGGTGTATAAACCAGCCCTTTGCTTGTATCTTTTGTTTTAGACAAGCAGTGTTTTAATTGCTCACTCCAGTTCTCTAACTACTACTCTGTGGGAGATATCTGTCTGTCTATTGTTGGATATCATGGACTGTAAAGTGTGGTTCTTGGTCTAAGGAAATGACAGTTGGCCATCAAAATTGGTGTGATACCTTCTATTTAGCTCTTTTATAGTACTCTGCGCATGTGCTTCTGTCCACTGTGTCAGCAAAGCCCAGCCCAGAGCCAGTGTCTACTCCTGTCAAAATCCATTTGTAGCCCTCAAGGCTACCAGCAGCAGTCTGACTTGCCAGCTATGATCAGAGCCTTCCCACAAGGGAATCTGCCACTTGGCCATCTGCAGTCTCTGCCTCCCTTGTTAGCAGACAGAACAGTTCTTATTGGTGTTTGGTGTCTCAGGAAGCAAGAGGACTATAACTAGAGTTAGCCCATCTCTACACTACTGCCATATCTCCATACCCACTTATTTCATGGATCCAGGTGACTGCCTTAGGGGAGCATGTCGTATATTTGCTGTCAATTACTGTCACCTTCCAAACCTAGAAAGTAATTCTTCCAATGGGCATCAACATGTCCTACTTTAACACACCCTGCTAATTTCCATGAAGCCATGCTCCATAAGGTTATCCCTTTCATTGGCCAGGTTTTCATTGCCACTCTGCCTGACCATATGGCTATCCCATTGACCACTGCCCATGAGTCAGTAAAAACCCAAACATATGGTCATTTCCTACTGTTTAATTCTTCCATACTGCTAGGTAAACAGTACACCAAGCTGACCTTTCTTACCTTCTTCAATCAGAGGGGTGGACTTACAAACAAGATGTTGTTCATTCACTCGGGAACTGCCATCCACAAAGCAAGCAGTTCTTAGTCAGTTGAGAGCTGTTATAGGCATTGCCTAAGGAAGAATAGACTCCAACAGCTCTCCTCACACAGTTCCAGAGTCCCTCCTGGGGGGTACTGCCCATGAGTACCTCTCTTTGCATTCTCCTCATAGCAAGATTCTGTATAAATGATTTTCATAATATTATGGAACTTTTCTGGATACTTCCATCCTCATTATACTGTTTCCCCAACATTATCCTAGACAGGCTATTTCAGATTTCAAGATTGCTTATTATGTTCTTCAGTCATTGGGGTAGTTTCCATTAATGCCAGATAGCAAGGTAGTAAATGACACTCAAGTGAAAATTCTCTAATTTAAAGCCCCAGTGGCCATTGTGGGAAGGAGTCACGGGAGTTTGTTCTAAATTAATGTCGAGGCTCCATATAAAGCTATTGCACAGAGAATTTGTCTCTACCCTTGTGCCAGGTATTATTTCCCACAGTGCGAGCTTGTGCAATCTTACTAATTTTCATTTGGCATGTCCAATAAACATCGTTTGAAGGGCTGATTAGCATACCGTTTGTTTTATAGTACTGGATGGGGAAATACTCTCCAAACAGATACCATGTCCATCTTCATAATATAGTAAGGTAAAAGATAATACAGCCACTTCACCGAAAGCCAGTTCAAACATATCAGTTCTTCTGCAAACTTTTATCTTAATTCCATCAATGCATACATTCCTCACTGTGGCTTCCTTTAGGACTTGAGCAGGTTTTGGTTTTAGAATACTAGGTCAGGGAACTGTTTCCCAGTGTGACAGAATATCCATTCCCATAAGATATGCAGGTAAAGGAGACACAATTTCTTTATATAAAAGTTGCTTAAACGGTCTAATTTTCATAATCCTATCAGCCAATCAGTCTAACTGTAGTCCTTGTCAGGGCTTTGAAATGGGCTTGGAAACCACAGTTCCAGGGACTGCTGGGTCAAGAAGTCCAGGAAGCTTCTGTTCTCCACCTCCTGACCATTTTAACTATTCTTGTGCAAAAGACTTTGAGTCCCCAGGGAGGGGTTGAGCCTGGTGACTCTGGCCATTTTATCAATTGTTATCTTAATTAGTCTGCCTAGTCACTGCCCCCAGTCGATTACGTCAAATTTCTCCTAGTAATTTCTACCTTCAAAGTTCTAAAATTTCTTCAAAGGATATACAGAGCTGACTTATTTGAGGCCCTGTAATGTAGGAGGCCAGCAGGCAGTCCCTTTGGCAGCAAGTATTAAAACCTTTGTTTTAACCTCATCAATGTCTGTTTGATTTATCCCTGATGGCAATGCTTCTTTAACTCCCTAGAGCACAATCTTTCTTTGCCTGGTAAACATTCTCTCTCATACCCATCCATATTAAATGTGCTGTTCTTTGTGAAACCTCTCCAGAATTCCTTAGTAAAGTTAGTTACCCCTCTCTGTTTCTAAACACATTTCCCCACCCCTACTGTCTTTCTTTCACATTTTAATATTATTACCTGATAATAACTCTTTCTTATAGGATGCAAGCAGTATTAGGGCTGAAACCATGTTTCATTTATCCTTGTGTTCACAGCACATACCATACTGTCTTATAACATCATTTCAGTTAATGTTTAGTGACATAAAGGGAGAAAGAGGGAAGAAAGAAATAAAATGCAAATAAATGTAAAATATAGTACCAAAAATGTTAGTGTAAGAGAATATTGTTGGATTCTTTATCGAGAATATTAGGTTATACTGCAAAGAGGTTTCATGTTTTATCCCTTGTAATACACAACCTCTAACAGTCAGATATTAGAGGGACAGATTTATACGCAGCTGAAATTGTTATGCCCAAGATTTCTTTATCATCCCCCAAAACCAGAAACTGCCAGGGAGACCGAGTCACGCGGGCAAAAGCAAAGGGCTTTATTACAGGTTTAGGCTCCCCGGACCGAAACTCGGGCTCACAGACTTTACCGGCGTGATGGATCCATGCTGAGAGCCCTGAACAAAGGTGGGGCAGGGCTTTTATGAGTTTGGGAAGGGGGAGTTACAGGAAATTGTGACACAGGTACAGTGATCCAATCATTATTATACAATATTATTGACAGCGGGTTTATCCAATTACAACATTTAGAGTGTTAACCAATTATAGAGTGGACCCAGGACCCTCATGTAGGGTGTAACTAGCCTTCTAGGCCTGCACTTAGAAATGTTAAGGGTGTTAGCTGGCCTTTCCCAGTTGGGTGTTACAGGGTGGTCTCTCCTGCCTTGGGCAATGTGTGCCCTTCTACTGTCTAATGATTCTGAGAAACTGACCCTTAGTCCTTCAAGGTCAGAGGGAAAGTTGAAACCTGTCTGAGTCAGTTTGTTCAGACCTGCATCCTTACAAAATGATACAGAGACTACTGGTTAAGACACACCCACACACACCCACACACTACATATAAATAGCTCTCTTTTAATAATTTTGGCCAAGGTTGACTGTGGCTTTTAAAATTGATCTGGGCAATGTTGCTTGGAGTCGGCTTTCATCTTAGTAGATGATGAGAGCTCACATACGTAGGGGCCAAGGGCGAACAACCCCAAAAGGGCGCCACTTGGCATATTGATTATTTTGAATAAACAGATACTTAAGAAACAGCCAGTGCAAGAATAAAGAAGAACATTCTGACAGCCTCTTTGTCCCCAGAAAACAGAAGATAAATCTCTCCAGTCAAAGGAACTATTCCGTACCTGCAGATAAAGAGACATCCTTATCATCGCATATAGGGAATTCAGAGTTGAGAAGGCTGTATAGATAAACCATGTACTTGTACTTATTTACTACTGCAGCTCAAATGCTGTTGAGACTTTTTACTGATCCAAGCTCCCAAACATAAATTACCTTTGCTCTGTCAATTTCTCACAGGTTTATTGTTTCTTTGTCTAAAATGTATAGAAACAAGAAGATATCTAGATGAGTTGATAACAATTTCAAGCTTTGCCTTGGGCTGACAGAAGAGAAAAATGAAAGAGATGGAATTGCATAGAGATCAAGATAAAGATAGATAGATAGCGGAGTAAAGGCGAGGTGGAGGACCAGGATGAGTTAGATCTGACACTCTTTGGCCTCTCCTATTGGCATTAACCAAACAATTGCATGCCGTTTGTGTTCCTATGTATACCCATGATGCCCCCTGACCCTAAGGCTAGAAGTCTCCTACCTAATGCTGCCCCATTTCCATGATCATAAGTTGCTACTCCTTACTTTCATCTGAAACTTCCAGTTCTCCAAATAAACTAAAAACCATTAAGAGATGACGCTTGGTAATAGCAACAAGATTTATTAAGCTACTTTCATATAGACAGAAATCTCTTTAAAATAAGAAAATAATAATTACTATTTAGCATTAGCAATTAGCAATTATTTTTTAAGCTTAAAGAGACTTGTATAATCAGCAATTATTACTAATTGAATTAATTCATGAATGAATTGATGAATATGCTGGCCCGTATGTGCCTGACATTATTCAAAAGACTGCTTATAAGCCACGTGGACCCCGCAGCATGCTCAGCTCCGAGGCAGTGAGAGTAAGGAAGCCATAAATATTGCTTGGCACAGAGGAAGAAGGAAGCCATAAATATTGGCGAAGTGACTAAATTTGGACACAAAACTTGAGATTCTATTGTCATAATATTTCACTAAGTAATAAAGAGAAGGAAAAATATTTGAGGAAAAAGAACTAAAGAGAAAAAGGTGAGCGGCCAGAAAAAGGGCAAATATATACTGAGAAAGTGATATTTTGGAAGATTGCACTGTCTACTCTTGAGCACATATCACTTTCCTATCCCCAGCACTAACTGCCCTGATACATACTGTATCTTCTAAAATTTAAATAATTATTGAGATTCTTTGAAATTATTAAAATAATTCCAAGTTAATAGCTCAATTACTACAAAATGTGATTATTCAGAAACTTAATGGCTAACACTTTTAACAAGCTTTTTCAAATTTGCTTCTTATTCTTTATCTCAGGAAGCTTTATCATCCAGATATTTAGAATTCCATAAGAAAATATGCTTGCTACTATAATTAGAATAAAATGCCTAACTGGTTTGAGTTGCAATAAAATTGTTTTCTTATGGGCTTTGGTCATTATGCTGAGACCTAAGCTAGAGGAGGAAAGCATGGTAGGTGAAGGAAAGAAGAAAGAAGGGCTTGATTTATTCTGTAAAATGGGAGAGACTGTTGAAAGTGAAGTAACATAATATTGACTAATTTAAGATATAACTGCTGATGAAGCTTTGGGGAGATAGAGCAGAGGAGGAGGGGTGGCCCAGAGCTGATGGCCATGTAAGAATTCTTGAAGACGTCTTTAGTGTAAAAAGTTGATTTTATGAAAGCACGGGGTCAGGACCTATGGGCAGAGAGAGCTGCACTGGGATCATGACAGGTGACTCATAAACCCTCAGGTTGGGAGGAGGTCAGGGATTGAGTAAGTCTCTAAGGTATTTTGGAAGCAAGGTTTCTAGGACCTTGAAGGGTTAGCTGTTGCTAGGGAAATGCCATTTATTACCATTTAATAAAACCTCAGTCATGAGGCTCTTCATATGTATATCAGGAGGCTCTAAGCTTGGAGTACGATTGCCAGCATATATCTTGGGGCAGTTGAGATGAAGGAAGTAGATTTACAGGATCCTTGAGGTAGGGATAATGTTAAGCTAAGATTCTCTTTTGCCCCCAGCAAAGTGTCATCATTGAGGCAGCTGAGCTCCTACACCAAGGTCACTCTGCAGGTTTCAAGGACTTGTCAATGGGCTATCACAGTAAGGGAAATTAATTTTTCATTTGCCTTAATTTCCCACATCGCTTTGGCAAACACCTAAACCCCATTTCTTTGTCCAGGGTAGCCAAGAGTGTCTGAGGAATATCACACATATTCCATGGCAGGATTGAGAGGGGGTGCCAGACTCTATTTTTCCCTCAGCTTGCCCCATGCTCCCATGCCATACAAAGAATAAATCAGGAGGCGGAGAACAAGGACAAAAGCAGAGACCAGCTAGAGATTTATTTCAGTGTCAGGCCATGAGATGGCAATGGCTTCTTGTAGGTTTATAGCAGTGGAACTGGAAGAAAATAGATTAAACAGAGAATTATTTTGCAGGGAAAGCCAACATGATTTACTGATAGACTGGATGTAGAATGTGAGTAAAAAAAAAAAGAATCTTTAAAAAGCATCAGTGGTTTCTTTCTGGAGGAGGAGGCCAGAGTCAGATGTTGGCGGGGAGGCCAAGGTCCCTACCAGTGTAAACAGGGAGCTGGGGTTCAGGCTCTTCCACAGTGGGTGAACCACAGCCAGTGAGTGCCGCTCCACCCCCGCTGAGGCAGTAGAGTAAGGAGTGTAGAGATGAAAGTATTCAGGAACGCCTAACTGTCAAGCCTATACCTACAAGAAAAAAATAGTTGGATGATGTTCCACAACCAGTTCTAATGTGATGATCTTATCATCTTTCCTGCAGAAAGTTAGGGCATTAAACAGCTTCATGCTATACAGTTTGGTCACAAGAATAAACTGAGAAAACTCAATATGTCTAGCCTTACTAATTTGTTAGACCTCTTAATTTTTTTATTAGATTGATTAATTTATGTAATTTTTAAGTAGGTTTTCATGCTCAGCACAGAGGGCAACAGGAGGTTTGAAATCATGAACAATCCTGAAATCAAGACCCGAGCTGAGATCAAGAGAAGGACACTTAACTAAGTCACCCAGGTGCCCCAGACCTCTTAGATATTTTGATAAGGAGCCCTGGGCATATAAAATGAGAAGAGAAAGCTAGAAGATCTTAAGCTACTTTTTGTACTAATGAATAGGACTCCATCAAGAGAGACCTTGAGAATCACAAGGAAGGTGTAGAAATGTTAATGCCTTGAAATAGTTGTTTCAAAAGCAACTGCAATGAGTCATTGAAATGACTCACAATTGCTTGGCTTCAATGCCTGATGATCTGCCCCATTCAGTAGAAGATATGAGAGTAAAACTGAAGCAATGGGTGCTGATGATAGCCACATTCGAACTGGTCAGAATGAACACCAGAGAAAATGTAGCTCTGTCTGCAGAGACCAAATGATAGAGAAAGATGTTGCCTTGTGTACATAATTGACATGATGAATGAAAGACAGTGAAGGATGTTTCTTTTTCTCCTTACTTTTATTTTTTCTCTTTCAGCAAATAGCATCGTTTATCAGTTAATTTGCTTTTGGGCAGCCTTAAATGAGTTATCACCAGAAGTCATGTAAATGTCTCGGAGTCTCCAACTTCATGAACTATGAGATGTCACAGGCAGTGATTTCACTTTACAACAAGCAGAGGCAAATTGTTGCAGGGTAGTTATGAAAAGACCACCCACGCCCGAATAGAAGTGGGGCATTCTTTTATTTGCAGCCAGGCCAAACCTGATCTCCCTGGTGTTAAGGAGCAGAGAATGACTCCGAACAAAGGAGGTAGTGAGATTATATGGACAGAATACGTCATTATTTAGTTAACCAATTACATTCACAGCATTCCTTGGTAGCCAATTACATTGTAATACACAGATGTTAGTTTTTGTGTCCCTTCAGAACGACCAATCATTGTTAGACACCTAAGATACCGTGAGAGACAGTGACCAGGTGACTTTCACCTGTGGACTTTGCTTCAGCTTAAGTCTTAGTAGAGGGATGGGGTTACTTAACAGAATCTTGAAAAACAAGTTAAACTTTAGGTTACAATGTTTGTTATCGAGTTACATTCTTAGGGTCTTTCCAGGTTGCCCAATCTTTAATAATTCACCAGAATGGGAGTGTAAACCGAACCTATATCCAGTAAGCTCTCTGATCTCTTATAAGTTGACCTATAACATTTCATAAGTTGACCTATTACATTCTTTAAGTTGACCTATAACACAAATGAGTGCACCTGCATTAAGCGCACTCACCTTAAGAAGCACAGTATTTGCTGTTACTATATGGAACATTTCTGTTTTTGGAGTTGCAGGATAACATTGAAGATGTCCTCAATAACAGCAAGATTTCGTCCTTGTAAAGTAGATTAGTCATTTGCTTTAAGAATGAGAGATAAATAAAGGATATCATGCCTAATAAATGTGAAATGATAAAAATCTTTAGATATACTTCACTTAAAATTTTGCTTAATCTCTAAAAAAGCAGTGTAATGTTAAAAGAGAGAAACTCCATAGTCTTAAAACAGCACCTTTGTTTTCCCCCATGACTACTGCAAATACATGACGTCATCATCTTGTCCCTATTCTGAATGGGCCCAGCGCTTTTTTTCGAAGTCACTCAGGTAATAAGTCCTTTGGTTACTTTTAGTTACATACATTGTAGTAATTAGAAATACATTTCCTTTGAAGCTGGATTCAGACTTGCTTGAGGGTGGAAGCTTGCAGTGGAAGGGACTTTGGTGGAAGAGGCAGCTAAATATCCACTGGAGATTCTTGCTCTCCAGACATTCTGGGAGAAATAAGCCCACTGACCCAATCAAAGGAGGGACATGGAGACTCGGAATACAGTGAAGGGAGGCTTTAATCAACGTTCTTGCAAGAGCAGGTGTCTGATGGACAGGCACACTCGGGCGGGGTGGGTGTGGGGGAGTTCCAGCAGACCTTTTATCTACTAGCATGCAAGTCCCTCTCTGACTTCTCATTGGCTGAGTACTACAGAGGTTACAGCCTTACCGAGAAGCCTCTTATGCCCATGTAAGGCAAAAACTAGTCTGGAACAAATGTACATTTCTTGAGGTGACTAGAGACTTCATTTCTTTGGCACACACTCATTGCAAAGCTTGCAAAAATTAAGCTGGTGAAATAGAGATGAGGAAGAAGCAGGAAGTAAAGTATCCAAGAACTGGGGACTCCGTGGTGGGAGAGAGGGGTTCGAACATATTTCCAATAAGTTGTAAACCTATTGTTAACTAGACATCACCGCTTTTATTTGGTATTGTTGAAAATGAATCATCTCACTTCTTACACATGCACTCCTGATATGTGGCTCCCTTGCCAGGGACTAGATGTCCCCACTCTCTTTCCATCTAGGTGAGGTCACAGGACTAAACTGTTAGCAGTGGATGTAGGAACCCAGGCCTGCCCCATAAACATTTCCTGCATGACCCTCCAATTTCTTTTCTCATCTGCTGACTGGATGGATAACTTTGGAAGCCACTTAAAGGTGACAAACGGTCAGTTGGTTTGGGTCCTTGAGTAACTGTGAAGAAGAGGCCCTCTTTTCATAAACTCTACACGTCTGACTCTATCTAATTTGACTTTATGTGAGCAAGAAATCAACTTGTTTTGAGCACTAAAATTTTATCTCTGTACTTCTCTTTTCCCACCAGATCTTAGTGGAGAGCCTGCCTTGTATCAGCTAGTCTTTCTTTCTTTCTTTTTTTCAAGCATTTTATTTTATTTTATTTGAAAGAGAAAGAGAGAGAGAATGTGAGTAGGGGAGAGGGGCAGAGAGAGAGAGAGGGAGAGAATCTCAAGCATGGGCTTCATCCCATGACTCTGGGATCATGACCTGAGCCAAAATCAAGAGTTGGACACTCAACCAACTGAGCCTCCAGGCGCTCTATTAGTTGTTCTTTTAATGTAATTCAGTGGTTCTCTGAGTGTAGTCCTGGACCAGCAGCATTAGCATCCCTTGGAGATTTGTTAGAAATGCAAACTCTTAGGCCTCACCTCAGAAGTACTGAATCAAATTTTAGGGGTGGGGCCCAGCAAGATTCAATATAACAAGCCCTCAGGTGATTCTGATGCATTTTCAAAATTAAGAATCACTGATAAAGCTGTCCAGTTGTCCAGTTTTGATTTTTCCCTCAATCTCTGGTTTTTAGTATACCATCCTTTAGGGATTTGATCTGTTAAGGTCTCCAGCCCTAGAACTGATTAAGTCAATTTAAAATGACCCAGAGGATGGTTTCCCTGGAAACATTCATGTTCTTTTTCTTTACAAATTGTGGAAGTACAAGCTGTTTCCAAGGAGATCCTTCTTGTTAGAGAGGCAGCTAGCTGGCCAGTCTCATTTTTGTTTTCTTCTGTGTTTAGTATAGGCCTTTAAGCTCCAGAAACTCCAGAAGACACAGGCCAGTCTCAAGATTAAACTGAAGGGGAGGGAAGGCAAATCATCCTTTTTTCAGAGAGCAAGCTGGACCTTGTGTAACACTTAAGCAACTATTCAAAGAAACATCTTTCCTTCTTTGGCTTCAACCCTTTTGTAACTTAGAGGAAGGTGTTGAGCTAAGAAGTGAAAAACTGATTTTTTGCTGCTTTGCAAATCCTTGTGTAGTAAAAAACTAAGTGAGTCATATTATCACATTGTCTCAAGAATCACATATCATTTGTATCCAACTTTATGAGTTTGTGTTGGGTGTGGATTTCATGACGAATTTTATTTTCTGAAAAAAAAAAGGCTAAAAAATGGGAATAAAGAATGACTTTTAGCTTTCTGCATGAGAAGCTGGCTAAATAATAATAATGAACCAATATGGGGGAAAGTTGGGGATAAGAAATCGATAATTATATCCTCTTATGTTTAATGACATTTACTAGATGCCATTAAAGGATAGGATCTAGTTTTCTTTTTTCTTTTTGAGAGAAAGTCAGCACATGAGTGGAAGAGGGGCAGAGAGAGGGGGGGAGGAAAGAATCTGAAGCAGGCTTCAGGCTCTCAGCTGTCCGCGCAGAGCCCATCACAGGGCTTAAACTCACAAATCGCGCGATCATGACCTGAGCCAAAGTCGGATGCTTAACGGACTGCGCCACCCAGGTGCCCTTAGGATCTAATTTTCTAGTCTTCAAAGATCTCACCCATCATAACTGAGAAAAATGAGTACTGTGAGGTCTCTACCCAGCTGAAGACTGAACTTGTAGGCAGTTGGAAAGATAGGTTATAATGAACATGAAGTTCAGAAATATATAGTCCTCGTCCTCCTATAAAAAGCATAAGTGCCTTTTGGTCCCGTGGATAGTATTTTTTCTGCAGATTCTACTTTAGCATACTGTCTTAGCTCAGGATCTCTGGCAAACAGAGCTCTAGGTAGTATTAACTTCATTGTAGGGTGCAGTTCCAGGGAAGCTGGAATGAGGGAGAAAGGAGGGTGAGATAGGAAGGAGAAAAAGCGCATGTGAATGAATGCCTCACTGAGCTGGCAGCAGCTTTGTGGCAAGTGACTGATCTTAAGTGACATCTGCAAAGAGATACTATATGAATCACTGCATCTCAGAATAGCATATCCAAGGGAAAGAAGATAGAGTATTTACCTGCCAACTTTCTTCTTGTTACTTTCTCCCTTAGTTTAAATCTTCTTCAGATATCATCTATGTTTCAGCTGCCGGGCTCTCTACATTTGAAGACAGTGTTAAGTACTGGGAAACATTGAGATACAGTACAGTAATATTTGAGCAGAAGTGACCTTTCCTTATGACCATTAAATTATAACCTGTAGAAGATTTCTCTCCTCTTTCATACTTTTGCTTCAAGACAAATCCTTAAACCTTATTAAGTATTTACAGTTTGTGGACTATGATACTATAATTGATAGTTTTAATTATGCTGTTGTTATTTTTATAGTAATCTTATAAGGATGGTGTTATTTTTGTTACCTATCTTTTTTCCTGAAGATGAAATTGAAGGTAATAGAAATTACATTTTTTTTGTTTTTTTATAGTTTATTTATTTATTTTAAGTTTTATTTACTTTTGAGAGACAGAGAGAGACAAAGCATGAATGGGGGAGGAGCAGAGAGAGAAGGAGACACAGAATCCGAAGCAGGCTCCAGGCTCTGAGCTGTCAGCACAGAGCCTGATGCGGGGCTTCAACCCACGAACTGCGAGATCATGACCTGAGCTGAAGTCAGATGCTTAACCGACTGAGTCACCCAGGTGCCCCTAAAGTTTATTTATTTATGTTGAGAGAGAGAGAGAGAGAGAGAGAGAGAGAGAGAGAGAGGGAGAATTCCAAGCAGACTCTGCACTGTCAAGGCAGAGCCTGATGCAGGGCTCAAACTCAGGAACTGTGAGATCATGACTGAGCCAAAACCCTGAGCCAAAACCCAGAACTGGATGCTTAACTGACTGAGCCACCCAGGTGCCCCAAGAATATTTTAAAATATATTTACCTTCCATTTCCTTCTTTACTCATTATGCTTTACAGGTGTCTCTTTACATAAATTAGTGCAAGGGCTGGTGGTAGTGGCCACTGATAAAGTAACTGATGCACAGTCACAATTAACGTTAGAAAATATCAATAGGGTGCCTGGGTGGCTCAGTCAGTTAAGCATTCGATTTTAGCTCAGGTCATGATCTCAAGGCTTGAGTTCAAGCCCTGCATCGGGCTCTATGCTGACAGCTCAGAGCCTGGAGCCCGCTTCAGAGTCTGTGTCTCCCTCTTTCTCTCTCTGCCCCTTTCCTGGTCATTCTCTGTCTCTCAAAAATAAACAAATGTTAAAAAAAAAAAAAGAAAATATCAATAAACTGCCCAGTTTCTTTGAGGATGTGGGAAATGCCATCATTACACAAGTGCCTGACCAACTGAACAGATTTCATTTGAAAGTTAAGGAAAACACTTCTAGTCATCAGCAGTATTTGAATATTCTCACTCTCTTCTGAAAACTTCCAGTAAAGTTGAATTTGTATGTGTATGTACATATAGACTATATATATATATATATATATATATATATATATATATATATATATCAGTAAAACTCAGTTCCCAAGACAGATAAAGCAGGTACGGGTTAAAAACTAGTCCAGGTTGCTAGCCCCTGTTATTTTGCTTTCTTTGAAAGTAGAGAGAAGTAGGAATGGAATGAATCTTAATGTTTACCAATTTCAATTCCTTAATTTTGCAGAAATTGAAACTGAAGTTGTTTTACTTAATTTGGGTGAAACCCTTTTTTTTAAACTTTATTTATTTTTAATTTGCATCCAAGTTAGTCAGCATATAGAGCAATAATGATTTCAGGAGTAGATTCTAGTGATTCATTGGTTCTTTGCATTGAAGAGTCTCTTATGTTTTGTCTTCCTCCCTGTTTTTATATTATTTTTGCTTCCCTTCTCTTACTTTCCTCTGTTATGTATCTTAAATTCCACATACAAGTGAAGTCATATGTTATTTGTCCATAAATATCATATGACTAAGCAACTAATTTCACTTAGCATAATACCTTCTAGTTCCATCCATGTAGTTGCAAATGAAAAGATTTCATTCTTTTTGATTGTCCAGTAATGCTTTGTTGTATATTTAAACCACATCTTCTTTATCCATTTATCTGGACATTTGGGCTCTCTGTACTTTGGTTATTGTTGACAGTGCTGCTATAAACATTGGGGTGCATGTGCCCCTTTGAAACAGCATACCTGTATCCTTTGGATAAATTCCTAACAGTCCTATTGCTGGGTAATAGGGTAGTTTTATTTTTAATTTTTTGAGGAACATTCATACTGTTTTCCAGAGTGGCTGCGCCAGTTTGCATTCCCACCAGCCGTGCACAAGAGATCCACTTTCTCCGCATCCTCACCAACATCCGTTGTTGCCTGAGTTGTTAATGTCAGCCATTCTGACTGGTGTGAGGTGGTATCTCACTGTGGCTTTAGTTTGTATTTCCTTGATGATTGATGAGTGATTTGAGCATTTTTTTTCATGTGTCTGTTAGCCATCAAAACTCTCATTTTCATAGACATCATTTCACTCCATCCTCTGAGTAATTCTCCGAAGCGGTAGTAAATGTCACACTTAGCTATGAAAGATAGGTTCAGATTGTTCAAGGCCTCCTAACTATTAAGTAGGACAATCAGGATCCAAATAAAGTGTTTTTTCCTTAAGTCCAATACTTTCTCACCAACCATTCTCGCATATTTTGGGGAAATTTTTCTTGTGGAATATAATTTGTTTACAAGAGTTTTCAATTTGTATTTTATTTCAGTTATAACCTAAAAATGATTTATCTGTTTGACAACCTAATGCCTACTATAAAAGCTAGCACTGTGACTTTCTACTTAGCACCTGAGAGGGGTAAAGAAAACCTTAAGTAACGTAGGGATAGCAGAGTTAATGGAAGCAATATCTGTCTACTTTTCAGAATAAGGCAGAGAACGCAAGGAAGGAACAGATTGGGATGAGGCAGAGTAGCACAGTGGAGAGCAAACAATGATGGATTTGGAGCTGAGAGGCAATAAGTTGATAACAGGTACACACGTTGTTAGAGAGGTCTACCCTGACTACACCATGTCAGGTAACGATCCTTCCCTCTTCAAACGTCAATGCTTTCTGTTTCTTACTGTTGCTTGGAATACTACATAGATTTTTATTGATCTGTTTAATGGCAGTTACACAACACTGGAAAATTGACACAATGTTGTTATTGCAGGTCTTCAACAAATATTGATTGAGCCAATGGTTACTGCTGTTGAACTTTTCACATTTTATTGTTTTAACATACTTTTATGAATTATCTATTTGTATCTTTGAGTATTTGTCCAGCTGTTTTTATTTGTTTGAATGATCTATATACTTTTCAGTTTTTGCAGAGAAAGTATTTTTTTTACAGTTTTACATGCCTTTTGTGTTTTGTTTTTGCTCTTGTTTGCTTGTTTGTTTTGTTTTTTTAGTAATTATACCTTAAGCTTTCACATGGTCAAATATATTTTTAAAAATATATTTCAAATGGATTTCTTCCATTACCTTTATGCTTATAAAGGTCTTCCTGATTTAAAAATTTTTTTTAATTTATCTATTAATTTTTAGAGAGAGAGCAAGTAGGGAAGGGGAAGGGAGAGAGGCAGAGAGAGAATCCCAAGCATGCTCTGCACTGTCAGCACAGAGCCCAATGCAGGGCTCAAAAGTGAAATCATGACCGGATCTGAAATCAAGAGACCCTTAACTGACTGAGCCATCCGGGAACCCCAATATCTTCCCAATTTTAATGCCACATGTTCATCATGTGCACATTTATTGTTTTTTAATTATGACATTTAAATTCTTTCTCTAGAATGTATATTAGTGTGTAATATGAAAATTATATGACAAGCCTTATTAAAATTACATTTCTTTCTAATATATTGAATCATAAATTCAATTAACATTTTGTTAGGTATTTATTCACCCAGAAATACTATTTATTTATTCATTCATATATTATTGTATAATTGACATAACATTGTTAGTTGCAGGTATATAACATAATGATTTGATAATTGAATGCTGCAAAATGATTACCACAATAAGTTTGTCACCATACATAGTTACACAATTTTTTTTCTTGTGGCAAGAACTTTCAAGATCCACTGTCTTAGCTACTTTCAAATAAGCAGTGTAGTATTATTAACATAGTAACTATGCATTATATCCTTATGACTTACTCATTTTACAATGAAAACCTTGCACCTTTGACCACTTCCACCAGTTTTGTCAGTCTCCAGCCCTGGCTTAGGCAACCACCTAATCTGTGGTTCATTTTTTAAAAAATTATTTTAGATTCTACATATAAGTAAGATAACATGGTATTTGTAATTTTTGTCTGACTTATTCCCTTGGTATAATACCCTCAAAGTCCATTCATGTTGTTGCAAATGGTGAGATTTTCTTCTTTTGTATGGCTAAATACTACTCCAATTGTGTATGTTTACCATATTTTTTTAATCCATTCATTCATCAATGGACATTTAGGTTGTTTCCATACGTTGCTATTGCAAACAATGCTATAATAAACAAAGGGATGCATATATCTTTTCATTAGTGTTTTCATTTTCTCTGGATAAACACCCAGAGGTGGTATTTCTATTTTTAACTTTAGAGGAACCTCTAAACTGTTTGCCATAATGGCTACACAAATTTACATTCGCATTAACAGTGCATGGGGGTTCCCTTTTTTTCACATCCTTGCAAACACTTGTTATTTCTTTTCTTTTTGATAATAGTTTAACAGATGTGAGGTTATATCTCATTATGGTCTTGATTTATATTCCCCTATAATTAATGATGTTAGGCATCTTTTCATGTACGTAATGGCTATCTCAGAAATATTAAGTGCCATCTATCTACTCGATAAGCACAGAGATAGGGAAAAATGTATGCCTTTTTTAAAGTTACAGATTAGTGGGTGAAATAATAGTGAAATATACAGTAACAGTAAAAGTATTTGCCAATAAAGAATATTATTAGCAATTAGCAATATTGTTATGTAACAATAGTATACTTTTAGAAATATACTTGCATTTTTCTTTTGACCTATTATATGGTGTTAATTGTTTTTAAAATAATAAACCATCTTTATTTTCCTCCTGGGATCAATGCCTCCTCTTTCATTGCTGTTATTGTTTAACACATTCTTTGCTTTAATTTGGTAGTATTTTATTTAAGATTTAATATTCATAAGTGAGTTTACCTTTGTGGAGGGAGTTTTGTGTGAGGAAAAGAGACAGAGAATAAACATTATAAATGGCACAGGGGTTAAAATAATGTTCATAGAAACTAAAATTGTCAAGTAGTTTAACAAGCTGCAGCATAACGTTGCATTTGCATGTGTGTGCGTAACGATGATTTGGCTCAAACTGATGGGAGACACCATTCTAGGAAGATGGACAGGGACCAGATCACAGATTTTTTATATCATTTTAAGAAAGTTTTTTTTAACGTTTATCTGAAAGAGAGAGAGAGAAGGGGAGGGGGCAGAAAGAGATGGAGACACAGAATCCAAAGCAGGCTGCAGGTTCTGAGCTGTCAGCACAGAGCCTAATGCGGGGCTCAAACTCATGAACATCATGACCTGAACCAAAGATGGATGCTTTACTGACTGAGCCTCCCAGGTGCCCCTTAAGGAGGTTTTAATGGTTTTATCAGAGAAGTAATATAATAAGTTGTATGTCTTGGAAAAATTACTTTAGCAGAATTCTGGGGACTAGTAGGAAAGGTTTTAGTTATTAAATATTTCAATAGTCTAAATTAGAAAATGTGAATGCTTGGACTATTTGTCTGGGGACGGTGCTAAGGAGATGGAAAAAAGACAATAAGGACATTCAACAGAACATGGGCATTACTGAATATGGAAAATGAGTGGCAATGAGAGAGAGGTAACCAAGGTAAACAGAAGGTTTTCATTTGCTTACTGTCAACCACTGAGATAGGCAATACAGGTGAAAATGAATGAAGGGAGATTATGGACTTGAATCGGAGATGCTTATGCAACATCAAGGTGGAACTGTCCAGTAGGCATTACAAACTTGCATTTCAGGGAGGGACACAAACTTGGAGTCAGAAAACAATTAGTTGAGGTTATGCACATGGTGAATATACATGGTATATTATGTACAAATATATTTTGAGAAGAGATGCAAAAATAGAATGACAGGGAACTGTATATGTAGGATAAAACAGCAGTAGAGAATTGAGATAAATAAGGAAAAACAAGAGATTAGTGACGTCAAGGGCAAAGAGGGTAACAGAGGTTTAATAAGAAAGGAAGTGATCAGTAATCTTACAGACATCAGAACGTTATGAATATGAAATGAATAAATGTCTTTAATAAAGGAAATTGGAAGTCAATTGTAAATTTAATTTGTACTGTAGAAATTTGTTAATTTCACTTGTTTGCCAGTATTTAGTCAATAGAAAAATCAAAATAAGCCTGATTCAAAGCTGTCATATTGGTTTGGCAAAATGTAGCCTAATAACCTTTCATGATAAAATGCCACATTTCCTGCGGATTTTTTTTAATTCTCACATTTGTTCTATTATAAATATTTCCCTTTGTTGGATAATAAATCTAACATCAATCCTATACTGGCTGTCTAAGAACTAAAAGCTACCTTCAAATGAGTGGGAGTGTCATGGTCAAATCTGAGATGGAAAGAAGATTGAGATTGAAGTCCTTTAGGGACTTCCAAGAAACACACAAAAATCAGACCTGCATTCTTACAATGCCATTTGAGTTTCTAGTTTGAATTTCCTTCATAACTGAAGAGATGAGGGCATATTTATAATATCTAGTTAGGATATCCAAACCAGTGATTGGCTGGTTTGAACACTTAAATTTTAAGTTGGAAATAAAGAATGTTCTAGTCAGAAAAAAAAAAAAGAAACACACAAAAATCGCCCCCCATAGGGGAGGAAAGAGGTTACCTTCCTTGTAGTTCTGCTTGATGACGTAAAGTCACATGCGACATACAGTCCTGCCATCCTAAATTTGATTTACTTGAGACTGTCACAGGCTTCTTAAAAATCTGCATATTATGATGGAAGTAAAGAGTCTTGGAAAATGGCACCTTTTTTCTTATTTGTACAAAGGTTTCTTAAGGCCTGTCAGTTACTTTGGTTTTACTTCAGTCGGTGACCTAGAAACACTAGGATTATGTATACATCTCATGCCAACTTAGACATCTCAAGAAGGAATGTAAAAACAGAAGAATGAAAGCTTGCTATGGTTTTCTTTGCCATTGAGGCCCTTTACTTGTAAACCTTGAATATCTTTCAGTTTTATGAAATCTAACCATGATCATTTTCACTATTGTGACAAAGGCCTGCTGCAAAGCTGGGTTCAATTTTTCAGTATAATAAGAAAGAAGGTCATTAGATAAAGAAAAACTGCTTTTTTTTTTGTTTCACCAAACGATATTTCACATGAATTTTCTGTATTCACACATGAATAATTTTTATTGGCTGTAATATTCCATTCTCTAGATGGAAGTTTATGCAAATACTGCATTAAAGAAAAAAAATGTGACAGTGATTGAATGTGGTCCACAAGCCTAAAATACTTAGTATCCTGTCCTTTACAAAAAGTTTTTCAGCTCCTGCTGTAGATGGACCATAAAGTCTTTAACCAGTTTATTCTTTTTTATTATTTAAATTTTTTAGTGTTTATTCAGAAAGAGAGAGAAGGGAGGAAGGGCAGAGAGAGAGGGAAACACAGAATCCAAAGCAGGCTCTGAGCTGTCCACACAGAACCCAATGCAGGGCTTGAACCCACGGGCTTTGAAATCATAACCTGAGCCAAAGTTGGAAGCTTAACCCACTGAGCCATCCAGGTGCCCCTAACCAGTTCATTCGACTAAGATTTAAGCATGTAGGTTGTTTTCAAAAAATTTTAAGCCATTTCACACAATACTGCAATCATACCATTTTGTGCAAACATTTTCACACACAAAAGTGAATATATCTATTGGAATATTTCTGGGGTGCCTGGGTGGCTCAGTTGGTTGAACGTCTGGCTTTGGCTCAGGTCGTGATCTCACAGTTAGTGAGTTCGACTCTGCGTCGGGCTCTGTGCTCACAGCTAGCTCAGAGCCTGCAGCCTGCTTCAGATTCTGTATCTCCCTCTCTCTCTGACCCTCCCCTGCTCACTCTGTCTCTCTCTCTCTCTCTCTCTGTCTCTCAAAAATAAAAATTTTAAAATTAAAAAAAATTTTTTCCGAAGTGAAGTTGCTGATCAAATATGGGCATTTTAAAAATCATCAAACTACCTTCCTCAAATTTGTATTAATTTATGTTCCATTAAGAAAGAGTGATTTTTTTCTTTGACTTTGGATGCTCTTAAACTTTAAATCCTCATGAATATGACACATGAAAAATGGTAACTTTTCATTTTCTATGTCTACAATTAAGTGTAGAGCTGGACCTTTTTACCTATTAGTGATTGTATTTATTTTGTTATTGCCTGATAAAGGCAATCTTTATTGGATTTTCTTGATTATATTGTTCTGCATTAAGTCTCAGCATATTGTAGAAATTATCCCTTTAATGGTCATATAATTTTATTAGGCATTGCTTGTTCTTTTTTTCCACATCACTTTTTTCATTACTGAGTTATATGATTAATGTTTGTATTATTGAATGTATCATTTCATTCCTTTATATTTCTGGGTTTTATTACATAATTGGAGGATTTTCTCCATGTCAATATTATTAAAACACTCTTTCATGTTTTCTCTCAGTAAATGTATGATTTCAATTTAGTTTAATTCTTGTAGCCATCTGGAATTTGTTCACATTGGGCTGGGATGAGGGAGGAATTTATATGTTTTCTTGTCAAATGGGTATTCAGTATTTGCATTGACCGAATAACCACGGCATGTGCATGTGCGTGCATGTGCATATTTATATGTATGCATAAAGAGTCTGATTAAAAGAGAAAAGGGTAAGGGAAAAGGATTTTACTATATAATAATTTTCAAAAATTTATATAGAAGAAAAAAGTAACATTTCTTTTTTTAATCACATATACAAGGCATTTTAAATCCAGCATCTCATGTAAACTTTATAGTAACCCAATAAGTCAGAACTTACATTTCAGAATAGGAAGCTAAGACTCAGAGAAAGTAATTGTTGTAGACTCTGGGTCTAAAGTTCTCTCTTGTCTTAGCAAGGGAGTGGGACGCAGGATTAAAAAATAGGAGACAGAGAGGGCTAATGTCTGGGAAAAGACAAGAGCCCTGAATAAGGGTCCTTGTCCTTTATTTATTAAGATCAGAAGGCTTACAAATGTGATGGGTGTGCACAAAGAGAAAAAGAAACTGTGAACATTAACATAGGCACGAGGGAAAGTGGGGGTTTTGAAGATATACAGTGTTTGGGGTTTGGGTCAACATAAAACAAAATCCAGGCTCCTGGCAGTTGGGCAAATGGTTAACAGCAGGTAGGAGGTGCCGTGTCTGTTTATCTTAGCTGGCCTAGGGGAGAAGACCGGGGAAGTAACCTCAGGGTTAACAAGACACCTTTTCTTTTGTTAACCATCTCCACTGTGGGCTGCTTCTCCTGCAGCGCAGCGGTCTATAGTCCAATTTACTTGTTTTTCCTAACTTGGCCCTATTCTCTTGTGAAAGCAGCCTCTCTCCTATAGTACTAAATTGGGGGGCACTTTTGACCTGCATGCCTTTGTATTGGAACCTTTTGCGCCTGTTCCTATCTTGGCCCTTTGCCCATCCCTCTCTATCTTTGGGAGCTCTGTACCCCTCTATTCTTGGGGTGCCAATCATGTTTACCCAAACTCGGGTGTGAGCATCCTGTGGCTTTTTATTTCTCTGTGCCTTGTTAACCCATTGGTATAAGCCCGAGGAATTCCTAAGCCTATCCCCCACAAGTAATCAGCCTCCTACCACAAAACTACTAGAGAAAGAGGGAATTATTCCTTAATTGGTTGCAATTTCTAATTGAACTTCTTCAATGAGGAGTATTATATTTTCTTCATTTCTATGTTGCCCTTGTGGGGGCCCTGGTAGTCTACCTTAAAATATGCCACAATGGCATGTTGATTGTTTGAAATTAAAGTTACTTAAGAAACAGCCAGGCAAGAAGTCCTCAAACTCCTCCCCTGAAAGACAGAAAGTACACCGCACTTGGGAAAGGTACCATCTCTGTACCAGGAGATAAAGAGACATCCCCATCAGCAGACATAGGGAATTCAGGACCAAGAGGGCTGCGTACACAAACCTCAACTTTTGCTAACTTACTACTCCAGCCCAAATTCTGTTTAAAATCCCTTACTAATTGAAGCTCCCAGACATAAGTTTTCTTTTTTCTGTTAATTCTTCACAGATTTATATTTCTTTGTCTAAAATGTATAACAGCTGCATGATTTGGTCATTTCTACAGGGCTCAATTAGGCCTCTGTGTGGGTGTAATTAAACTTTATTTTCTCCTGTTCATGTGTTTCTCACATCAGTTTAATTCTTAGACCAGCTAAAAGAATCTTGAAGAGTAAAGAAAAAAATTTTCCTCTCCAACACTCTTAATTTAAATCTTTCTTCCCTTTATGTACAATTGATATTGCCAAGGTTACTTGTTGATGTACCAGCTCCTGAGATCTTCACAATGCTAATATTGCTCAGCTTGCTAATGGAGGCAGGTGTTTATATTATTTAAGATCATGGGCTCTGGAGTTAGTGAAATCTTGTTTGTGAAAATTTCTGGCCTCGGTTTCCTCATCTTTAAAATGTGTTAATAGCAATACCTGCTCATAGGATTTTTTTTGGTTAAATTAATAATTTGTAAATGGACTTTGCCATAGTGCCTCCATATAATAAGTGCTTACTTAATAAGCATTAATAATTGCTATTACTAAATTTGTTTTTACTCTTTTTTTATGTTTTTAATTTTATTTTTGAGAGACAGAGAGATACAGCACGAGCAGGGGAGGGTCAGAGAGAGAGGGAGACACAGAATCCAAAATAGGCTCCAGGCTCTGAGCTAGCTGTCAGCACAGAGCCCGGCATGGGGCTCAAACCCACGAACCATGAGATCATGATCTGAGCTGAAGCTGGACGCTTTACTGACTGAGCCACCCAGGTGCCCCTTTATTACTCATAATACTTATTATTACTCTCCCTAATTCTTTCCCTGGAAATTCTGATCTGTCCTGAGATGAGGTCAATTATCAGTATTTTCAAAAAGGTCCCAGGTGATTTTAATGTGTAGCCAAGATTGAAGAACACTGATGAAAATAACTTTTTGATTCAGTTAGTCTTTCTAATTATCTAGATATCTAGTTAGTCTGGGTAACTAGCTCATATCATTGTCCTAGGTTATGAACATCCAGGGGATTACAATATTCAGATAAGCCTTGCTATTGTTCTTGACCTCCCTCATCCAGGCTATGTATTTGTACTTCCTGCTTTCTAGAGAAAGATATTTCTAGTTACCTTTCATTATAAAATGAATTTTACTTTTGACCTATGCTTTAACATATTGGAAAGATCCAATAAAGATTCAACTAGTCAGGGCCTCTGAAAGATGTTATGCCTATAATGTTTATAATGGTGAAGTTAGTTGGTGTCACAGAAGTTGGATGAACAAGATATAAATAACCTATTTTTATTTTTAGTTGAGGAGCTGTGTCCAGGAGAATGATTATCAAATTAGAGTCTACTACTCATGATATATTTCAAAGTGCCATCTTTTGGTCTGATTCATTCCTTAATTTATAAAAGATAAATTACAAACAATTATACAGAGCTGTTTTTCTGTCTGGTGAAATTTCCCTTGGTATCACAGTGGAAAGCAAGTTTTGAAGTGTTAATAAAATTTATGTCAATCAGCTAAAATTAAGCTGGAAGAACTTTCATCATTCTGTTATAAAGACTGGGTGCCATGAAATGCTTGTAAATATTGCCAAATTCCTACAGTGCATGTACCCACATTTTAATTAGTAATTTCCATAATATTAGGGAAAGATACTGATAAAAGTACATTAGCAAAAATGTCTTGAGTAGGCTACAGTTTTCTATTACTGCCATCCTTGTCACCTAATGATAAAGTACTAATAATGTTGCTTCGTTTTGTTTGTTTGTTTTATTTTTTTTTTACTGTACTTTGTTGGGT
The DNA here is from genome assembly GCF_006229205.1 of Suricata suricatta. Classification (NCBI taxonomy): domain Eukaryota; kingdom Metazoa; phylum Chordata; class Mammalia; order Carnivora; family Herpestidae; genus Suricata; species Suricata suricatta. The sequence continues at coordinate 45,765,372 of NC_043706.1, forward strand.
TTATTTGGTTAACTTAACAGAATGAGTTATTAGATTTTACATTTTTGGATTATAATTTTTCTAACATATAGAACTAAATACATAAATGTATTATGGCTCAAATGTTTCCCAAGTAGATACAGAAATAATATACATGGTATTTGTTTAGACTATGATTTTTGTTACTAGTAATTTTTTTTCACAGGTAAGTAGTAGAGAGTGTGGTGGATTGAATACAGCTTTTTATGGCCACTCTATTCCCAAAACACACAAATATTTGAGTAAAAATATAAAAGGGAGAGAGCATCAAAACTTTGGAGTCTGGACACTCATTGGATAAGAGGTAACTGATTTAGCAGAACAGAAAAAAAGTTGAACATTTATAGTGGAGAAGCTCAGAAGCAGCTGATTCATGATGTAGAACTACAGAAAGTCTCAGGAAATCATAACAACAAGTACTTCTGAAATTGCAAGTATGAATAGGAATAGAAAAATGAGAATTGGTTGAAAGGCCACTATTTAGAGGAATTTCCCCTTCGTTTCTAATCACCCAGGTAACTACCTTTTCCTCCTCCTAATAGAAGACCAAAGCTTTACTCTTTGGACGTGTTAAACCAGGAAGTATTCATGCTTCAGGGAGACCAAGCATTGCTGAAGGAGAAATGCTATACTAAACACACAAGGGCTAAACAGATGCCAGCACATTTGTTTACCTTCCTCTAATCAAGCTCTGAAATTCTGGAGTGTGGTTTGCACTTCACAGTCAGAGATATGAAAGATTTCTTTCTGGATAAATTGAGCTGCAAAAAAGAATATATCAATATAAATTAATAGAGAACAATTGTTCTAATTATATAGCTGATTTCTTGCAAAATTACCTGAATATGCTCTCCTGCTAAGAAGTCCTGTCTATACCAAACTTCTGGTCCAGATTTTAGTGCCCCGTTCTTACATGTGAATTCACAATCAGAGTCACCAGGAATTAGATGAAATCTTCTAATACAATTTGAGGTCATTGGTGTACATTGGTTAATGAATGGGTAAAGAAGATTTGATATGTATATACAATGAATATTACTCAGCTGTAAAAAAAATCTTGCCATTTGCAATATGGATGGGGCTAAGTGAAACAAGTCAGTCAGAGGGGTGCCTGGTGAGCTCACTCAGTTGAGCATCTGACTCTAGATATCAGCTCAAGATATGATCTCATGGTTCATAAGATAGAGCCCCATGTCAAACTGACAGAGCAGAACCTACTTGGGATTCTCGCTCCCTCTCCCAGCTCCTCCCCTGTGCTCTCTTTCTATTTCAAAATAAATAAACTTTTTTAAAAGCAATAAGTCAGTCAAGGACAAATAATATGATTTCATTCATATGTGGAATTTAAGAAACAAAACAAACAAGCAAAGGGAAAAAATAAGAGAAAGAGAGACAAAGCAAGAAACAGACTCTTAACTGTAGAGAACAATCTGATAGTTACTAGAGGGGAGGGGATGGGGGGATGGGTTAAATATGTGATGGGGATAAGAAGCATGCCTGTCGTACACCTAAAATCAATATAACACTGTATGCTAATTAATTGGAATTAAAATAAAATTTAAATTAAAAAATATATATGGAAAAGAAACTCAGAGATAATAAGGGCAATATATGGATCAGAAAAAAATTAAAACTTTTATCATTATTATTCTTTGAGAGATGAGACAAAGTATAATGAAACAAGAACAGGCTACTAAATTTCCATCCACAGATAAATGGATACACACACACACACACACACACACACACGCACACACGCACACATGCACACACACAGGTGCCTGGGTGGCTCAATTGGTCAAGTGCCCGACTTCAGCTCAGGTCATGATCTCATAGTTTGTGAGTTCTATCTCTGTATCAGGCTCTGTGCTGACAGCTCAGAGCCTGGAGCCTGCTTTGGATTCTGTCTCTTTCTCTCTGTCCTTCCCCCATGCATGCTCTCCTCTCTCTCTCTCTCTCTCTCAAAAATAAATAAACATCAAAGCACACATGCACACACACATATATACTCAGTCTGAATATTATTCAGACTTAAAAAAGGAAGTTCTGACAGCATGGGCAAACTTCAAGGGCATTATTCTTTCTGATACAGAAAGACAAATATTGCATGATCTCACTGATATGTGATTGCTAAAATAGTCAAACTCACAGAAGTGCAATAGAATGGTGGTTGCAAGACACTGAAGGGAAATGAAAATGAGTAGATATTGGTCAAGGGGTACCAAGTTTTAGTTATGCAAGATGAATAGCATAATTTATCTAATATACAGCATTGTGAATACAGTTAACAATACTATATTCTATACCTAAAATCTACTAAAACAGTTAGTCGTTTATTTTTTAATTTTTTAAGATTATTTATTTAGAGGGGAGGAGCCAAGATGGCAGAGAAGAAGGGAGCTCTGTAAACTTTGTCTGCCCTATATCGAACTGAGAAGGACATTACTTTCATCTGTAAGAGTGGAAGGAGAAAATACAGACTCCAGAAAGAAGACAACCTCAAAGATTCCTGAGTGAGTGAGTGTGAACTGGGGAGATTGGAAAAGGGGCCAGCCCGAGATGGGCATGGAAGGTGGGAGCCCCAGCCCAACATGGGGCAAGTGCATGGGGCCCTTGAGAGAAAAAGGGAAGAGAAAGAGAAACTGAACATGCTCACAGTACTGTCTCTAGAGAAGAGATAAAGAACGTTTAACCATGTTCAGAGAGAAAAACTCTCCCTCCATATATAACTGCAGGGTAGCCCAAATCCTGAATCCCCAATGGCACAAGGCAAAGAACAGCCTCCAGCCTTGCGCCATTGCCGGTGGGGAGTCCGAGTCCGCGGCTGCGGCTGGGGAAGCGCCAGGGGCGCTCATTTTGACCTCGGCTGCGGGAGCGGGAGCATACACCTCATTTCCACAGCGTATCTCGCCTCCAGCATTGGCTGCAAGAATCCCGAATCCCGGGTGCCAACAGGGAAAAAATAGCCCCCACCCCTATGCGATCCCAGCAGGGAGTTGGTGGCGGTGGAGGCTAGGGGTGCGTTTCGGGTACAGGAGTGTGCAGCTCATTTCTGGCAGTGCCCGGTGCCTAGGGCAGCAGCAGCACGAATCTCTGCTGGTGCCAAGAGAAACTGATCCCTCCCTCTAGGCGATCGCTATCCTGGCTGGGGGCTGGGAGTTGGCAGTGTCATCTGTGAGGGCATGCACTTCACTTCAGGCAGCACACCTCACCTCAGGCAGCACACCTCGCCTCAGGCAGAGGCAGCGCAAATCACTGCCAGCACCTAGAGAAACTGCTCCCTCCCGGAGAGATCTGGGCTATGAAGCCAGCTGCCAAAGCAAATACATCTCATCTGTGGTAGCATAAAAGTGCATGCACTAGGATTTTGAAACGAGGCGGGCCTGGAAAATACAACTTAGCTCAGCTGCAGTACAAGGAGATCGGACTCATTAGAGTGGCCTGCAGCACTTAGTTCCAGCAGAGTTAAGGGCGCTGCCATTCTACTCTCTGCAGTCACCAAGGTGTGGCCTCTGAGAGCAGTCCCCAAGACCTACTATACCAAACCACCCCTATGCGCAAGGGGGAGTTGCTGCTTTTTTTCCCTGTTTTCTTTCTTTTCTTTTCATTTCTTTTTTTTGTACTTATTTTTTATTATTATTACCTTTTTTAGTTAAAAATTTTTTAAATTTTTACTCCTTATTTTCCTTTCTCCTTTCTCCCTTTTTTTTTTCTTTCTTGCTATCCAGATATATTCTCCTGTGTCTCATCCTTATCTCTCCCCTCAGCTGGTCATACATTTTTAGACTGTCCATTGTACTTTGTTGTTTCTGTCTCCCTTTATTTTTTTTTTCTCTTCTTTTCTTCTCTTTCCTCTCCATTTTCTTTTCTTCCTTTCCCCCTTTTAATTTGTCTGTTTGATTTGTCTGTGGGTTTGTGTGCTTCTGTTCCCTCTGTGTTTGTCTATCTGTTTTTGTTCTTAGGGCTACCCCAAGAAAAAATCCAAAGTGTGCATGACAGCAAGTCCCAAATATTGCTGAGTAGGGAAATAAAATATTCAAAGGCACAATAAGAGAAACTGAGAGACACCATTAAAAGAATATTTCCTGAAACGACAGTCCCTGGACAGTCAATAAGCCTCCTTTAACAGAACAATATTAACAGGAACACAGTGCACAATGAGCTTTTTAAAACTGACAAGGGACAGAAAACTAGCCAAAATGACAAAACGAAGGAACTCTCCCCTGAAGAACCTCCAGGAAGAAGTCACAGCCACAGAACTGCTCAACACAGACCTAAACAACATCACTGAACAATAATTTTAAAAACTTGTCATAAAATTAATCGCTGGGGTGGAAAAAAGCATTAAAGAAGCAACTGAGACAATGACTAGGAACTTTGAAAATAGGTGTGATTAGTTTAAAAAGGCTATAAATGAGCTGAATAATAAAATGGAGGCAGCCACCTCAAGGATTGACAAGGCAGGGAGAAGAATATGTGAATTAGAAGATATAGTTTTAGTAAAAGAGGAAGCTGTAAAGAAGAGAGGGAAATTGATCCAGGAGCAGGAAAGGAGAATTCAAGACGTGAGTGATACAATCAAACGGAACAACATCCGTCTCATAGGAATTCTGGAAGAGGAAGACAGAAAGATCCTGATGGGATACTAGACCAAATTATAACTGAGAATTTCCCAAATCTGGGGAAAGAAATAGACATTCAAATTCAAGAGGCACAAAGAACTCCCTTAAGACGTAGGTTGAATTGACCTTTGGCATGACATATCATAGTGAAACTGGAAAATATAAAGATAAAGAGAGATTTCTGAAAGCAGCTAGGTATAAAAGGGCCCTCACATACAAAGGGAAACCTATCAGAGTGGTTACAGACCTATCTAATGAAACTTGGCAGGCTAGGAAGGAATGGCAGGAAATCTTCAATGTGGAACAGAAAAAACATGGAGCCAAGAATCCTTAATCCAGCAAGCCTGTCATTCAAAACAGAAGGAGAGATAAGTGTTCCCAAATAAACAAAAATTGAGAGAATTCATGACCACCAAACCAGCCCTACAAGAAATCCTAACAGGGACCCTATGAGGGAAATGTTGCAAAGAATACAAGGTGCCAGAGATACCACTATAAACATGAATTCTAGGGAGAACACAATGACTCTAAACCCACATTTCTCAATAATAACACCGAATGTAAATGGACTGAATGCTCTAATCAAACAACACAGGGTAGCAGAAAGGATCAAAAACCAAAATCCATCTATTTGCTGTCTACAAGAGACTCATTTTAGACCTGAGGATACCTTCAGGTTGAAAGTAAAGAGATGGAGAAATATCTATCATGTGACTGGGAGCCAAAAGAAAGCCAGAGTAGCCATACTTATATCAGACAAACTGGACTTTAAAGTAAAGGCAGCAACAAGAGATGAAGAGGGACATTATATAATAATTACAGGGTCTCTCCATCAGGAAGAGCTAACAATTATAAATATTTAAGCGCCAATTTTGGGAGTGCCCAAATACATAAAACAATTAATCACAGACAGAAACAATCTTAATGATAAAATGTGCTAATTGCAGGGGACTTTAATACTCCACTGACAGCAATGGATAGATCAACCAGGCAGAAAATCACTAAAGAAACAATGGACCTGAACGACACATTGGAACAGATGGAATTGATAGACGTGTTTAGAACTCTGGATCCTGAAGTTAGGAAATTCACCTTCTTTTTGAGTGCACATGGCACATTCTCCAAGATAGATCACATACTGGGGCATAAAGCAGCACTCCATAAGTATAAATGAACAGAGATCATACCATGCACACTTTCAGATCACAATGCTATGAAATTTGAAATTAACCACAGGTAAAAGTCTAGAAAACTTCCAAAAATGTGGAGGTTAAAAACCACCATACTAAAGAATGATTGGGCTAATCAGGCAATGACAGAAGAAATTTAAAAATATATGAAAACAAATGAGAATGAAAATACAACAATCCAAAATCTCTGGGACACAGCAAAGGCATCCTAAGATGCCTTTGAAAGTATATTGCAATCCAGGCCTATTTCAACAAACTAGAAAAAGCACAAATTCCAAGTCTAACAGAGCACCTACTGGAACTAGAAGGGAAGCAGCAAGAGCACCCCAAACCCAGCAGAAGAAAAGAAATAATAAAGATCAGGGCAGAAATAAACAATATAGAATCCAAAAGAACAGTCGAGCAGATCAATGAAACCAAGAGTTGGTTCTTCGAAAAAATAAACAAAATTGATAAACCTCTAGCCAGGCTCCTCAGAAAGAAAAGAGAGAGGACCCAGATAGACAAAATCGTGAATGAAAAAGGATCTATTACAACCAATCCCTTAGAAATATAAGCAATCATCAGAGATTACTATGAAAAATTATATGCCAACAAACTGGACAACCTAGAAGAAACGGACAAATTCATAAATGCACATTCACTGCCAAAATTCAAATGGGAAGAGATAAAAAGCATGATTAGACTGATAACCAGTGAAGAAATCGAATCTGTTATCAAAAATCTCCCAAAAAATAAGAGACTAGGGCCAGATGGCTTCCCAGGGGAATTCTACCAGACATTTAAAGCAGATCTAGTACCCATTCTTCTCAAACTATTCCAAAAAATAAAATAGAAGGAAAACTTCCAAACTCATTCTACGAAGCCAGCATGACCTTGATACCCAAACCAGACAGAGACCCAGCAAAAAAAGAGAACTACAGACGAATATCCTTAATGAATACAGATGTAAAAATACTCAACAAGATACCGGCAAATCAAATTCAACAGCATATAAAAAAATTATCCATCATGATCAAGTGGGATTCATTCCTGGGTTACAGAGCTGGTTTAATATTTGCAAATCCATCAGTGTGATACATCACATTAACCAAAGAAATGGTAAAAACCATATGATCCTGTTGCTAGATGCAAAAAAAAGCATTTGACAAAATACAGCACCCTTTCTTAATAAAAACCCTTGAGAAAGTTGGAATAGAAGGAAATTACCTAAACATTATAAAAGCAGTTTATGAAAAGCCCACAGCTAATATCATCCTCAATGGGGAAAAACTGAGAGCTTTCCCCCTGAGATCAGGGACATGACAGGGATGTCCACTCTCACCACTGTTGTTTAACATAGTGCTGGAAATCCTAGCATCAGCAATTAGACAACAAAAGGAAATAAAAGACATCAGAATTGGCAAAGAAGAAGTCCAACTTTCACTTTTTGCCAATGACATGATACTCTACATGGAAAACCCAGCAGACTCCACCAGAAGCCTTTTGGAACTGATCAATGAATTCAGTAAAGTTGCAGGGTACAAAATCAATGTACAGAAATCTGTTGCATTCCTTTACACCAATAATGAAGCAGTGGAACGAGAAATCAAGAAACTTATCCCATTCAGGATTGCACGAAAAACCATCAAATACCTAGATTAAACTTAACCAAGGATGTAAAAGACCTATATGATGAAAAATATAGAAAACTTATGAAAGAGATTGAAGAAGACACCAAGAATGGAAAATCATTCCTTGCTCATGGAAGAAGAAACATTGTGAAAATGTCATTACTACCCAAAGCAATCTACACATTCAATGCAGTCCCCATCAAAATTGCACCTGCATTCTTCTCAAAGCTAGAAAAAACTATCCTCAAATTCGTATGGAACCACAAAAGACCCTGAATAGCCATAGTAATATTGAAGAAGAAAACCAAAACGGAAGGCATCACAATCCCAGACTTTAGCCTCTACTACAAAGCTGTCATCATCAAGACAGTATGGTATTGGCACAAAAACAGACACATAGACCAATGGAATAGAATAGAAAACCCAGAACTGGGACTACAAATGTTCGGCCAATTAATTTTTGACAAAGCAAGAAAGAGTATCTGTTAGAAAAAAGACTGCCTCTTTAGGAGGTGGTGCTGGGAGAAGAAGAATGAAACTAGACCACTCTCTTACACCATACACAAACATAAACTCCAAATGGCTGAAGGACCTGAATGTGAGACAGAAAACCATCAAAACCCTTGAGGAGAAAGTAGGAAATAGTCTCCTTGACCTCAACCGCAGCAATTTCCTCCTCAACACATCCCCAAAGGCAAGGGAATCAAGAGCAAAAATGAACTCTTGGGACCTCATCAAGATAAAAATCTTCTGCACTGCAAAAGAAACAATCAACAAAACGAATAGGCAACTGATGGAATGGGAAAAGATAGTTGCAAATGACATATCAGATAAAGGGTTAGTATCCAAAATCTACAAGAAACTCACCAAACTCCACACCCAAAAAACAAATAACCCAGTGAAGAAATGGCCAGAAGACATAACCAGACACTTCTCCAAAGAGGACATCCAGATGGCCTGCAGGCACATGAAACGATGCTCAACATCCCTCATCATCAGGGAAACACAAATCAAAACCACACTGAGATACCACCTCACGCCAGTCAGAGTGGCTAAAATGAACAAATCAAGAGACCATAGATGCTGGTGAGGGTGTGAACAGATGGTCACCCTCCTACACTGTTGGTGGGAATGTAAGCTGATACAGCCACTCTGGAAAACAGTATGGAGGTTCCTCACAAAACTATCCATAGAACTCCCTTATGACCAAGCAATAGCACTGCTATGGATTTACCCAATGGATACAGAAGTGCTGATGCATAGGGGCACAATGTACCCCAATGTTCATAGCAGAGCTTTCAACAATAGCCAAATCATGGAAAGAGCCTATATGTCCATCACCTGATGAATGGATCAAGAAAATGTGGTGTATATATATATATATATATATATATATATATATATATATATACAATGGAGTACTTATATGGCAATGA